>NC_038254.2:17474794-17786483 GCF_000004515.6 Glycine max
GCCCCCCCCCCCCCCACCCACGGCCCCCCTATTTTACACACACCCACCCACACACACACAAATAAACACCCACAAAACCCAAACACACAAACCCACACAAACACACACAGGCACACGGGCAAACAAACAAACAAACAAAAACACACCCACACACACACACACCCACACACACACACACAAACCCACACACACATAAAATATTACCAGCCCAAAAATCCTTCTATTCTTAAAAAGGACCCCCCCCCCCCCCAAACCTACCAGAGTTAGGCTACTGCATAATTAGTGAACTACCTGCATGTGTCTGTTACGGCCTGGGGAATGATCATTTACAGTTTTATCAAACCTCATAGAGCTGAGCAAAGTATCGCGACTAGTCATAACGGCTTCAAAAAACCCATCTACTCCCTTTGCAAAAAGATCATTTCCTTGTGAAAGCTTCTCAGCACCCGCATGTAA
Source organism: Glycine max (assembly GCF_000004515.6). Lineage (NCBI taxonomy): Eukaryota > Viridiplantae > Streptophyta > Magnoliopsida > Fabales > Fabaceae > Glycine > Glycine max. The sequence continues at coordinate 17,475,251 of NC_038254.2, forward strand.
TTCCTCAACAGTCTTCACAAGCCATTCTATCTCAATGGTATCTACACCAGCCTGGATAGTAGGATATAATATCTTCACAGAGGCATCAACCGCTTCCAACTCATTCAATACAGTAAATTTACCACCAGAAAATCTTACTCTACTTTCCTCATTTACAAGATTCTGCAACCTTCTAAAATCTGGAGCCCATGAATGTATGTCGGCCACATTCAAGTTTGATAACTTCTTTGACGAGCCAGAGAATGTTGCAGTAAACACCCTGCAAATAAATACAGTCTTCACCTTAACTCCATACATTGCTTGCATCAAAACCTTTCCTTTGGTAGAATTTTTAACCTTAGGAAGATCTAGTGAGCCCACAAGATTATCTAACATAGAACTACATTTCTCAATTCTAGGGTTCCTAGAACTAACATGCTGTCTCCAATCATCAAGTAGGGAACATGCCTGAAGATACTGCTTTGAAGAGGCAGAGTCTAAATTGTGATTCTTTTTCTTCTTGATTTGTAAATCTTGGGAACTACCAAGCCCTCCATTTTCACCCTCGAAGCCATTGCATGATGTTTTTTCCATCTCTTTTTGTTGTTCTAGATCTTTTCCATTGTCAGCCTCACCCTTATAACTGGATAAACTACTAGTACTTACTTTGTGCTTCTTTCCACTTTTCTGTTTCCTTCCCTCTTCCATCCTTGCGTTGATGTTGCCTTCATTTCCATGTTCTCTGGTTGACTCACTTTCATTTTGGGATCCATTAGGTAGCTTTCCATCAGCTTCCCTCACTCCAAATTTAACGGTGCTATCTATGTCGTGCAAGGACTCAACTTCCTGCTTCTTCTTTTTCTTTTTCTTATGCATTTCACCCCCATCCACATTTTCAGTTTCATACCCAATAAAACCATCAAGTTGTTGACTAAAATTTTCATCATCTTGATCAGCATTCCCACTACCACTTTGTTGCCTTTTGAACTGATCAAATTTCACATGCCCAGGGTTGAGCTCCTTGTTAATATCAACACTTTGAATAGAATTTCCCACTACCTTCCCACTGTCATTACCATTCTCTGTTCTGTGCCTTTTGTGCTTCTTATGAGAGTGAGATGATCCAAGCTCCTTGTGGAGTTGCTTGAGCTCGTTGAAAGATGCAGAAGCTCGGTGGATATATGCATTGATGACATGAGAAGCACCATTGTCAGCAGAGATAAAATTTGTGAGAATTTTAGCTGCTTTCAAAACTAATATGTCTATTACCGAAACACAATGTCCAGAGATTGTCTTCATCTTCCTGACCTTTGGCTCTCGCACATATATTATCTATTTTCGTTGAGCAAAACAAATAAAAAATAGTCTAAATTGTGCAGTGCACACTTAAGTGGAAGGTTTCCCTGGTTCAGACGTGAAAGCTCAGAGCTAAATCCATTGCAAATTTCTAGCAACTTTGAACTTATGTCAAAGTACACATCAATCCATTTGCCCTCCCAATCACTCACAGGAAGCTCAAGGGCAGTCATAAGGGTCCATATGTCATTGTGACTTTCACAAAGTGACTTCATAGCTAAGGTCATCGAAGACAAGGTAAGGATTTCATCCTTGCTTTTAGGCACAAGATAGTTGGTTTGTAGAATCAGCTAAGCCCAAACCCTACAGAAAACGTTCCCTCCTCTCCTTCACACTAACATGGTCCTTCAGACTTAAAGCAATAGTGGATAGATTTCCATAATCTGTAATCACACAAAGCAACATTGATCACTAGTTTGCCCTCAAATTTTACTAGCATGACAACTACACACATCCTCATGATACACACAGATCCTCATGATACACACACACACACACACATACCCAACTACAATAATAAAGCATAAGCACCCTTGAAACCCAGAATTTGAAATTAGTTACATAAACAACTGTTGATGTCTATATTTGTCTGTAATTGAATTTTACCTTTTGTATGTTCTTGTATGTCATCAATGTAATTTGCTATATAAACAACTGTTGTTCATGCTTAGTGAACCTTAGATTCCCGTTTGAGACTGAATGCAATGACTCTTGTGGACAGTTTGCATTAGTCATTGTATTTAGTCTTGAATTGTCCGTTTGGACAGTTTGGGGAGACTGGTATTTTTATGTTAGATTCATTCGTTAAGGTTATTATTATTTTCAATAATTTGATGAAATTTCGGTACAATGCATTTCAACTTGTTCTCTGAGTGCATACTTGATTATCGGGAAATTAATTTCACCGATGTCATGTCGTGTACTTGGAGACCAATGCGAAATGCTGCCGAAATTTAGTCAAATTGTTCAAAATAATGCTAACCATGACGTTTGAGGCTAACATAAACGACAGTCTTCCTAAATGGGATAAGGCCACACCTATAAATAAAAAAGTGAGATTTTCATGCATGGAATTGTTTAGATAGATCAAAGTTGGATCAATCAAAGTCGCATGAGCCCAGAATATGAGGATGGCGTGGAGCAGTTCTTGCAATTTGCTTTAGAAAGAGGTCGACCGAATGAAGAAGAAAAATATTATTGTCCTTGCATCAATTGTTTGAACGGAAGACGACAACTACTGGATGACATACGGGACTATCTATTGTGTGATGGGATCAAGAAGAATTACACGACGTGGATATGGCATGGTGAAGTGACTGACATGCAGAGTGGGTCCCAATCTAAACCGTTTGATGTAGAAATGGGAGTTCGCTTGGAGGACATGATTCGTGACCTTGGACAAGAGTCTTTTCAGGAAGCACATGCCTCTGTGTATGAAGGATTGTAGAGTGATTCAAAGAAGCCTTTGTATACGGGGTGCAAGAATTCCTTAACCCTGTTGTCTGCGGTGTTAAGTCTGGTTAATGTGAAGGCCAGGTATGGGTGGAGTGACAAAAGTTTCACCTCACTGCTTGAGGTAGTGCACAATCTGCTTCCAGAGGACAACACGCTGCCTAAAACTTTCTATAAGGCGAAAAAGATATTGTATCCCATGGGTATGGAGTATCAGAAGATTCATGCTTGCCCCAATGATTGCATACTCTACAGGCATGAATTCCAAGAAATGTCCAAATGCCCTATCTGTGAGATTTCACGGTACAAAGTGAAGGATGAAGAGGAAAGCAGTTATGATGAAAACTCAAACAAGGGCCCGCCAGCGAAGGTTTTGTGGTATCTTCCAATCATTCCAAGGTTTAAGCGTCTTTTTGCTAACGAGGACGACGCAAAAGACCTTACATGGCATGCAAATGGAAGGATTTCTGATGGACTGGTCTGTCATCCGGCTGATTGCTCAAAGTGGAAGAAGATTGATGGTTTGTATCCAGATTTCGGGAAAGAGCCAAGAAATCTTAGACTTGGCCTCTCCAGTGATGCAATGAATCCATATGGCACCTTAAGCACGCAACACAGTTCATGGCCAGTTCTGCTAGTAATTTACAATTTGCCTCCTTGGTTGTGCATGAAGCGAAAATACATGATGTTGTCTATGATGATATCGGGCCCAAGACAGCCAGGAAATGAAATTGATGTTTATCTAAGTTCGTTGGTTGAAGATCTGAGAAAGTTGTGGGACGAGGGGGTTGTAGTGTTTGATGCGTTTTGCAAGTAGACGTTTGAAATGCGTGCAATGCTTTTTTGTACCATTAATGACTTTCCAGCATATGGGAATCTTAGCGGTTACAGTGTTAAGGGTCATCATGCATGCCCCATCTGCGAAAAAAACACAAGCTACATACAACTAAAACATGGGAGAAAAATAGTCTACAGTAGGCATCACCGCTTTCTAACACCCAATCATCCTTACAGACGACTGAAAAAAGCTTTTAATGGATGTCAAGAGCATGATACTGCGCCAATACCGTTGACTGGTGAGCAGGTATATCAGCGGGTTCAACACCTGAATAATGTATTTGGAAAGACCCAAAAGAAGGATAAAAGTCAGAGTTGCATATTGAAGAAGAGGTCCATTTTCTTTGATCTTCCGTACTGGTCTGATCTTGACGTTAGACATTGTATTGATGTTATGCATGTGGAGAAAAATGTTTGTGACAGTGTCATTGGGACGCTCCTTAACATTCAAGGCAAGACGAAGGATGGCTAGAATACCCGTCAAGATCTAGCTGATATGGGCATACGATCACAGTTGCATCCAAGGTCTGATGGGAAGAAAATTTACTTGCCCCCAGCTTGCCATACTTTGTCCAAAAAGGAGAAGATAAGTTTTTGTCAGTGTCTTCGTCGGGTGAAGGTTCCACAAGGATACTCTTCAAATATTAAAAGCCTTGTGCAGTTGAAGGAGCTTAAGCTTGTAGGGTTAAAGTCTCACGATTGTCACGTACTCATGCAACAATTGTTAGTCGTGGCTATACGAGGCATCTTGCCAAACAAAGTCAGGTTAGCCATAACTCGCCTGTGCTTTTTCTTCCATGCTATATGTAGCAAAGTCATTGATCCTGTCAAGTTTGATGAGTTGGAAAATGAGGCCGCAATTATACTGTGCCAGTTGGAGATGTATTTTCCCCCTTCTTTCTTTGACATCATGATTCACTTGATTGTGCATCTAGTCAGAGAAATCAAATGTTGTGGTCTTGTTTATCTACGGTGGATGTACCCGGTTGAGCGATACATGAAGATCTTAAAAGGGTATACAAAGAATCTTTATCGGCCAGAAGCATCTATTGTTGAGAGGTACATTGCAGAAGAAGCCATTGAATTTTGTTCAGAGTACATTGAGAAGGCTAAACCTGTTGGCCTTCCTGAGTCTCAGCATGATGACAGAGTGGGTGGTAAGGGTTCAAGAGGACTGCATGTGATCACTCCAAGTGTAGAACATTTGTTACAAGCTTACTTGTATGTCTTGAACAACAGTAATGAAGCTTTGCCATACATACTTAAGCATGAAGCTTTAGTCAAACAGAATAATCCAAAAATGTCAAAGAATTGGGTGTTGAAAAATCACAACAAGACTTTCTATGATTGGTTTAAAGATACAATCTTTGCAGATGAGAATGCTTTAGAAACATTAAGAAAGCTAGCAGATGGGCCTAAAAGAAATGTTATAACCTGGCAAGGATACGACATAAATAAGTATTCATTTTACACAAAAGCACAAGATGAAAAAAGTACAATGCAGAACAGCGGGGTCATCCTAAGGGCTGAATCTCAACACTTCACAAGTGTGAATGACGCCAATCCATGTGTAGCTTCCATCCCTTACTTTGGGTTCATTAATGAAATTTGGGAGCTTAACTATGTGAAATTTACTGTTTGTGTTTTCAAATGTAAATGGGTTGATAGCAACACCAGTGTGCGCACCGATGATATAGGATTTACGTTGGTAGACCTAAACAAACTTGGTTACCACAATGACCCTTTCATCATGGCAGAACAAGCTAGACAAGTATTTTACGTGCAAGACCCCTTTGATGAAAGGTGGTGCGTGGTTCGGCAGGGCAAAACAATTGGTGTCAATGTAGAAGATGATGATTCATACATGGACACCTATGTTAGTCCTTTGACTGCACAAATGACTCCTAACGTTGTCGGAGAAGAAGAAGCTGACGACGTTCATGCTAATCATAATGATTATGATGAAGGAGAATTAATTAACATCGTCTAATGTAATTTTCTATTTATATATTTGATTTTGCTAGATTCATTTACATAACTCATTCACTTTATTCAAATTCATTAATATTTAATGGACATTTAATATGAGTCCATAAAATGGAGCAAATCAATACTACATTTCTATTTAGAATCAATCAATACTACATTGGTTTGTGTCATTGGTTTACTAATTGCATTATTGAAAACATGCATATATTGGATGAAAGCTTTGAAAATGGAACTCATGGCAGTTCATCTTAAATTGTTGTAGGTAGTCTTCCTTCTTCAGATACTGTTCCTTCTACGTAGCAGCTACTGCCTCAATCATCTTGTTGTTAGCTGCAGACATTGACCTTGCTGTCCACACTGCTTTTGCACTCAGGTTACTCAACACAAATCTTACTCAACATAAATGTATCCCTCATTTGGTTATTATCATCAATGAAAATATCTAAATTGATTTTATCTTCTGTGTTATTTTGGGTAGAATGATAAGAGTGGTGATAGAATAGTTATCTTCTACTTCCATCCAGTTCTTATTTGACTTCAATTGACTCTTCTGGTGTATGAGGGAGAGAGATTCTAAGTATTTTAAAATTCATAATGAAACATGTAAACCTAAGTCTATGTTTAATTTGAGAAATAAATTAGAAAAAAATAAAATAAAATAGTTGATAAATTTCTAAGCCTTCCAGTGTGTGTTTATTCATTTTCAGAGAACTCTGCCCATAATCCTCTCTATATGATTTAATTCTGATTTAGTCCATTATATAGTTGTTAATTATTATTAATTTATAGCAACTGGAACACCAATTCAGTTGGCCTTTTATGCTGAAGTTTTGCAGCTATTTTGGCTATTGAAACGGCTAAGGAAAGGAAATTTCATCCTCTTTAATTGGATATAGATTCTTTTCTTTTAGTTCGAACCTTGTCTCATCTAGAAAGCGTCCCTTGGCCTTTGTATAATCGTTCATTAAATTGTATTAATCTAACTAGAAAGATTTAAGATTTCTCACATTTATAAGGAGGCACACACTTGTGCACACAATGTGGGACAACCCCCCTTCTTTCATTGCTCAGGAGCTCCTTAGGGATAGATTGGGGCTCCCTTCTTATAGATTTTGCTACATTTGTCATCCTTGGGTTTGACTATATGGATAAATCTACTACATTGAACTTGATCACTATGCCTCCACTGATTAGTAGTGTAATAACTTTTTCAAGACAAAAAAGGAAAAAAAAACAAAAGAAAGAAGAAAAGAAATAAGATATAGGTCTCTGATTCAGGTAGCAGTAGCATCATGACAGTGTAAGCCTAAAGATCAAAGAATCTCATTATTTTGGTTTACTTTGATTACTGTGCTGATTCTACTAGTTCAAGACATTACTTGACTTAATATTTACGGGTACAAGGATTAGTCAGCTGTTACTTCTGTTCACATTATATGTCTCGAGTATTTTGATCAATTTGTCAAGGTTTAATAGGTCAAGTATTAAGGTATAGTTGGTTGAGTTAATGAGGAACTGAAAATAAAGAGATAAAAATTTGGAATTAAGCTTTACACTTGTTTAGTAAACCAAAAATGTGGAGTGGCTGATAATGGAATACAACTTTTTTTTGTCTCTGGGCTAAATTTTTTTTGTCTCTCGTCACCAACATGTGTGACAACGACCTTTTATGTGTGATACCCAACAACTGAAGAACCTTAGGTGCCTTGCCGAGGTTAATTTCTTCTACTCCTACAAAACTAATATTTTTTTCTTCAACTTGATCAGGTGCCTGGATCTGATTCTTTGACAGACAACACTATAATTATTTATTTATTTGTTTATTTTATACCCTATTTTGTTTTTGCTTGAATCTACTCTAGAACCCATAAAATCCTAAATCCAAAATTTGCTGACTGTTCACAGCCTGGGAGCAGCACTCAATATCAACAATTAAACACCAAGGTCTTAAATGCTCTAATCTGCACAATATATTTTTGAGAAGTGACATGATATATCATATCAGAAGTCAATTCAATACCAAACTCAAGAATTTCCCATGCTATATTCCCAGCTTAGTGCCACGAGTACACACCCATGAAAAAAAGACTAATGGCAAATGGACTAAATTGTGAATAATTCAAATTATCAATAGAAGTAGAAAATAAAGAACACAAATATATGTATGAGAATCTTTATTCTTTAGCTAATAATCAAACTTGTAAACAGATTTAACCATAGTGTTGTCATATTGATCTAGCATTCTAGCCATAATACAATGCTGCATGTAACCCTTTGACCTAGCTTCTTCTCTTCTTGCCTTCTACTCTTTCTTACCAGTTGGCAATAGAGGGATACTCTGCTCATGCCTAAAGAAATTAGATGGATCAACTTTAGTTTTCACCTTCACTAACCTATTGAAGTTACCCTTGAAATACCTATAGCCCCATGACGAAGCCTCCAATAAACTTGTGTTATTCTTCTGGTTCATCCCTATATCCAAGTCTGTATAATTCACATAAGTTTCCCTTGGATACTTAGAAACATAGGGAGCCATGTAGAAATAAAATTTCCTCATCCAGTTCGTGTGCTTTGCCATACTCTTCTCTCCATCAAGCCATCCAGTCACATGCTGAATCTTGTAGAGAACTCCCTTTCTGTGAGGGAAAGGGGAGGCAGATTCTGCAATCCTACTCATTTTTCCACCATAGGAATTCCAAATCATTAGAGGGCCATCATCCTGCAGAAAAATTTTCCATAGTGCATTGAGGGACTTTTCTGTAATTACTTCCCTCACAAAATTTGATTTGGCTTTGAAATAAGCCTTTGTTGTGGACTTCCCTTGGAGCAAAACTTCTGGGGTTGTTCCATCAGGGTAGCCAGCAATATAAAGCACAGATTTGATCCAACTAGTCTCCACACAATCCTTTCTTGTCAAACCTAACTCAGGAAAACCATGCTTCATCACTTGGAGAAGCCTATTAGCACCACCAAGAAAGAGAGCATTGTAAGAAGTTGTTACTGTTCTCTTACCAGGAACAGTGCCATTCCCTGGTTGAATGATAACTCTAATGAAGAGATTCTCATCAATTTGTGGAGCCACTTGCTGCCATCTATGAAGAAGCTTGCTCCCTCCTTGTTCTAAGGTCTTTGTCACTGTGAAACAGTCACAGTTACTAAAAGAAGGACAATTTGCAAGCCTTATAAATGCAGTTTTTACTGCAACAACTACTTCTCTGCCCACCTCAGGGTAGTTTCAAAAGATGCAGTAACAGTATGCCCACAAATTTTACCATTCTCTTGTTCCTGAATGGCACCGGTGATATCTTGAACTAACCTAGGATGACATCTGTTAAAGATGAATAGTCTAGATAGGAGATTGTTATAGCTACTGCCATTGTCTGCTTCATCTAACTTGATTGATTTAATTTAGATGCCCACTTGCTTCTGAGTAAAAGGCAGAACAACTCTGGCAATATCTGAAAGTGTTCTAGTGCATGAAGCAATTTGATGGAGCTTTTGAAGAATATCATCAGGCCTCCGGACACAATTACTTCTTGTGTTCCATGCATAATCAAATGTACTGAGCAGCTCAGTTTCTGTTTGCAGGGCATCTTCCTTGTTTTGCATCTGTTGAACAAAAAAGTATTGTTTGCTCATGAAAAATTTGCATTTCTTATTCAGTAAGATGCATATGTGCATTCCTTCAATCTTGTGATTACAAATGATGAGCACTGTACATGTGTAATTTGAAAGGGACATATCATACCCAACAAGGGAAACTAGAAACAATTTGCACAACAAATTGCATGACAAAGGAGCTGATTTCTTGCTGCAAAATCAATGAATTGCAAAAAATTAACAAACAAATTAATATTTTAAGCATACTTATGGAAAGGATTAACAAGGGATGAGTGTAAAGTGTAAAATATAAACTCTTTAGAACCTGTCAAAGAAAGCAAATGGAGATAGAGCAACTGATGCAAAGGCTTGTCTATAAACAACAAACACATAAGGGCTCATTCCCTTGGAAATTGCAGCCTTGGAAAGCAAGCCCATTCCAGCATACACAAACTGAATGAACAACATTTTGTGTGCTACCTCTGACTGACCACTAGAAAGGAAAATTGTTCAATATATAGAGATTTTTGGACTCAATATATGGCTTGTTTGTTGGCTTTATGATTTTCCTTATTGGCTTTGTGCTTTATATATATTTTGACACCAAAGTGGCACGAATTTGGCGCATACATTGTTGGTGGTAGCGAAATTTTTCAAAATGAAGCCGCAAGTCAAAATTAAACACCCACTAATCTGCACATTAGTTTCACCAAAAATTATGTTGATGTTGAAAGAAAACTTGCAACAAGTTAACCCAATCTGAACTGTAATATTTGACATTCACAAAATCTAGCATTCTTCCCCATTGTATTAAACATTGTCCTGAAAATAAAAAAGGTGAGGGGTTCATTGCTAGTATATAACATAAGCTGAGAGTAAAAGTAGTAAAACATATACCTGCAGTTTGGGTTCTTTTGTCATGGGATTGTTGCACAGATCAATGGTTTTTGCCTTGTATTTTGTAGCATTACCACACCATGATTCACGCCATAGCCACTCTAGTGGCAAACAGAAAATAGGCATGGTATGCTAAGCATAATTAGGAACATCCTAGATCATTTAATGGCAAATTTTAGCAAAAAGGCACCTCAAACCTTACTTCGAATCCCATGTCTTTCATGTATTTCTTTTTCTAAAATAAATTCAGTTCCTCCTTTCTTACATGTGCGTGCCCCTGCAGCTTTTATGCGGAATATCGATGCTTTTCGAACAATATATTTTTTGTTGTTGAGAAATTTTCCATAACTGTGGGACTTTTGTTTGCAAATTATCAGCCAAGAGGAGTGTTTGTTCTCCTTCTTTACCACTGTCTCGGCCACGTTATTAGGGTCTCCGTGAGGAGTGGAAACTATTATGAAGGAGAAAACCTTACCAAGAAGCCCCCACAGTACTCCTCTTATGCTTCTCATAGATTTTAATTCCTAAGATTAGATCTCATAGAAGGAACATGACTTCCATATACTGCTATGTCTAGTGTTAAATTGCATCCTTTCGATAATGAATTTCGCTTTACTCACATTTGCATGACTTTACAACAGACACATTATGATTAACATTTAAGTCGTTAATCAGATTAGAGAAACCCCAACACCCAATACTTGTACAATTCTATGTAAGAACAATCATACAGCTCATGTTTGTCGCCAGTTTCATCATCCACCACCCTTACCTTCTCTGGCTTCTCACGTTTATTGTTGTTAAACCCATATTTATGCTCTCATCCCTTCATGTCTTGTTTTATCACAACTTTAGCCGAATCTCCTATCTTCAGCACAGTTGAATCTCCTGTCTTATTCTCCAATGGCACATTTTGATGGCATATATCTCTTTTCTTATGTTCTAGTGCTTCAGCTTCAGAATGCATAGACCAATCTGAACTTTCCAGTGATCACCAAAGGCTTCTACATTAGCATTGACACTCTCCACCCTATTTGGTTTATGCTTTTGTGTTGCATTCCCTGATTCCTCGTTATAAATCTGAGATTTATTACAGGTTACACTATAACAATCAGCACCAATCCGTGGTTCTTCCTCGTCTACCAGCTCAATATATTTCCTTTCAACTTTTGTTTTGTAAATTACAGTGTAGTTTACAAAAGCAAAGGTGAAAGGAAAGATATTGAACTGGTAGAGGAGGAAGAGCCACAGATTGGTGCTGATTGTTCTAGTGCAACCTCTAATAAATCTGAGATTTGTAAGAAGGAACCAAGGAATGCAGCACAAAAGCATAAACCAAAGAGGGTGGAGAGTGTCAATGTTGATGCAGAAGCCTTTGGTGATCACTGGAAAGTTCATATTGATTTATGCATTCTGAAGCTGAAGCACTAGAACATATGAAGAAAAGAGATACAAGTGTATTTTTGAAGGTTTTCTTGTCATTCCTTCATCATTCAAGGTCTTCATGTCATTCCTTCCCCGAGAGTTTGAAGTACTGTTCTGAATGATTTGTGTACAATTCCAAAAATCTAAGAAAACTTTGCTTGCATTGACCCCACTTTGACATCCTTTAAATCCCATGGAAATGTAGCTTTCAGTGCACACTATGTAATCTTCCCCTGTCTACGATTATTGTTATTTGTGCTACACAGTAATTTTCTTTCATGTGTTGAAACAAATTTAAAACACAAGTATCACAACACATCATCAACTTGAATTTATCAGACTTTTCATTTATCAGACATTTTCACTACTATTACATCTTATCCTATTGTGAATCACAATTAAAAACCACAAGTAAATCACTTATGACTTATCCTCTTTTGATTAATCCTTTTTTGAAAGCACACACACACACACACACACACACACACACACACACACACACACACACACACACAGAGGAAGACACACACACACACACACACACACACAGAGGAAGACACACACACACACACACACCTACAATAATAAAGCATGACCACCCCCAAACCCCACTATTCCAGATTACTTACATAAAGAACTATGATGTTGATAATTGTCTGTAATCAAAATTAACATTTTGTATGTTGTTGTATGTTATTGTATAAAGGATCATGGCTTCTCCATCTGCCTCCCCTCCTCCTCCTCCTTCTCCTCCTTTTGCTCCTTCGGACGCATCGGCTTTGCCGTCTGCCGTGAAGCGGACACGCAAAGCCTCACGTCTACGATCGTTGTCTACTAGACCACCTGGTGCTGAGAGACCAGTGGTCCATGTAGATCCTGCTACCGGCAAGGCTGACGGCCCCCATAAGAAGAAATTAAGGACATATTTGGGGATTGTGGCACGTGATAAGGTGGACGTCACCTACGAGAATTGGAAGAAGGTCCCTACTGCTCAGAAGGGCCTGACTTGGGAGGATATTCAGGTATTTTCCTTTTCTTATTTGATTTTGTTTAATTAAAAGCCAAAATATACATTATTGTAACAAATAAACTTTATTTGATGTTGTCAGGCGGAATTTGATATCCCAGAGGCTTCTGACAATAGAATGAAATGGAAGTTACTTCAGACCGTGGGGGAGAGATAGAGGCAGTTTAAATCAGACCTCACGAGGAAATGGGCCCTTGCAGCCAATTAGGACGGTGTGGAGGACACTGTCTGTGAGAAATACGGCATTAGCAAGGAAAAATGGGCCCAATTTTGCCAGACTCGCAGAGACCCTTCTTGGGAGGTATGTTCCTTGCCATTTAAGTTGTTTTCCAAAAAACATTAACTTGTTATACTTCATTCTAGCAATTTGAAACATTATTGTTTTTTTTTTCCAGGATGTGCACAAAAAGACCCAGGCCATCCAGATGTAGAACATTGCCCCCCACGTTCCGTCTCGTGGGGGTTATGACTATTTGGAGCAGAAGCTCCTAGCTGAGAAGACCAAGAAGAAGCTGCAGGAAGCTACACAGTCAGGAAGCGTTGATGGCGTCATCGACCCTCCATCCCTGGTCAAACGCCACGTGAAGTGGAAGATGGCCTGCACGAAGAAAACAGGGGAGATGACAACTGAGGCCGCAAAGGAAATCGCTGAGAAGATCATAAGTCATTTTCAACTAAGCATTAGAATTATATTTCACCGCTGCTATTGGACGTCCAGAGCACCCTGGACGTGTCTGTGCTGCTGGAGTCGTTGTCAAGATCAAGCAGTACTTTGGATCGACTCCACGGACGCCCCGCAACTCTTCCTCCCTGCCTCCTGAAGAATTGCAGCAGCTGACTCAACAAATCAGGGACCAACTAGGGTAGTCCATCACAGAAAAAGTGACGCGGCAGCTCATGACATCCTTCAGCCAGATGCAGTCCCAGATGCAATCTCAGGGACTTGCACTGCGTTTCGAGCCTCTGGTTGGTCCCTCTGGTCCTCGAGTAAGCACAAAGGGGAGTTGTGTTGATCCCTCAAGAAACTATCCTGAGACGGGTGACTCAGATAGGTGCGGCTTGTACATCGAAGCAGATCCTGCCCGCCTGGTTGCCCTGGGGAGAGTTTATGAGGGATCCACTATTGTTCATAACTCTCCTTTTTTGCGTGGCCAAGTAAAGGTGGGTGTGGAGGAGGTTACAGATGCAGATGCTCCAATTCCTGTACCCACTGATGAGGTTTCCTTAGTGGGGCAGGCACTTCACACCTTCCTTGCTTGGCCGACACATCTGGTCAAGTCTTTATCACAGCAGGTACTTTACTCTTACTATATGTTTCTTATTTTTAAATTAATTCATTCAGTGTGCCTCAAATTAGGCCATTTTACTTTGTTTCATGAACAAGTAATTGTGTCTCAGGAAAAACCACCTCCAAAGCCTGATCCGGAAGTTGATGATCCACTTTATCTGATGACATTGACCATCCCAAAGCTTTTCTTGAGGCCTTATCAGGTTACATGGGATGCCACCGTGTTCGGGGTCTTTAATCCAAATTTCCCACTCTACATAAAGCACAAAGACCTCTTTGAAATCGCACACGGTGGTCAATGTCTCAGCATTTCAATGTTACAATTGTGGATTCTGTAAGTCATTTTATATTACTTTTAATTACCTAAGTTATTGGTTTGAATTCATAAATATTTAACTTTGAGTTAACATAAATAGGCATCTCACTGATACAAGTATACGAGCGGGGAATTCTGATATCTATGGATTCCTCGAGCCACAGTCCATTTAGAGGTCTGGGCAATCGCAGTTTGAGTCTGAAAGTTACATAAAGACTTGGATGCAGAGTTCAAAATGTGATGTCTATCTTAGAGCCTACCTAAATAGGTAAGTCACACAAAATAACTAAATTTAATTAATGTTTACTAATATACTAACCCATATTCATCTCCACTACAGCATACACTGGCAGATGGTGGTCATCCTGCCCAAGGAACACCTAGTTGTCTGGTTTTGTTCATTGCATAACAGGCCAGACAACTACCTTAAGGGAATTATTAACAGGTTAGTGTTCTTTTCAATACATTTGCATTGAAATACCTCAACGTACAACACCAGTTTTTAATCGTTACTTGCATGGAACAGTGCTTTAAAAGGTCTTGATGATGCTCCACAGCCTAAATCAAAGGCTCCTGCTAGGTGGATTGTCGTCAAGGTACTTCATTTACATAAAACTTCCAGTTATATATATTTCTTATGTGTCTGTACACTAGTTGTTTAATTAATATCCAAATTTCATTATGTATTTAGTGTAATAGACAAAAAGGAAGTACTGAGTGCGGCTACTATGTCATGCACTGGATGTCCACCATCATTTTAGGAACTTTTAGGAATAACTGGGAAGCGGTACGTTTATTTCAAACAAATTCGATTTTTTTATAATTTGTATTACATTATTAACTTATTATGATTTATTTCTTCATGCAATATTTTAACGATCCTAGACCATTGGAGCCAGAGAGATTAAAGGCGTTGCGGATCCAGTGGGCACAATATTATCTCCGAGTTAGAGATCAGACCTAGGATTTACGGACATTAACTTTAGCTTAGTTTACTTTGGTTTAACATTTTTGACATTTCTTATGTAATTTGAACATTGAATTCATTTGTTGATTAAGGTTATTACAGCAATTGAAATTAAATTAAACGTGGAGCTAACCGATCAAACACAGGCTTACAATGAAAATTATTCCATGAACAAAGATTCTAATGCATTTTCTTGACCATTAAGATAATAGTTTTACTTTTAATTCTATGAGCCCATCAATATATATTAACCCTTTTATAAACAATGGAGGTATAAAAAATGACGCCTAGAAAAACATAAGATTAAATATAAGCCGTGTTTTAAAGAATAGATAGAGAAATACCAATCACAATTGCATTCACATGGAAACAAAACAAGGTAAGAGGAGAACCTTGGGACACGATGGTTCCACAATCAGCTTCAACTTGTCTAAACTTAGGGGTATTTGGAAAAGCACAAACCAAGAGAGTGCAATTAGAGTTCCAATCAAGCTTATATTCTGCTCCCATTTCCATAGCTCGTGACCTCAACATGCCCCTCTCCGGATTCACAAACCCTGAAAGCACAAAAACCACCCCTTCCTATCCATAAACCAGTAGTTAAATTAATGAATTCAATCAAACATTCAACAACAATGCAAGCAAAAAGGCCCTAAGGCGCCATGCAGTGTTTGTGTTTTATAATCAGATTGATGATTATTTAACTAAAATCTAAAAATTGTATTTGTGTTTTATAAAAGAGAATTCAAATCCTCAAGTACTTATAACCATACACCTACTTTTTCTTTCCTACCAATATTTTTTTTTCTTCTATTCTTCTGTTTTTTAGTTCTTATATTAATTTCTTCTCTCTATAAGATAAGGTGGAACCATAATGAAGGCGAGGTTAAGGGGTACTTGAGGAACTACTCTGTAAAAGGTACGATGGCTACAATCATCATCCCGTTGCGGCGAGTGAGTTCCACGCGACGACGAGCGACTCAGACTCTTCCTCTGTTATCGATCTGAACCATAATGAAGGTGAGGTTAAGGGGAACGGTTCTAGAATCTTTGATCTGGACCTTAACCATCCTCCTCCACATGAGATCGCTTGATCCAAATTCGCATAATGAAAGCGTTTTGTATAATATATTTTATTAATTTAGAGGGAAAACTGAAATAAATAAAATAATTAAAAATTTTATAACTTCGAATCAAATGCGGTTTTTAAAAACCGTAGAAGTTAGGTGGACTAACAAAGACGGTTTTTATAAAATCACCTTTGTAACGTTCACATCGAAGGAGGTTTTACAAAAACCTTCATAATTGGATTAAAAATGTTTGCTTTATTTTCAAAAATGTCACCGTATCATTTATTACATCGATTTTTTTATAATCGATGTAGATATGGCGACGTGAAAATGCACTTTTCTAGTATTGTTTTATGGATTTTAATTGTAATATTTAGTTTCCTTAGTTTTATAAATTGGTAATTTTGGCCCTCCTGATAGATTGTTAACAAATAATTCTCATAATTTTTTCCCTCTAGGTACATAATAAATTCAACAAATTGTTGAAATTCTAACTCCTTTATACCTTTGATTTCTTAGAAACTTATGTTGCAGCCAGCCTTAGTGGCAACAAAGGTGGTGTGTTTAACTCACACAATTTCTTCTGATTAGGTCAAAGATGATGAAGACTATGAAGAGATTCTTGATGATATGAGAAAGGAGTGCTCCAAATTTGGTAATTTTTGATTTAGTTTGCTTGTCTCACTGTGAAGTGTGAACTAATATTAATTTTCTGTGTTATTTTTTTTACAACCAATTTGTAGTCCCACATTCTCATAGAGAATCAGGCCTAACTTACAGACTAAAGTCTCTATAACCTTTTTCCTCGCATGCTTATTCATTGCATGTCTATGAAAATTTATTTGCATATTTCATTGTTTTTGTTTTCACTTTATGCAGGTACTTTGGTGAATATGGTGATCTCACGACCACCGCCTGATGGTGAACCTGCCGTTGGATTTGGAAAGGTGTGTTGTTGACATATTCTAGAAATTACGAGTATGAACTAGTCCTGCAAACTTGCAGGTCCAAATATTTGAAATTATATGTTGTATTGCGGCATAATAATGTGATCATAATATATTTATCTCTACTCTCAGTTTAATAATGTTTTCTTGCTGCTTCTCTGTAGCAAGTAGATACCTCTGTGCTTGGGTTTCCACCCCATGAAGCAAAAAGGTCACCATATATTGCATCTATAGGGGTTTATGTATTCAAGATAGATTGATCGAGGTCGTACCCGAATCAAATAAACATGAAAATGCAGTAACTAGGAAGTGATCCTAGGTCGTTTCCCAACGAGCAATGATAAACCAATTGTTCATAATATACTTGCAGTAACAGTAACGATTGGGGGGGTTTGTTTGTTTTGTGATTTAAGGAGCATAACAAGTAAACTGGAATACGAAACTAATAATATTAAAAATGGGTTGTTTCCTCTGATTCAGAAGCCATTCTCTTATCCTGGGTTATGGAGAATTCGTCCCTAACAGTTAACCACTTAATCCAACCCTATTTCAATTTACTAAGCGAAAATCAACCTAGGGTTGTCAATATGTGATTAGGCACCACATACACCAGTTAGCCCTTCGTCCATTAAGCATGAACACAAGTTAGGCTCAGAGGCAATTAATCGAACACGAAGCGTGCACTGATTAATGTTCACGAATTTGGGTTAACTAGTGAAGGGAAAACTGCTAGGGAGCCACATTATAAACGAAACCTCAAAGAGAGTTGGGCTTCTTCCTCAGAAGGAAACAACACCAGAATAATTAGCTTTCCATAGATTCAAACAGAAAACGTAAATGAAACATGAAGCAGAAACGTAAGTAAACAGAAACATAAATAAACAGAAACGTAAATGAGACAGAAACGAAAATGAAAACAGAAACGTAAATGAAAGTAGAAGAAGAAACAAGAACGAAATTGTAATTAGAAGTAGGAAATGGAAAATTGCATTAAGAATGAAACAGTAGCATTAGAACAGAAAAACTTCAAAACCATAAACCCTAAGCTCTAAATAATAGTCTAACAGAATGCCCTGCACGAATCCCAAGGCTGCTATTTAAAAAGAGTCACTGAAAGTCACTGGGCCCTATTACAATACTCTGGCCCAAAACGAAATAAACACTGAACCACATAAAATAAAATTGCGAAATTTCCTAATTAGAAATTAACTAAGGTAAGCGTTGCTTTATTTGCCCTCTTCAAGTCCACAACCAAAATCCGGATTAAGTCCAATGTTTCATTAATTCCTGAAATTAGATTAAAAACATCAAATTAGCTAAATGAGCCCAAATAATAAAATTGCCTAATTAATTGACAATTAAGACCAATCAGTAATTAAAATGGTGCAAAAAGGGTTTAGAAAATAGAAGAAAATGATGGCACATGATAGATGTTTTACTCAGGCTTCTGAAATGGAGATATCCTACACCCAACGACTTTGGATTTGAAATCATTCCTGCAGTTGAGGGAAAACAATGTCCATGTAAGAGAAATTGCACTAAACATATCTCCTTTCAAATGTTTGATCTAGAAGAAGTCTTATCTTACATTTACAAGGAACTAATCACTCCTTTAATGAGGTAATAATACAAGTTGAATGTCTACTGCCATATTTCAAGTGTATTTTTTCATTGACTATTGGGAATACATTGGAACAATAAAATCATTTTACGATGCGAACTTGGCTCTTACTGAAGAGGTGGGATCAAGATATTTATTGTTCCTTAATTTCTTGTTTAATGGTTTGTATTTTTTAGGTATAGGCACTATAGATAGACCATTAACACATTATGAATGTCCACTTTTATTTATATAGTTTAATTAAAAATAATATTTATAGTCATTAATTATTAAGCAGGTCAAAATGTAATAAACGAAAAAAAATATTTTTGTTTAGCAACCGATTTATTTTATTTTAAAATTTATTATTAAATAGTGATCAAATTGTATTTTTAATTTATTTTATATTTAAGAATCAAATATTAAATAGTGACTGCGTTAGTGACCGAATAAGATTTTTAATTAAATTTACATTTAAAATAATTAGTAATTAGCGACCGAATTGGCCACCTTGGTCCAACCAAAGTAGCAACCAAACACGCAACGACTGAATTGTAGGTACTTGTGATTGACTATTTTAGTCACTAAATAGCGACCGAAGTTCTATTCGATTGCTTAGGGCTTAGCGAGTAGGATTTTTGCGACACTCATAATTTAGTCGCTATCAGTTTTAGTGACCGAATTTGATGATTTAGAGACCAAGTTTATCGGTCGCTAAATTATGTTTTTTGTGTAGTGGAGTTGGTCACACTTTCTTTCATCAGTTATGTCTACAACCGATGAAAAAAAAATTATTCTACATCGGTTATAAATATAATCGATGTAATCGATCATAGGTATAACGATGTAAAAAAATACAACGGCCAAACAAGAAGCGTGGTTCTACTACAGGACAAAAATAAGTATAAAGTGTCACTCAGGAATACATATCTTGTATCTTAGGTGACAAAAATAAACCATACTATGTAAATAGTTTTGAAATTAATCTATTTGCGTAAATATTTTTTTTAATACTACTTTTGTAAAAAGGTCTGATATTACACTCGTACAAGAAAAAAAAAAAACTAACTGCATTTTTTATAGTAAAGTAAAAAATGTACCCATAAAATAACCGATAATCAACTAATTAAATAGGAATTAATTATTTTGATGAAGACTTTAGTGGAGATTAGTTAATGTGATGAAGGATATTACCCTGTTAACCGGCAGATTTCTTCTAGTGAACTTATCCAATGTGTTTTGGCCAACTCACATTATGCCTATTCAAGAAGTCTCACATTCCTAGCCGCTTCAACCAAGACTAAAATATTGAACTTTTCAATATTTCTAAACACAAAAAGTATGTCTAATTCAATAATATATTTTAACATACTTTCTAATCACCACAAATTTAAATAATATCTTATTAAATATAATAATTAATACAAAAGTCAGTCTTTTGAATACATAACTAGTTTATTTAATCCTAGATAATTTGTCAAGTCAAAGCCGCCACTGCTAGAAAAACAGTTTTCTACGACACAAAATCTAAGACGGTTCTATAGAACCGCCTTAGAATGCCACGCGGTGGCATTTTTGTAATTAACAAAGTTATAAATGAATTTTACGTCGCGAAATCTAAGACGGTGATGAGGGAACGTCTTAGAATGGCACATAGTGGCAATTTTGTAATAATGTTGCATAAAGACAACGACGGTCTTTGTTGATGACCGTCTTCGTTCCCTGAGATAAAAGTGCCCTAGACGCGATTGTAGCTGAAAACCATCAATCTGCTATTGCTCCACCTTCGATGATGTCAACCCTATCCGTTTGGCGTCGGACTTGGAGTCGCAGGTGCTGGACGTGATCATGCAGAGCCGCCATGCTCTCTCCTTCGCCTGCTTCGCTTGCCACCACGACAAGCGCTACCATTCCATCGACGAGATCCGCAACGGCTTCCAGATCTTCTCTGATAATCTTAAACTCATCAGATCCACCAACAGGAGGTCTCTCACCTACATGCTCGGCGTCAATCGTATGTGCCTCAGCCACTGAATCACTAATTCACTCTCTTCTCATCCCCACTTCGATTTTGACTTAATGTGAAATTGTAAATTCTGGACTCGCAGATTTTGCTGACTGGACTTGGGAGGAGTTCACCAGACACAAGCTTGGCGCTCCTCAGAACTGCTCTGCCACGCTCAAAGGCAACCACAGGCTCACTGATGTTGTTCTTCCTGACGAGGTAGTTTCGCCGACTCTATCTGTTACTGCTTCATTTCGTGTAATTAATGAACTTCAAACGTCAACTGAATAATGCGCATTTTGGACAATGGGAACCTGCACAAGGGAATTGTGATTGGAATAAAATGATGTGAATATCTGATCACGTAACTGAGTAGATAGAGATTGCATTGCATAAAAGTAGAATGTGCCATTGGCATACTTGTTGTATGAGTTGTATTTCCTGCCATGTTACACAACTGGCTTTTCATATATGATTAAACCATCACTGCAGTGATTCCTTGATTTTATATGCATGGGTCATTTTAGCATATTCTTTCTTTCTTGTGTGCTTGCAGAAAGACTGGAGAAAAGAAGGTATAGTCAGCCAAGTTAAAGATCAAGGCAACTGCAGATCTTCTTGGACATTCAGGTTGCTTTTTGAGGTCGAGAAACTGTTTGGAATGAGTAAAATATTATAATTTATCATTCTTCTAACTGCAGCACAACTGGTGCATTGGAGGCAGCTTACGCGCAGGCCTTTAGGGAAGAATATCAGTCTTTCTGAGCAGCAGCTAGTGGATTGTGTCGGTGCTTTCAATAACTTTGGCTGTAATGATGGCTTGCCATCCAAAGCCTTTGAATACATTAAATACAATGGTGGCCTTGACACAGAGGAAGCATATCCCTACACCGGAAAAGATGGTGTCTACAAATTTGCAGCTAAAAACGTTGCTATTCAAGTCATTGACTCTATCAATATCACTTTGGTAATTAAACTGATCGATAGGTTTCTGCTTCTGCTTGATGTGTGTGGATAATTGTAGCATTACAGTTGACTCTTGGGAGACATGGCAGAATCAGATCATTCGTACTTCAACTACTTCTATATGTGGTTTTTCTAATGGTTTTAGTTTTGTCTTGGGTGTAGGGTGCTGAGGATGAATTGAAACAAGCGGTTGCTTTTGTTCGGCCAGTTAGTGTGGCATTTGAGGTATCGAAGGACTTTCAATTCTACAATAATGGAGTTTACACTAATACCATTTGTGGTAGCATGCCCATGGTGAGTATTCTGCAAGAGAATAGCTCACCCTTCTCAATTCAGTGTTAATGCAATTTTCAGAACAAAATATTTAGCTATAAGTTCAATTCATCGGTTGTTTGTGTTGAGCTTATGGTTATCTCGAATCAAAGTTGTTGTTCTCAATGCATATTTATAACTGTTGGCATCTGTAATAGATATATTTTGCATGTCGATAATTCAAATTTAAGATGTAGAGGATTAAGACACTCATTGATGGGACATTAATAAATATGAATTTGTGTGGCAGGATGTAAATCATGTTGTTCGACCCAATCAAGTACCTTATTTCTTGTTCTTTTTCAATAGTACTTTGCTGCACTGCTGGATTATGCTTGCATAACTTTTTTCTTTCTTTCTTTCTTTTTTAGTTATTTTCTTTTTAAGGAAATTATTAGATGGGTTGTTGAATTTGTTGTGTTAGCAAACATGTGTCAAACCCTTTAATTGTTATAAGATGAACTGGATGGTCATTTGTTAATTTTATCCAATTCTTGGAAGTTGATGATGTTTGAGAAATTTGAAAGCTGGAGTCAAGTTGTCTTCTTAGGAAAATTGTGGGGGAATTGAAGGACAGATGATCGAAGGAGGATTGAACTAGATGATTTTCAATGAGTGTTGCGGAGAGGCATGATTGTAAAAATGAAAATTTTTAAATTATATTTGATGACATTTTCAGCATAAGAAAATGATAATGCTATTCTACAAAGTTATTTGGAATCACAAATCATTTATTTAGTTCACATAATCCTAACTCTTAAATTGTACCTTGATCATCATTGAGGACTGATGCTAATGCTAACAATATTATGCACATGACAATGTGTATCGGGATCAGTATGACTTTGTGGACTATACATATGATTAGCGAAAATTCTGTGAATCTCCCTTGGTCTTTTCTATATTACCTTGTAATTTGACAATTTCTAATTAAAAGGTGTATGATTAAATTTATTTTTCTTTTGGATGTACTTTGATATAAGTTTTTCCTTTTTCATTCTTTGAGGATAGTCAACAGGGACATTCATTGCAGCGTCGAGATTTTTTGCACATTCATTGCTTAGTTAATCATTTTACGCAGTTATTTTTTTGTGTGCAATGGGGGGGGGGTCAATGGATACCTTCATTTTTACTTCTAAAATTTTCATTAATTGGTTTATTTCTCTTTGCAATTGAATTGGTTAAATTATTATAAAAAGTCATAATTTATTTCATATTATTTGTATATCTTTCATAATTTTTATGGCCTTCTTTATATTGTTAGGAAGGCGGCAGGGGTGTTGCCACTGACTTTTTGTCCAAATAATGTTGACTGTAGTTGCAAATTTATTTGGATGTAAAGCCAAATTCTTGTTTATCTGTGAAGTAGCATTGTCCTAATTTTGATAACGAATTTGTAGAAGTTAGTTCTTGTTATGGCCTACTTTGACATGTCAAGTTTTCCTTATATGTATATGTTTTAACTCTAATTGCAGGGTGGTCCTGGTGGAAGGCCTGGTTTTGGTCGTGGTTCCGGTGGTTATGGTGCACCAACTAGTTCAAACTTTCCTTCTTAAATATAATGTTATGTGCTCTAGTTTTTGCAATTTTGGCTGTCATTGGAGTTAATAGTAGTTGTTCCCCTCTCCCAATAGTTGCTCGATAATAGGTTGACAATATTGTTTCTGTTGGATGATTGATGGTTTAGAAAGTGAAAAGCCTTTATTTTTATATCAAAAAGTAACTTTATTTCTAATGGTTTATATATTGTTGCAAATTTTTAAGAGAGTTAAAATTTAACATGTGACAATATTTCCTGACCAGTTATTTAATAACCAAAATAAAAAATTCAAAAAAAAGCAAAAAAAGAATAAAAAATAATTGCCTTAGAATAATCGAAAAACTAAGGCGATTATAAGAATAACCGTTGTAGAAAGTTAAGCTCGAAAAAGTTATTCTAAGACGGTTTTCTAAATAGCCGTCTTAGAATCTCAAACATACTACAACGGTTATTGAATAATTGTCTTAGATTTTTGATTTTGTGGACGCCATTTTAAGACAGGTGGGCTGAAAATCGTCTTAGTATCTATTGTATTCTAAGACGGTTGTTCACATAACCGTCTTAGAAATTGAATAACTGTCTTAGAAAAGACAATTATTTATGACGATTCAACAACCGATGTAGAAAGTGCAATACCATTTTACGACACTGCATTCTAAGACGATTCGAAACCGTCTTAGAAGGTCTTCTAGAACCGACTTAGAAGATGCATTTTGTAGTAGTGCACCTTCCTATATTTAGTCGGATTCAAATCCCTGCATCTTAATTTGGTGGAGTTCAGTTTAGTACAAACCGAAATCTTCGCTCATTTCTTTTCTTATTCCATTGCCACACTTTCAACATCTACTAGTTTTTGCATTCCCTTCAATCTTTTCGAGAATGTTGCGGGATTTGGTCTAATGTTAAAACTGCTCCATAACCAGTTTAACATTTATTATACTTTTCCTTTTTTGTTGAAATTATGCTTTTTTCAATCATGTTGTACAAAACAAGTACATGGAGCATCATAAATAATAATAATAATAAGAGGGGAGGATTTTTATTATAATTAAACAAAATGTTAGAATGTATAACACTATTTTTGGACCCTTTTCTTATATTTTTTTTATGTACATATAACTTATAAATTCAAATAAGTTGCTTCTCCTTTGGTAATGATCTGATACTCTGATAAATTATCCTGAGTTGGGAAAGGTTTTGAGCCTTTTCGAATGTGGCAATGTGCTCTGTATATTAGGTCTCATGCTCTCAATTCATTTTTCAGACTGCCCATAGAAGAGTTTGTTAATGCTCTTTCTTTCACACAGAGATATCCAAAATAAGTACCATCATGCATTTGAGTAGTCAATTCTTTTTCTTACTAGATAACTGATGAAACTTTTGATTCAAATAAATAATTAATGTGGGTTAATAGTATAAGACAATTATATTAGTGATTTATTATTAATGGATTTACTTTATGTAATCATTATTTGTGAACCTGTTAGATAACTAAATAAGATGATATGAACTTAAATGAACAAATGTCAGTGTTGGCCTATTAGGGGATAATCAGAATATATTAGATTAACACGGTATAAGAAAGTTATAGTCCCCAACATATCGAGCGGTCACATATAGTTTATCTTCTCCTCATTGAAGAGTTTCGAAGGTCCCATTAAGGAATAAAGAAACTTCAGTTGAGAAAGAACAACAATGTCATTGTTCATGATCGTGATGGATAACCACAAAGATTTTACAACAAATATCCAAGAACACTTAGATCAGGAATTAACTATGGATCCAAGTATTTTATCTAATCTTTAATAATCAAATATGTTGTAGATCCTAGGACTTTTGTTCAATTGTTCTAGATTATAAACTTGTGAAATTTTAACTTCCGCATAAAAAATAAAGATCGAAGATATTACAACAAAATCCCAATATAACCATCAAAAAAATGAATAAATGAAAGAGAAGGAAATACATTAAAAAAAAACCTACGCTTAAATATGACTAGGTAACTATGTAAAATCATTATGTCTTGGTAATTTTCAAGTTTGACAAGAGACAATCAGCTAAATTGGGCAATAAGTTCAACAACATTTGGCATTTCTACAAATCCAAATTTGAATGGCAAGAATAACTCCTTGTAGATGTTCTGTTATTGTTAACTACTTCTGAAATGTTTCTCAAATTGTTTTTGAAGTTGACATTTGTTGTTAAGCACCAGTTTTGTACACTGTGTGGTGTAGAACAATAGAAAAAATGAGTTATGTGGTGGAAACAAATTGAGGTATATGTGGAGGTACGCTTTCCGAGAGGATTAAGTCGGGTGGTCGCTCAAAGGTTGACTCAAGACCTTAGGCAGTTCCAATGGCTTGTGAGAAGCACCAATAGCTTGGATGTCTAACTAATGAAAGGCGTCGAAGACCTGAAGATTTGTCATTTTTTTATGTTTTGACTGTTTAGCCCTATTAGCATCAATGTTAGCAATTCAGTTGGCTGAACATTTTGGATTTTTTTCAGCTATCAGTTGGGCATGCCTTGTATGAGCCAAACATGCTTGGCAAAGGCGCCATAGGCATTATGCCTAACTGAAAGGGAAGCACCTCAACCAGTGCAATTAGATCTAATGTTTAAACCACCTCACCAAGTTAGATGTGCTTTATGGCATGTTTGATATGTCAGTTTCCTCTGTTATGGTAAGTAGATTTTTTTATATACAAAAAATACCATGAAAAATGTGTATTCTTTCCTGAGTTGCACACCAAATGCTGGGAATTAAGAAAATATTTTCTTTGAAATCAGTGGAGCCTCATGCCCTCATCCTTCTCTAAGTTCTTTTAAATTATCTTATTTATATTATTTTACATGGATTATGTGCGCATACTCCGATTAGGAGATGGGATATTGTAGATTTTTGAATATCTACACATGCTTTCAAAGAAAAAGTTTATAAATAACAATACCATAGATAAATGAACAGAAAACATTGCACCATAGATTACAGCTAGTTCATCAACATGGAATTTTGAAAGCGAAAAAACGATTGTACAAATGCAATTTTCACAAAATGAATACCAATGAGCGATTGCTGCAGCTTCCCTCGTTATTGGACAAATACAAAATTGCTTCTAAGAAATCATAATCTCAGACAACCTATGTATCAAGAATCTCTTCTAAGAAACACCAACTCATCATACAACACAAAGAAAAGAACAGACCAATCAGAAAGAGAATGATATTACTCTACTCTCACACCCAGAGTGCACGGGAACCTTAATTTCTTAAAGTAATTAAGATATAGTACATTAATACGTATTATGTATTGCCTCTAAATATTCGCATACGGCAAATGAATTCTCAGTGCCGTATTCTCAAACTCACCATTAATGTCATGAAAACTACACAATACGAACCCAAAAGAATTTCACACCAGAACCAAAAGCTAACGACTTTTCAATTTTTAGTGTTTCAGTAACTATATACACAAAATAAAATAAATGATAAAAATAGAAACAAAATATGCATTATCTCCTTCAGTCCTAAGAAACCACACACGTACTTGTCAGCATTATATTCCAAGGCCAAAACACCATTCTGGAGAGAGTAAGCAAGTAACAACAGTAAATCTCTTGGTACTTGTTTTTTATTCCAAATACGAACGAACACAACACACCATGTCATATCTGTAATCACCAGAAAGTGGCGTCATGGCACTGACTCCGGGAGCGTTCAGGCTCTGGTGGGAGGTGTTCCTGAGCTTCAGGGGCAACGACACACGCAACACCATCATGAAGGGTCTCTATGAGTCTTACCGAGGCGCATGGGGTTCACATGTTACGGGACGACGTGGGATTGGAGCATGGGGAAGAGATAAAGCGGGGGATGATGGTGGCCATTGATGACTTAGCAGCCTTCATTGTCATCATATCTCAAGACTACGCTTCTTCTCGTTGGTGTCTCGATGAACTCACCAAGATTTGCCAGATCAGGAGGCTTGTCTTGCCTGTTTTCTACCGGGTGGACTTGAGTCATGTCCGACACCAGAAGGGTCCCTTCGAAGCAGATTTTGCATCTCATGAACTAAGCTGTGGGAAAAATGAGGTTTCCAAGTGGAGGGAAGCTTTCAAGAAAGTTGGTGGAGTTTCAGGTTTTGGCTTTTTAATGACAGATGTAGCCATCTTTCTGAATTTTGTCTTGCCTTTTCTTTTAATTTTTTTCAAGAAAATTAATGGCTCGGTAAACCTTGATAATTATTAAGACCAAGTGTATTTGGTATATACTAACTTATAAACTTTAACTAGTTTATAAGTGACTGAAAAATAAAACTTATAAGTTAGTCAAAGAATTTATACTAATAATTAACTGGGGAAAATGTGCAAGGGTGGGTTGATTGGGTTTCAGGTTCCTTCTGATAGAATTAATGTCTAATGTGAGAGACATTTGACTTATGTAATGCGTGCATATGTGTGTACGTGCACTTGCACTTTAGAATGCAAGTTTAATAATCTGAGATTAGAAGGCAAGTTTCTTCTAGCAAAACTAAAGTGGCTACAATGGCAAGGATTCCCTTTAGAACGCATGCCTTTCAAAATTTGCCCATGAGAGGTGGCTGTCCTTGATCTCAAAAATAGCAAGAAAATAGAAACCTTGTGGTGATGGTATGATTACAAGGTATGCTTCAGCTATCTTGTCTAGTATGAATACAAAAAACTTAGTATGATTTGGTTAGGTTCTTCACACTTATTATCTTTATTCAAGAGTTAACACACGTCAAATCACTTAATGAAACTTTACTTTCAAAAAACAATTATTATAAACAATTGACAAGAGTGGAAGTGTTCAAGTGGTATTTCTCTAATTTGGTTACTATAACTAAATCAAGCAATTCTTTCGTAATTCTTCTAGGATGTGTTTTCTTTTGTTTTACTTAACTATAATAACATATATAACATCACATTGTTTTGCAAGTGCCGCAAAACTTAATGGTCTTGAATCTCTCCTACTGCATCCAACTCATTGTTATCCCAGATTTATCTGGGTGTCAACATCTAGAAAAGACTGATCAGGAGAACTGCATTAATCTAACTAAGATTCATGACTCAATTGGCAATTTGAGTACCTTGCATAGTTTAAATTTGACAGTTGTTCAAGCCTTATCAACCTTCACATTGATGTGTTAGGGCTAAAACATCTAGAGAGCCTTTTTCTTTTTAGCTGCTCCAAGTTAAAAGCATTACCAGGAAACATATAGGCATCCTAAAATCCTTGAAAGAACTTGTTGCTAATGACACAGCAGCAGTAGAGTTGCCACAGTCAATTTTTCGCCTCACCAAACTTGAACAACTTGTTTTAGAAAGTT
This sequence comes from Glycine max, assembly GCF_000004515.6. Taxonomy (NCBI): domain Eukaryota; kingdom Viridiplantae; phylum Streptophyta; class Magnoliopsida; order Fabales; family Fabaceae; genus Glycine; species Glycine max. The sequence continues at coordinate 17,504,171 of NC_038254.2, forward strand.
GCCAATATTTGAGAAGGCTACCTAGTTCTACAGGACATCTATGTTCATTGCAAGAATTAACTGACTCTATTGGATCATTGAATAACCTTTGAGAGACTCAATTTGATGTGGTGTGAATCTCTCATTGTAATTCTTGATTCTATAGGCAATCTCATATCATTGGCACAACTTTTTTTAAATAGCACCACAATTAAAGAACTCCCTTCTATCATTGGTTCTTTATATTACCTGAGGGAGTTATCAGTTGGATCAGCAAATTGGAAAATTCAATTAAAACATTGAATTCAGTTAGATGGAACAACCATCACAAATTTGCCAAATGAGATTGGAGAGACGAAATTATTGAGGAAAATTGAGATGATGAATTGCATAAATCTTGAATATTTACTAGAATCTACTGGATACCTAGCATTTCTTACTACACTGAACATGGTCAATGGAAATATCAGGGAATTGCCAAAATCCATTGGATTTCTAGAAAATCTTGGTACCTTAAGATTAAACAAATGTAGAATGCTCAGTGGAAACGGGTGGGGCAAGCTTACCTGAAAAGCTTTAGGATGCTCTTAAGCTTAAGAAAATTGAGAATAGAAAAGAGGCTTGATTTAAATACCAATGAAAATAGTTTCCTTACAGAACCTGAAGAGAACCATATTGGATAAGCTCCAGCTTAGTCTGTTAATAATATCTTCATATTATTATGCAGTGATAAATTCTTAATAATAGATAAATATTATTGTTAGTTTAACAGTAGATAATTATTATTGTTTCTCAATTTCAATTATTATAATTATCATTTATCATTCAGTTGTAATCTCTATCTATATATGGAGTACACTTCTTCATCCCCTCTATACTACTATATGGTATCAGAAGTTTTAGCTTAACAACAATCATATCGATCTTGCAAATCATGTTTTCCTCACCTAGATCCATCCAAGTTAATGACTCTCAGCCGGTTGTAGTTTTTGTAGAAGCAAGCTTCATGATGAATCAAGATTGATTCAAAGAGTTTTGATGATAACAAAGATGATGACAAAAAGCTCAAAAGTCAAGAACACTTCATGATAAAAAAGATGATGATCTCAAGAATCAAAGAATGAGTTCAAGATTGAATCAAGTACACTTCAAGGATCAGAAGGAAAGTTGAATTCAAGAATCAAGACTCAAGTTTCAAGATTCAAGTTTCAAGAATCAAGATCAAGATTCAAGAATCAAGAGAAGACTCAATCAAGATAAGTATTAAAAAGTTTTTTCAAAAACTGAGTAGCACATGAATTTTTCTCAAAACCTTTTACCAAAGAGTTTTTACTCTCTGGTAATCGATTACCAGATTATTGTAATCGATTACTAGTAGCAAAATGGTTTTCAAAAAACTTTCAAACTGAATTTACAACGTTCCAATTAATTTCAAAATGTTGTAATCGATTACAAGTATTTGGTAATCGATTACCAGTGTGTTTGAACGTTGAAATTCAAATTTAATTGTGAAGAGTCACATCCTTTCACAAAAAATCTTTGTGTAATCGATTACACTGATTTGGTAATCGATTACCAGTGATAGTTTCTGAACAAAATCAAAAGATGTAACTCTTACAATAGTTTTCAAGTTTTTCTGAAAGTTATAACTTTTCCAAATGGTTTTTAAGTTTTTCTAAAGGTTATAACTCTTCTAATGGTTCTCTTGACTAGACTTGAAGAGTCTATAAAAGCAAGGCTTTGATTTGCATTTTAGACATTCATTTCTTTAGACAAAAAAACTTTTGCCAATTGATTTCTGAATCTCTTTGAACTTCTTCTTCTTCTTCCTTTGCCAAAAGCTTTCCAAAGTTTTCTGGTTTTTCAAACCTTGAAAACTGTGCTATTCATCTTTTTCATTCCCTTCTCCCTTTGCCAAAAAGAATTCGCCAAGGACTAACCGTCTAAATTCTTTTTGTGTCTCTCTTCTCCCTTTTCCAAAAGAACGAAGGACTAACCGCCTGAATTCTTTTGTGTCTCCCTTCTCCCTTGTCAAAGAATTCAAAACGACATAGTCTGAGAATTCTTTTGATTCTTCCATTTCCCATATACAAAAGATTTCAAAGGACTAACCGCCTGAGAATTCTTTTGTATCCCCCTTCACAAAGTTTCAAAGGTTTAACTGCCTAAGAACTTTGTCTTAACACATTGGAGGGTACATCCTTTGTGGTACAAGTAGAGGGTACATCTACTTGGGTTGTTGACTGAGAACAAGAGAGGGTACATCTCTTGTGGATCAGTTCTAGTGGAGGGTACATCCACTAGGTTGTTCAAAGAGAACAAGGAAGGGTACATCCCTTGTGGATCTTTGCTTGTAAAAGGATTTTTACAAGGTTGAAAACAAATCTCAAGGACCGCAGGTCGCTTGGGGACTGGATGTAGGCACGGGTTGTTGCCGAACCAGTATAAAAACTCTTGTGTGTTTGTCTCCTTCTTCCCTACTCTTTTAATTTCCGCTGTGCACTTTAATTCCCGCTTTTACTTTTGGTTAAGTTTCTTTTCTATTCTTCATTTACTTAACAACATAGTAAAAGCCTTAGAAGAGTAAATTTTTAATTAGTAAAGGTCTAGTAATAATTAATTCAACCCCCCCTCTTCTTAATTATTCTAAGGCCACTTGATCCAACAGTTTTAAATAATCATTCATCTACCAAACTAAATGACACGAATTATCCTACCTGGAAAGTCCAACTCAATGCCCTTCTAGCAGGCTTTGACCTAATTGGCTACATTGATGGGACAAATCCGTACCCAGCCTCCAACCATCATGACTTCCAATACTGGAAGCACCAGGATCAACTTATCCTTTATTCCATCGTCTCATACGTTGATCAAAATGTGATCACATTGCTTGGGAAAGGTATGCCTACAAGATCGGTGCCAAAATCATGTATATGAAAGAAAGCCTCATTGGTTTCACAGAAGGCTATTGAACCATGACTGATTATCTCCATGTAATAAAATCTTTGGCTAATGAATTAGCCATCATCAATGCTTTATTGGACAATAAAGACCTTATCATTCACACCCTAAATGGGCTAGGTGCTGAGTACAAGGAGGTTTCTACAACTCTTCGTACTCGTGAAAAATCGTTTGACTTTGAAGAGCTTCATGATCTTCTCTCTAACTTTGAGAGTTATCTCAAGAGGGATGACATCAACAATGATACCTCATTTGTTGCCACTGCTCATGCAACACACAAGGGTAAGCAACCTTACCATGAAAAGTCCTACAATCCAAATCATGGATCAACCTCCAACCGATCCACCTCTCTCAACTTCTCATAGAAGGTGTTTTGTCAATACCATGAAAAACCTGGTTATAGAGCCAAGGTGAGGTGAAAGCTTCATGGATATACCAAAAGAAATACAAAACTCTCTACACATCATACTCGCACAATGACTCAACATGTGTCCACTGATTGGATCATGGATTCTAATGCTACTCATTATATCACTAATGATCTAGATAATCTCCACATCACAAATTCATACCATGCCCAAGATCAACTCATTGTAGATGGTACTTCTCTTCCTATATCACATACTGGTAGCACCATTTTACACACTCACTCAAATCCATAGCAATTACCAAAAGTTTTACATGTTCCCAGCATTGCATAAAACTTGTTATCAGTTTCATCTCTATGTAAAACTAACTTAGTCTTTGTTGAATTTTTCTCGAATTATTTTTTGGTAAAGGACCTGAAGACAAGGGTGCCTTTACTCAAAAGATTACATAAACATGGTCTCTACCACATACCATCACCAACCATTCCACCCAAAGCTCTAGTCTTCGCATCCTCATCCCATTCCACCCAAAGCTCTAGTCTTCGCATCCTCATCCCAAACTCCATGGCACCACATTCTCGGGCATCCTTTTTATCATATTTTGAGACACTTGACATCTTTTCATAAAATAAATGTGAGTTCCAATGGTCCTTGTGTCTTGTGTAGTAGTTCAAAAAGTCATAAGTTACCATTCTCAACATCCAGTCTTACTAGCAAAAAGCCTCTTGAACTTGTTTACACTGATGTTTAGGTTCCAACTCTAGTTAGGTCTTTAAATGGTTTTTACTATTATCTTGTCTTTGTTGATCATTTTTCAAAGTATGTTTGGTTGTATCCATTCAAAAATAAATAAGATGTCTGATGCAATCCTACTCCGCAAGGGCATTGGGTAGAAGACTCCAAGTAGATTGGGCTAGAGATCCAAGGGAAGGCCCTAGGGTTCTCATGAGTCTTAGGGTAGATTTCGAGCCCATGGGCTAAGTATGAGCTCGCTTATCTTTGTAAATATTAGAATAGGTTTTTCCTTCGTTTGGGCCTTGTATTTTGACCATTCTAGTAGTATAGGGTTTTAGCCTTGTATTTCGGAGCATTTTGAGTAGTCTTTGTAGTAAGGACTTTTTTTTGTATTTTCATGTTTTTGTCATGGGGGTGAGCTTAGCTATTATAGGGTGTGTATAGCTAAGCTCTAGCTTCTCATCTCAAGGAGGTGAGCTTAGCTATTAGAGAGGTATGTGTAGCTAAGCTCTAGCTTATTTAGGAATCTTCTTAAGGAAGTTTCTCAAGGAGGTGAGCTTAGTTATGAGAGGGGTGTGTCTAGCTAAGCTCTAGCTTCTCAAGGAAGTTTTCTCAAAGAATCTTCTCAAGGAAGTTTTTTCAAGAAAGCTTATCAAGGAAGCTACCTAGTCTATAAATAGAAGCATGTGTAACACTTGTTGTAACTTTGATGAATGTGTGTCTTGTGAGACACAACTCAAAGTTCAACTTCTCTCCCTTTTTCTTCCTTCAATTTCGTGCTCCCCCCTCTCTCTTTCTCTCCCTCTTTCTTTTCCTCCATTGAAGCCTCCTCTCCAAGCTTCTTATCCAAGGCTCATCTTGGTGGTGAAGCTCCTTCTTCCATGGCTTATTCCCTAGTGGATGGCGCCTCCTCTCACCTCTTCTCCTTTGTCTTCCGCTGCATCTCCATGGTGGAAAACCACCATTAAAAGACCTCATTGAAGCTCAAATATCCAGCCTCCATAGAAGCTCCACAAGCAAGCTTCCATCAACACACATGCTTCTATTTATAGACTAGGTAGCTTCCTTGAGAAGCTTTCTTGAGAAAACTTCCTTGAGAAGCTTCTTTGAGAAAACTTCCTTGAGAAACTAGAGCTTAGCTACACACACCCCTCTCATAACTAAGCTCACCTCCTTGAAAAGCTTCCTTAAGAAGATTTCTAAAGAAGCTAGAGCTTAGCTACACATACCTCTCTAATAGCTAAGCTCACCTCCTTGAGATGAGAAGCTAGAACTTAGCTACACACCCCCTATAATAGCTAAGCTCACCCCCATGACAAAAAACATGAAAATATAAAAAAAAAAGTCCTTACTACAAAGACTACTCAAAATGCCCCGAAATACAAGGCTAAAACCCTATACTACTAGAATGGCCAAAATACAAGGCCCAAACGAAGGAAAAACCTATTCTAATATTTACAAAGATAAGCGAGCTCATACATAGCCCATGGGCTCGAAATCTATCCTAAGGCTCATGAGAACCCTAGGGCCTTCCCTTGGATCTCTAGCCCAATCTACTTGGAGTCTTCTACCCAATGCCCTTTCGGAGTAGGATTGCATCAATGTCTCAATCATATTTCCTCATTTCAAAAATTTGGTTGAAAAATATTTTAATGCACAAATTGTTTCTCTCTACTCCGATAATGGAGGTGAATTCATCAAACTAAAAAATTATTTGGCCCAACATGGTATTTCTCACTTCACTACCCCACTTTATAATCTTGAACTCAACACAACTACTGAAAGACAACACCATCATATAGTAGAAACTGGTCGTGCACTACTACATCATGCAAACTTACCACCAAGTTATTGGTCTTTTGCATTTATCATAACCACTTATTTCATAAATCGCCTGCCTCCTCCAATACTAAATATGAAATCCCCTTATGAGATACTCCACAAAGCCCACCCAAATCTACTTCACTTACACTTCTGCAGTCGCCTATGTTTTCCTTGGTTACGTCCTTATACCACAAACAAACTTAAACCCCAGTCTAAGCCATGTTTGATTGTTGGTTATTCCCCATCTCAATATGCCTACCACTACCTTGACCCCATCACTCATCGAGTCTACACATCCTATCATGTTTCCTTTCATGAGAGCCCCTTCCCTTACACCAAATTCACCACAAATAACCCACAAAATTCATCAGCTATATTGACAACATCATACCACTTCACAAACTAATACATGTACCAATAACCAAACCAAACCCAGCACCTGCAACACCTATCCAACCGACCTCATCACCTCAAGAAGCACCATTCGCTTTCGCTCCAACACCAAGTAACACTTCTCATTTTCTCTCATCCACTATTACTTCAGATGTTACTAATGCTTAGGTTGAGAATCTCAATTCACAAAGAAATCACCCCACGATCACTCATTCCCAGAATAATATTTTCAACCCCAAGGGGGCCTTTAACGCGTTCAAACATCCACTTCCTAAGAACCTTGAACCATCAATAGTCAGAGAGGCTATGCAACATACTCATTGGAAGAAAGCTATCTTAGATGAATTTCATGCCCTTAGTCGAAATGGGACATGGTCACTAGTACCACCACCCAAGCATCATAATATCATGGCATGCAAGTAGATATTTTGTATTAAACAAAGTCTAGATGGTTCTATTGATAAATACAAGGCAGGTCTTGTTGCAAAAAGGTTCACTCAATGCCTTTAGTGTAGATTTCAAATAGACCTTTACACTAGTTGTAAGACCGCAAACTATAAAATTTATACTCACACTGGCTTTGAACAAATGTTGGCAAATGCATCAATTGGATTTCAACAATGCCTTTCTCCAAGGAAGTCTCTCTAAATAGGTTTTCATGGCCTAACCACCAAGACTCCAAGATAATCAACATTCAGATTATGTTGCAAGCTTCATAAAGCTATCTATAGGCTTCGACAGGCACTACGAGCATGGCATGATGCCTTGAAAACCTTCATCATCTCATGGATTTGTCACAAGCAAGAGTGATTCGTCCCTCTTCTTATTTACATATGGAAATGTGAAAGCATTTTTCCTTGCATAGGTAGATGATCTACTACTCATAGGCAACCATAATGGTTTTCTTAACTTCATCATAGCCTTGTCAAACAGATTTTCACTGAAAAGCATGGGTGCACCTCACTACTTCCTTGGAATTAAACTCATACCCACCAAATCAGGGATCTTCCTTTCTCAACACAAGTACATTCGTGAAGTTCAGGAAAGTTTGACATGGAAGAGGCAATACCAGCACACACACCCCTATCTCCATCTACTACACTATAGTTACATGATGGAATTGAGGCCACAAATGCAACGACATTCTTCCAAATCATAAGGGCCATTCAATATCTCAATCTCACGCACCCAAACCTGTCATTTTCCATCAACATGATTTTCCAGTACATGCATAAACCCATAACTCTTCATTTACAACATCTAAAATGTCTGCTTTGTTACGTAAAGCAAACCATCAACTATGGTATACTGCTTCAAAGATCTTCCACTAACAACTTGTTGGCATACATAGACACAAACTAGGGTGGAAATTCAGATGATATAACCTCCACATCTCCCTTCATCATCTTTTGGGGGGGGGGGTGAATCCCATCTCTTGGCACTCCAAAGAGAAAAAGATAGATGCTAGATTATCTATAGAGGCTGAATATAAGGTTGTTGCCACTGCCAATTCTGAGCTCATGCGGTTGCTAAATCTACTCACGGAATTATAGGTCCTCATGCCACACTCACCACGACTTTTATGTGACAAAGTTGGTGTAACTTATCTATATGCAAACCCTGTGTTTCACTCGCATATGAAGCATATATCTCTTGACTATCATTTTGTTCACGAACAAGTCCAAATAGGTCGACTTCAAGTGTCACATGTGTCAACAAAAGATCAATTGGCAAACATTCTCACACAACCATTGGCAGCTGTGCATTTTCAGGAGCTAACAACCAAGATAAAGGTCACAAATGGTGACTTCATCTTGCGAGGACGTATTGGATAAGCTCTAGCTTAGTCTGTTAATAATATCTTCCTATTATTATGTAGTGATAAGTTATTAACAATAGATAATTATTATTGTTAGTTTAACAGTAGATAATTATTATTGTTAGTTTAACAATAGATAATTATTATTGTTTCTCAATTTCAATTATTGTAATTATCATTTATCTTTTAGTTGTAATCTCCATCTATATATGGAGTATGCTTTCCTTCATTGAATAAATCAGATTTATTCATCCTTTCTATACTATTATAGACTACAGTCTTTTTGTACGAACATCCTCCTAATTCTGCAATCTGACCTTACTAATCGAGCTTGATGCTCGTTCCTGGAGAATATCTGGGAAAATTCCAAATGAATTTGAGAAGTTATTACAATTAGAGACTTTAAAATTGGGCTTGAATGATTTTCATAGTCTTCTAGCTTGAAGGGCCTTTCTATTCTCAAGGTGCATTCACTTCCAAACTATACTTAGCTAATCTCTCTCCCCTCACTTCATTCAAGCTTGATTGAGTTGAATGTTGAAAACTGTTTTGCATTAGAAACTATACATGGCATGCCAAATTTAGGGCGTCTGTAGGAGCTGAAACTCACAAAATGTGTAAAAGTGGGGGATATCCCTGGTCTTGAAGGGTTGAAGTCCTTGAGAAGGTTGTATCTGAGTTGTTGTGTTGCATGCTCCTCACAAATACGCAAGAAACTTTCAAAGGTTGTTAATCCTTTTTCTACCTTTTAACCTTTGACTAATGAATAAATAAAGGCATAAAAAAACATTGATCCTTAGAAATAGGCTTAAATATATTTTTCGTCCCTAAAAAATAAAATTTTATTTTAATCCTTGTAAAATGTATTTGTTTTGTTTCTTGTCCTTAAAGTGCTTTAGATAACATTGTGAACAGTAAAAAAAAAGTATTTTGCAAGTGAAAAAGTATTATCTAAAGCACTTTAAGGATGAAAAACAAAAAAAAAAAGTATTTTGCAAGGATTAAAATAAAAATTTACAGGGATGAAAATGAAAAAAAAAACGCTAAATTACAAGGATGAAAAATGTATTTAAACCTTAAAAATATGATTTGTATTGTTTTAGTCCTTATTGAAATAAAACAATGTGACTTTTGTCCTTCACTATGAGGACTAAAAAGGAATAGAATTTAAACATGGATTAGTTTAAGAAAGTATCATACATACTTGAGTCATACATAAATTAAGAAAAATAAAGACTATATATGTATAGCTTCTAACCAACCAAGTATTTGTATGACAGGTAGCCTTGAGGAATTTACAGAACTTGAGCATGCCAGGAGACAAATTACCTGAATGGTTTTCAGGACAAACTGTCATGTTCTCAAGCCTAAAATTCTTGAGCTAAAAGGTGTAATTGTTGGTGTTGTTCTTTCAATCAACCATAACATTGACATACCTAATATGAATCGAGATTATATGCCTGGAGTGATGGATGTTAAAGCAAATGTCCTCAAACAGGGCAAAACTCTCTTAGTACAGTGTTAAACATCCGTGGTGTGCCAAGGACAGACGAAGAACAGATACACTTGCGTAGGTTTCATGATTACAATCAGTTGATGGCCTTTCTAAAAGATGATGATACATTTTGTGTAAGAGAAATCCTCCTTTTGATAAGGGGTTGGAGTTAAAACAATGTGGGGTTCATTTAATCTTTGAAGGGGATGATGATTATGATGGAGGCCAAGAATCATTGGACAAATTAAAGACCTACAATCTGTCTCAGAAAAATTGGCCAACTTTTTCAGCAATTTATGAAAGTGGCAGTCCTATCTATGCCACTGATGATGAAGATGAGTGAGTGTCAGAATGAACTGGAGATGATGGTACAAGAGCGAAGATATTTTCTTGTTACACTTAAAGAAAAAGCAATGCCATTCTTCTCTTTCTGATTGGTTTATTCTTTTCTTTGTGTTATATGAGTTGCTGTTGCTTAAAAGAGATTGATACATGTATAGTTAGGTTGAGTTTATGATTGCCTTTTTAGTAGGAAAATTATTTTTGTTATAAGCTCTGGTTCTTCACGTGCCCAAGAAGGTAGGAATATATCACATACTGCAGTGTTTCGGGTGATATGATGGTCTTTCTTCGAGTCTCAAGAGTTCAACAATGGTGGTGTGTCTACTTACAAGGACTCTAACGCTTAAGTTGTCGGGCTGTTCACAAAGACTTAAATATGGAAATCACATGCATCTTGGTTGGGGTTTTTCTCTTGTGTGTATAGTGTTGATCGCCTTTTGCATAATCATAAAAATCTTCATAATTTGGGCGTGATTCATATTCATTCCGTTCCTTGATTTCCTCAGATGGTTACGTGGGTTCTCATATCCTGTGAACCTTGGCATTTTGGCTCATTTTTTCTGCATGTTGGCCGAAACACTCTATGCCTATTTTTTCCAAAAAAAAATCTTCTTTTCATCTCCAAAGAACCACCAAGGAACCCAAACCAAGGTGGTCTAGGCATTGTGCACCCATTCCTTTGCTGAAGCTTTCCATTACAAGGCTCATTGAGTAAGTTTTTCACTTCCATTCTTCGCCATCTCTTCTACTGTTTTCATGAGCCTAAGATGTATCTTCTAATCCTTTTAATAATTTGTTATCATGAAAACCCAAACCTTTGGGGTTGCAATTTTATTTTCTTCAAGAAGGTGAACAACAAGGCTCTATTTCTCAAACTTCAAACCCACAAAGTTTCTTAGTTTGTGGAGACAGCAAGAAAAGGTAAGGGATCAATTACTTTGTATTTTTTCACTGAATAAATATTCTAAATAATATGTGAATGATGTCTTGTTTGAAGTTCTTGGTGATTTGGTTATTTGCTCGGCCATAAAGAGGTCATATCTTTGATCAGCCTATGTTGAAACCTCTTCTAAAACTTCCAACTTTGTTTTTTTTATTCTTTTATTTGAACCATGAAAAATATGGCTTAATTTCTAAATTTTCATCAAGTTGTTGGTCCAAGTGTACTTGGTTTAATCCCTTAAGCAAGATCTTAGGATTCGAATCTTGTGAATATAAAAAATAGGTTGGAATGAGAGATTTTGTTAAAGGTAATCAATCATTTCACACCCTATTATAAGGAAAAAAATAATTTTATTTAGTTTTTATTGTCTAACATGTGTATCTGAGTTTATATAGTATTGTATGAGAAAATAAAATTGTTTAGTGTGATTTTGATTTTTGATTCATGAAAATTTCCAGCATGTGTATGAATATTCTTACTATTTTGGCCGTGTAAAATTGTTACGGTGCTACATGAATTTGGGATTGGTTGAAAACAAATGAAAAGCCATAAAACATTAAATCACTTAACATTTGTATGCTTTAAAAATTTGAAGTTTCAACCCAAAAGTTGTTGGTACAAGTGATTTGACACTTGAGTCCATTAATCAAGGTGTAAGATTCAATCTCTGGCTTGGGCATGAAATCGTAATTAAAGATAGTATTTTACCCCCAAAATGGACTAACATGGTAGAAGAAGATTAATTGGATACCAAAAAAGAAAATCTAGATACATTTGATTAAAAAAAAAGAATTAAGTTTCATTAAGAACCTATCTTTATGGAGAATTAACCGAGGCACTCAAGCAATGTGCGGTTGTTATTTTTGATTCGAAAATGATGAACATGGACAAGAGTTGGAATATTCAAGGCCAAATCCCTAAAGATTAAACCCTAAACTAAATATTTTAATGAGTTAAAAATTAAAAAAAAAATCATCATTATTCAAACTACTTGCAATGAATCGGGACTGGTTTAATAATTTAAAGTTTTGTAAATAAGTAATAATAAATTATACTTATTTTAAAAAAATTACTTATAAGGGTAAAAATACAATTTCAGTTTCAAATGAATTTATTTAGTTCCAAAAAAGTTTCTATATACTTTAAATGATTGCATTAGCTTAATATAAAAATTCTAAGTTAAAATAAATTCAGTTGTAATTATAATGTATTTTTAAAATTTACTAGATTTTTGTGGAATTAAGGGAATTTTGTAATTTTCATATTATTTAATTTGAGTATTTAAAATTATAATTTTAGAGGTGCTATACATAGTTTATAATAAAAACATGGTATGACATGATTGACAGATAGTTTTGTCCCTTAATTAAACATATGATCCAGAGTTCAATTCTTAATTTATGCGTATAAAAAAAATCTGTTGGGAGATGCAATCCCTTAAATAGATCCAATACTTTGAGAAATTAATTCTTGACTTCAGCCCAAAGATATCCTTGGTTCACCCAAAATAAAGTTTACATTAAAAACAATTAAGATTGAAAATTGAACTTTAATGGATCTCAAGAATGAGGTCTATGTGATGATAATGATGAGATTGGACATAGTTGGTTTGATCATGCACTCATGCATAAGTTTTTGAGGAATAATTTGATAAGTGTAGTGAAGGTTAATGAAGGTACAATTGGTATCCAAGAGGATATATGTAACAACCCAAAAAAATTTATTATAGGAATTTAGAAACATTATTGTTAGAAAGAATAGAAATGATAGCTTAGTAAGCAAGTAATTAAATTATTAGAGATAGAGTTGATTAGGATTAAAGGAAAAATGAGGAAAAGAACTCATTTTAGTAGAAATTGTAGAAAGTCAACATAGTCAACCATAGGCCAATAAAGTCAATGGAAAGGGATTGACTTTGGTCAACTCGTTAATGGTATATTAGTAAATATGACCAAAACTCATTTAAAAGATTATTTATTAAAAAAAAACTTAGTTAGAGTTAGAATTAATAGTTAAAAGAGAGTTTAAGTTAGGATTAAGTGTCATGAAGCTTGATTAATGGATTAAGGTTTTGGATTGGGGCACCTAACCTAATTGGGCCTTAATCCAAGTGGGATTAAGACCCACTGCATAAGGCAACACAACCCTAGAGGCCTAGGGGTGTGCATCATTTTTATTGAGGAAAGGGGGGAGAAGAAGTCATATTCTCTCTTGCTCTTGGAGGCTAGGGTAGAGTGATTGAAGGTGATTTTGTGAAGCTTAAGGTAAATTCTTGAATGTAAACTTTAGATTTTTAGTTGTTTTTTTCCATTTCTAAGTTTAAATTCTTACTCTCTTCTCTCAATTATCTCTCACATGTGCCTCAACTCATTGGGTGGAAACAAGAGTGTTAGCGCATTTTCTCTTTGCATTTTCAAAAATCAACATCAAAGTATGGGGGTTTTTGTTCTCTTTCTCATGTTTTTTATGTGTTGATGGTCTTGGACCCCCTGTTGAGAGTCATAAATATGGATTTAAGGTCTTAGAAAATTGATTAATCATGTGGTCGAATGTCATGAATGAAGCACACAAGTTGTTTGATATTTTGCTGCATTAACATACTGCTCAAAAATTGATACTGATATTTTAGGGTTCTTGTATGATGAAAATAAAATTCTGAAAGTAGACATTTGGGGCTTGTGTTTTCATGCATAAAACAAATTTTGGATGAGAAATGAATTTACTATAATTTGTATAAAATGACCCTTGTGCTGAATACTTTGTTATGACCTTTATTACTTAATTGATGAACTGGGAGAAAACTGGAAATGATCTATGGATGTGGTGAACTTATATGAAAAATAGACATGATAAGCTTTAAAATTTTGGGTCACTCTTATTTTAATTCACTGAGGAAGTTAGGAAACTAATTTAAGTAAGAGGAAGCATGTGTAGGGGACTCTATTTTTTTTCTGCTGAAACATGTTTTGGTAAAATGGTTAGTTCTCTTTGTGCGGTTATCTTTTGGTGATTTGTGAGCCCAATTTCGAAAATAGACTTACATACCTTTCTATTTTGACAAATTTCATAAGAATCCACTAAGAAATGAGATGTTATTGATTTTTCAAAAATGGGGATAGAACTATAAGAAAACCTGACATATGGTGATATTGATTTAATTCTATTTTGTAGAAGCAAGCTTCATGATGATGAATCAAGTATGAATCAAGTAGTTTTGATGATGACAAAAAGCCCAAAAGAATGATTTCAAGATTGAGTCAACAAGTTCAAGATCAAGATTAATTTCAAGATTCAAGAGAAGATGAATTCAAGATTCAAGAAAAGAAATCAAAAAGCAACAAGTCAAGACTTCACAAGGGAAGTATTAAAAAGGATTTTTCAAAAACCAAACAGCACAGTTTTGTTTTACAAAAGAGTTTTCTCAAATTTTTCTAAGTTACCAGAGTATTCACTCTCTGGTAATCGATTACTAGTTTCCTGTAATCGATTACCAGTGATAAAATTTGATTTCAAAAAGTTTTTAACTGAATTTGCAACGTTCCAAATAATTTTTAAATGGTGTAATCGACTACAATATATTGGTAATCGATTACCAGTGTATCTGAATGTTGAAATTCAAAGTCAATTGTGAACAGTCACATCTTTTCATAAAATGCATTGTGTAATCGATTACATGATTATGATAATCGATTACCAATGACAAGTTTTGAATAAAAGGTCAAGAGATGTAACTCTTGACATGATTTTCTCAAGGTTATAACTCTTCCAATGGTTTTCTTGACCAGACATGAAGAGTCTATAAAAGCAAGACCTTGACTTGCATTCAAAGAACTTCTTGAACAACTTTTGAGAAACCTTTAAACCTTTACTACCTTTACAATTCTTTCCTACTCATCTTTCTTCTTCTTCTTCTTCCTTTGCCAAAAAGCTTTCTAAGTTTTTTTTTTAAACCTTGTTCTTCTGCAAGTGAAAATTCTGCAGAAAACAAAAGTGTGTTATATCTTTTCATTCTCTTCTCCCTTTGCCAAAAAGAATTCAACAAGGACTAATCACCTGAATTCTTTTTGTGTCTCTCTTCTCCCTTCTCCAAAAGAATAGAGGGACTAACCGCCTGAATTCTTTTGTGTCTCCCTTCTCCCTTTACAAGAGAATTCAAAGGACTAACCACCTGAGAATTCTTTTGATTCTTCCCTTTCCCTTAAACAAAAGATTTCAAAGGACTAACCGCCTGAGATATCTTTTGTTTCCCCTTACAAAGATTCAAAGGACTAACCGCCAGAGAATTCTTTGTCTTAACACATTGGAGGGTACATCCTTTGTGGTACAAGTAGAGGGTACATCTGCTTGGGTTGTTGTAGCTGAGAACAAGAGAGGGTACATCTCTTGTGGATCAATTCAAGTGAAGGGTACATCCACTTGGTTGTTCAAAGAGAACAAGGGAGGGTACATCCCTTGTGGATCTTTGCTTGTAAAGGATTTTACAAGGTTGAAAGAAATCTCAAGAACCGGTGGTTGCTTGGGGACTGGATGTAGGAACCGGTTGTTGTCGAACCAATATAAAATTCTTGTGTTTGTCTTCTTCTTCCCTGCACTTTTTAATTTCCGCTGTGTACTTTACTTTTATGCTTTACTTTTGTTTAAGTTACATAACTTAGTAGTAAAGCCTAATTGAATCTAGTAACATTAAGAAGGATAAGTTTTAATTAGTCAAGGTACAATAATAATTAATTCAACCCCCCCTTCTTAATTATTCCGAGACCACTTGATCCAACATATTTAAGTATAATTCTACTTGTGTATTGAGATGTTATTCTATGAATTAGATTCATAATACTTGTTAACTAATGTTAGGAGACATTAAAATTATGAATAGAAGTCATGATGAGACTTTATTAAAGAGAATGATAAATTATGGGTAAGTGGTCCATGATTATTTATTACTTGAAGTACATGGCTCTATAACGTATGACTTGTAGTAGAGCTATGAATTAATCTTATGATTCTTTTGTGTGGTAATATGATATATTGTATGTGTGGTTGATGGAATAGAAATAATTTCTTTATTTGTATGATTCTAAGGAGTGGTGTATGAGTCCAATGAATATCATGATGTTAGCTGATGATCTTAGTGTCATAATGAGATGAAATCAATGATTCTAATATGGATGTTGTATGACATATTCTATGTTTGTATTGTGAAGGCTAAGACCTCTATGAAAAACTATTATGTATATTGTTATGTCCATTATTGATTCTATATGGTGTATGTTATATAATGGAACATGAGGGTTGTAAACCAACCCCTAAACATTAAATAAAAGAAGAGTTTGACTAAGGAGAGTTATGTGAGAGGAAGTTGAAGCTTTATTGTAGTTAAGTAGAAGTGATCGTTGAAAGGACTATGGAGACCGAACCACCTAGTTTGGATCCCAAGAAAGATCAAGAAAAGGATGTTATAACAACTATGGAGTGTGGACGTCACTAATAGAAGTGGAAACTGAACTTAAGGCAAGCAAAAACATTTACCAAAGACCCAAAGTGTAAGCAATATGGAAACAACTTCGCATATACATGAATGTACATGCGTAGTGATGATAAGATAAGATCCTATATCTATTAATATTAGTATTGTGAGAATGAGGAACTTGGAGAGGAGTGAATAATCTCATAAGACTTTAATGACTTGTTGATGTGATAGTTGTATTGTAGGAAGCACAAAGACATTAATTACTCAATATGGTTCTTTGAACAATGATTATGAACTTGAAGTGAAATTGTGTATGACAAAACAAGTGATGATTGAAATCATTACTTAGTGTGGTGTATGAATATTGTGACAACTTGTGGAACCAATCTTGTTATGACACGAGTGGGATATAAAGCACGTGTGGACACTGACTATGGAAAGACTTCATTCTCAACATGAGATGAAAGATGATGGTGTACAACGATGCACGAAGATAGCACAACTTTTTGTGTGTAGAGTTATGGTCTAAATGGCTTGTGTCCCATGGGGATATGCCCTATGAAGGTGATGTGACGATGGTACTATGATGATAAGTTGGATGGAAAAGCCACCAATGGGAGCTTCGAGCTCGAGGGGCCTAGAGCTTGTGCCTTGGTAACCACGTCACTATACTAATGAGGATCCATAAATGTTCGTGAAGAAGTGGCATCGCTAAATGAAATTCTAGTGAGGAATGACAGCAAGAGAGTGCCTAAACTAGTAAGTAAGTGGGTGGCTATAGCTGATACCTGGGGTATGGAGGTGAGGACCAAGATGGTCCTTCAGAATCAGAAATGGCATCAAGCTGTGATAACTCAATGAGGTTAGGGGACTCACATAGACGACTTTCCAATCCCAACAATCACCGAGAGCATAACTAATTTATGGTGAGAGTAATCGTCCATAGTACCAGGGTAAGGATATGCACTCCCATGATGTCACCCAAAAAAATAAATGGAAGATGTAAGACCTCTATGGCAACATATCAATGAGACGGTTAGTCTCGAATAGTGGAACCAAACTTGTAGTCAAAGATTAGGACTACGAGAGTAAATATGTGTAGTCAAACAATAAAATTGATTGTGTAATGTGTTTATGATTGTGGACTTTGGCACTTTTGCTTGTAGCATGATGAGGGAGTAGTGGACTCACTTAGACACCTTATTTTTTAGATGAAAATGGCGAGGGAATGGAGACTAATATTCAGAATGTCGATCTGCTCACCGGATGGCCAATGAAACCATGATCCGTGGTTCTAGGAGGACAATTTTGTTGGTGATGTTAGATGTGGTATCTCACCGATGGCTAGGGAATCACACATTCCACCATTCTATTTTTATTTATCGTTGGTACTTACTCAGTATTCAATGTCCAGTTATGTGCGTGTTCCACCTTCATCACCTTCTCGCTCTTTGTCATCGAAAGCTTGTATGGTCGATATCACCATGATGGTATAGGAAATCTTTGCTCATCCGATTGTGAGGGAGTATGTTCCTCCATCTCCCAATAGTGAGATTACCTTTTCCGCATATTCGACATACGATCTAGCTACCCATACTGGGTTCCTTTTGCCCATATGTCTAATTGATTGGACATCCATTTTGGAGGACTACACTGGTGGTGTCAGTGATGAGGTGAAGGATCCTTATAAGGATGTGAGCGACCCGAGGGAGACATCAGAGATCCAGGAAGATCCATCTAAAGATTCTTAGATCTTGCGGCATGTTTTAGTTGATGATTTGTAGTAAGTAGGATTTCATCCTTATGGCTAGATTTTTACTTTCCAATATGTACATGGGTGGGTAGATCTAGGATAGCTTTTTGGATGTAATACCTTTTTATCATCTCTTGTTTGGTACATTTTATGGTGATTTGTAATTACTTGAATTATCCCCATCATACGGTTTACTTTATAACTTAATGTAAATAATACGTCATTGACTAGTTAGAGGTTCTATTTTGGAGTCTTTTATTTCTTATGTCTTACTAGACTAGTGTTTACTCGTGTTTATGATGTTTCTTTATATTTAAAAAAAAAAACTGGTTATGTAATTTTGAGTACTTGTTTATTTATCGATGTAATATTTATAATTGAGTATCATATTTTAAGAGAACTATTTATTATTCCACGTATTTTAATTAATTAAATTATAGTAATTCCATTATAAAAATACGAGGGTTACAATATATGAATGCACGGATGTACACATAAGGCCAAGACTCTTGGAAACCCTGAGTCATGACGGCAACTTCCGACATACATATATCTTGACAAAGCTACAATCACTATGAGATCAGTACTAGTGTTACCAAATAGGCATGTGTTTCCTTTTTATGCTGCATAGTGGTAGTTTTTGTTATATCATGTTTAGGGGATATGTGTCTATTGTTACTTAATTTGTTAGGAATCATTATAAAGCCAACTTTGTCACATATTTCATAACACTCAACATATGCATTGCTTTATATGTATGATCTTACTAAAATAAAAATGAATATGACATTGCTTTGTATAAAGATGAAAAATATTATTGAATTTTGGAATTATGTATTTTATGCTTGTTTTGTAAGGTTACCCTTGCATATTTGTGTGTGGCTATTATGATTATGACATTCACATTCATAGGAGCAAATGCAGAGATGACTTCAAGGTTTTGGTACTCTTCCCTCAAATTTCTTGATCATGGGGTTGGATACAATCATGCATGGTTATGGGCTACCAAGGTTCTAAATTCCAAATTTCATAACTTGTTGCAACGATAATATTGTGATTGTGGAGCTACCTGCAATGGCAATCATGTGAAATGACACAACGCAACATTGTTCTGTCCATAATGAAGTTGCAAAAGTGTGCAAGAAAAATTCTACCCGATTCTAGTCCTCCTTTTCTATATATATGTTAGTGCTTAGCTCTACTGAGTTTTAAAAGATTGGCTAAGATTTTGTTAAAACATAAGCACTTAGACAATGAAGGAAAGCTGGAGTTGCTGCACATGATGTCCAACGTTATGTCAAGGAATAAGATCGGGCTGCACAATGCACAAGGCAAGATAAAATGTCAAATGAAGAATTGAAGTTGCAGGATCCACGATGTCGGATACAATGTCCTGACATCCTGCCCGAAAATACTGGAGTTGCTGCACAATGCATAAGTCAAGATAAAATGTCAAATGAAGCATTGAAGCTGCAGGATCCACGATGTCGGATACGATGTCCTGACATCTTGCCCGAAAATACTGGACACATAAATCTGTTATATCTTTAACAGATTATTGTGCAGTTAGCAAGAGATTAGATGATCTATCTTTAGGAACGAATTGAAAGATAATTAAAGTTCGAATTTCAAAGTAGAAGAGTTCGTTCAGGGATTAAAGATTAAAGATTAAAGATTCAAACTAAAAGATCAAACGTTATCTTTTAGATCTTTAAGTGCAGATTTTCAGGAAGAAGATAGATCTCATCCAGCACAAGTAGTTGCAGCCCAGAAACGCACACTGCTATTTAAACATGAAGGCTGCACGAGTTTTGTACCAAGTCCGGGATTGAAGAGTTATCTTGTGAGTTTTGGGACTTGAGTGTTTTGTGAGCCACCTTGATGGTACCCTAACATCAAGTGTTGGACCTGAGTGTGTAGAGTTGATCTCTTGTGTGTAGAGTTGATCTCTAGTGTGTAGGGTTGATCCCTTTTGTTCAGAGTTGATCTCTGGTGTGTCTTTGATTTATTTGTAAACACGGGAGTGTGATTGAGAGGGAGTGAGCAGGGTTTCTCATATCTAAGAGTGGCTCTTAGGTAGAGATCGCACGGGTAGTGGTTAGGTGAGAAGGTTGTAAACAGTGGCTGTTAGACCTTGAACTAACACTATTTTAGTGGATTTCCTCCCTGGCTTGGTAGCCCCCAGATGTAGGTGAGGTTGCACCGAACTGGGTTAACAATTCTCTTGTGTTATTTACTTGTTTAATCTGTTCATACGGACACATACAATCTGCATGTTCTGAAGCGTGATGTCGTGACATCCTGTACGACATCTGTCCCCAGTATCAGAATTTCAATTGGTATCAGAGCAGGCACTCGAAATCACTGAGTGAGATCTAGGGAGATAAATTCTGATGAACATGGAGAAAGAAGGAGGACCAGTGAACAGACCACCAATCCTAGATGGAACCAACTATGAATACTGGAAAGCAAGGATGGTGGCCTTCCTCAAATCACTGGATAGCAGAACCTGGAAAGCTGTCATCAAAGGCTGGGAACATCCCAAGATGCTGGACACAGAAGGAAAGCCCACTGATGAATTGAAGCCAGAAGAAGACTGGACTAAAGAAGAAGACGAATTGGCACTTGGAAACTCCAAAGCTTTGAATGCTCTATTCAATGGAGTTGACAAGAATATCTTCAGACTGATCAACACATGCACAGTGGCCAAAGATGCATGGGAGATCCTGAAAACCACTCATGAAGGAACCTCCAAAGTGAAGATGTCCAGATTGCAACTATTGGCTACAAAATTCGAAAATCTGAAGATGAAGGAGGAAGAGTGTATTCATGACTTCCACATGAACATTCTTGAAATTGCCAATGCTTGCACTGCCTTGGGAGAAAGAATGACAGATGAAAAGCTGGTGAGAAAGATCCTCAGATCCTTGCCTAAGAGATTTGACATGAAAGTCACTGCAATAGAGGAGGCCCAAGACATTTGCAACATGAGAGTGGATGAACTCATTGGTTCCCTTCAAACCTTTGAGCTAGGACTCTCGGATAGGGCTGAAAAGAAGAGCAAGAACTTGGCGTTCGTGTCCAATGATGAAGGAGAAGAAGATGAGTATGACCTGGATACTGATGAAGGTCTGACTAAGGCAGTTGTGCTCCTTGGAAAGCAGTTCAACAAAGTGCTGAACAGAATGGACAGGAGGCAGAAACCACATGTCCAGAACATCCCTTTCGACATCAGGAAAGGTAGCAAATACCAGAAAAGGTCAGATGAAAAGCCCAGTCACAGCAAAGGAATTCAATGCCATGGGTGTGAAGGCTATGGACACATCATAGCTGAATGTCCCACTCATCTCAAGAAGCAGAGGAAAGGACTTTCTGTATGTCGGTCTGATGATACAGAGAGTGAACAAGAAAGTGATTCTGACAGAGATGTAAATGCACTCACTGGGAGATTTGAATCTGCTGAAGATTCAAGTGATACAGATAGTGAAATCACTTTTGATGAGCTTGCTATATCCTATAGAAAACTATGCATCAAAAGTGAGAAGATCCTTCAGCAAGAAGCACAACTGAAGAAGGTCATTGCAAATCTGGAGGCTGAAAAGGAGGCACATAAAGAGGAGATCTCTGAGCTTAAAGGAGAAGTCGGTTTTCTGAACTCTAAACTGGAAAACATGACCAAATCAATAAAGATGCTGAATAAAGGCTCAGATATGCTTGATGAGGTGCTACAGCTTGGGAAGAATGTTGGAGACCAGAGAGGACTTGGGCTTAATCATAAATCTGCTGGCAGAATAACCATGACAGAATTTGTTCCTGCCAAAAACAGCACTGGAGCCACGATGTCACAACATCGGTCTCGACATCATGGAACGCAGCAGAAAAAGAGTAAAAGAAAGAAGTGGAGGTGTCACTACTGTGGCAAGTATGGTCACATAAAGCCCTTTTGCTATCATCTACATGGCCATCCACATCATGGAACTCAAAGCGCCAGCAGCGGAAGGAAGATGATGTGGGTTCCAAAACACAAGATTGTTAGTCTTGTTGTTCATACTTCACTTAGAGCATCAGCCAAGGAAGATTGGTACCTAGATAGTGGCTGTTCCAGACACATGACAGGAGTTAAAGAATTCCTGGTGAACATTGAGCCCTGCTCCACCAGCTATGTGACATTTGGAGATGGCTCTAAAGGAAAGATCATTGGAATGGGAAAGCTAGTTCATGATGGACTTCCTAGTCTGAACAAAGTACTGCTGGTGAAGGGACTGACTGCAAACCTGATCAGCATCAGTCAGTTGTGTGATGAAGGATTCAATGTAAACTTCACAAAGTCAGAATGCTTGGTGACAAATGAGAAGAGTGAAGTTCTAATGAAGGGCAGCAGATCAAAGGACAACTGTTACCTATGGACACCTCAAGAAACCAGCTACTCCTCCACATGTCTATCCTCCAAAGAAGATGAAGTCAGAATATGGCACCAAAGATTTGGACATCTGCACTTAAGAGGCATGAAGAAAATCATTGACAAAGGTGCTGTTAGAGGCATTCCCAATCTGAAAATAGAAGAAGGCAGAATCTGTGGTGAATGTCAGATTGGAAAGCAAGTCAAGATGTCCCACCAGAAGCTTCAACATCAGACCACTTCCAGGGTGCTGGAACTACTTCACATGGATTTGATGGGGCCTATGCAGGTTGAAAGCCTTGGAGGAAAGAGGTATGCCTATGTTGTTGTGGATGATTTCTCCAGATTTACCTGGGTCAACTTTATCAGAGAGAAATCAGAAACCTTTGAAGTATTCAAAGAGTTGAGTCTAAGACTTCAAAGAGAAAGGGACTGTGTCATCAAGAGAATCAGGAGTGACCATGGCAGAGAGTTTGAAAACAGCAGGTTCACTGATTTCTGCACATCTGAAGGCATCACTCATGAGTTCTCTGCAGCCATTACACCACAACAGAATGGCATAGTTGAAAGGAAAAACAGGACTTTGCAAGAGGCTGCTAGGGTCATGCTTCATGCCAAAGAACTTCCCTATAATCTTTGGGCTGAAGCCATGAACACAGCATGCTACATCCACAACAGAGTCACACTTAGAAGAGGGACTCCAACCACTCTGTATGAAATCTGGAAAGGGAGGAAGCCAACTGTCAAGCACTTCCACATCTTTGGAAGTCCATGTTACATTTTGGCAGATAGAGAGCAAAGGAGAAAGATGGATCCCAAGAGTGATGCAGGAATATTCCTGGGATACTCTACAAACAGCAGAGCATATAGAGTATTCAATTCCAGAACCAGAACTGTGATGGAATCCATCAATGTGGTTGTTGATGATCTAACTCCAGCAAGAAAGAAGGATGTCGAAGAAGATGTCAGAACATCGGGAGACAATGTAGCAGATGCAGCTAAAAGTGGAGAAAATGCAGACAACTCTGATTCTGCTACAGATGAATCAAACATCAACCAACCTGACAAGAGACCCTCCATTAGAATCCAGAAGATGCACCCCAAGGAGCTGATTATAGGAGATCAAAACAGAGGGGTCACTACAAGATCAAGGGAGATTGAGATTGTCTCCAATTCATGCTTTGTCTCCAAAATTGAGCCCAAGAATGTGAAAGAGGCACTGACTGATGAGTTCTGGATCAATGCTATGCAAGAAGAATTGGGGCAATTCAAAAGGAATGAAGTTTGGGAGCTAGTTCCTAGACCCGAGGGGACTAATGTGATTGGCACCAAGTGGGTCTTCAAGAACAAGACCAATGAAGATGGTGTTATAACCAGAAACAAGGCCAGACTTGTTGCTCAAGGCTACACTCAGATTGAAGGTGTAGACTTTGATGAAACTTTTGCCCCTGTTGCTAGACTTGAATCCATCAGATTGTTACTTGGTGTAGCTTGCATCCTCAAATTCAAGCTGTACCAGATGGATGTGAAGAGCGCTTTTCTGAATGGATACCTGAATGAAGAAGTCTATGTGGAGCAGCCAAGGGGATTTGTAGACCCAACTCATCCAGATCATGTATACAGGCTCAAGAAGGCTCTCTATGGATTGAAGCAAGCTCCAAGAGCTTGGTATGAAAGGCTAACAGAGTTCCTTACTCAGCAAGGGTATAGGAAGGGAGGAAATGACAAGACTCTCTTTGTCAAACAAGATGCTGAAAACTTGATGATTGCACAGATATATGTTGATGACATTGTGTTTGGAGGGATGTCGAATGAGATGCTTCGACATTTTGTTCAACAGATGCAATCTGAATTTGAGATGAGTCTTGTTGGAGAGCTGACTTATTTTCTGGGACTCCAAGTGAAGCAGATGGAAGACTCCATATTCCTCTCACAAAGCAGGTATGCAAAGAACATTGTCAAGAAGTTTGGGATGGAGAATGCCAGCCATAAAAGAACACCTGCACCTACTCACTTGAAGCTGTCAAAAGATGAAGCTGGCACCAGTGTTGATCAAAGTCTGTACAGAAGCATGATTGGGAGCTTACTATATTTAACAGCTAGCAGACCCGACATCACCTATGCAGTAGGTGTTTGTGCTAGATATCAAGCCAATCCTAAGATAAGTCACTTGAATCAAGTAAAGAGAATTCTGAAATATGTAAATGGCACCAGTGACTATGGGATTATGTACTGTCATTGTTCAGATTCAATGCTGGTTGGGTATTGTGATGCTGATTGGGCTGGAAGTGCAGATGACAGAAAAAGCACTTCAGGTGGATGCTTCTATCTGGGCAACAATCTTATTTCATGGTTCAGCAAGAAGCAGAACTGTGTGTCCCTATCTACTGCAGAAGCAGAGTATATTGCAGCAGGAAGCAGCTGTTCACAACTAATTTGGATGAAGCAGATGCTGAAGGAGTACAATGTCGAACAAGATGTCATGACATTGTACTGTGACAACATGAGTGCTATTAATATTTCTAAAAATCCTGTTCAACACAGCAGAACCAAGCACATTGACATTAGACATCACTATATCAGAGATCTTGTTGATGATAAAGTGATCACACTGAAGCATGTTGACACTGAGGAACAAATAGCAGATATTTTCACAAAGGCTTTGGATGCAAATCAGTTTGAAAAACTGAGGGGCAAGCTGGGCATTTGTCTGCTAGAAGACTTATAGCAATTACTTCTATTTGAATGTGCTCAAACGTTAATAGCACATTCATTACTGGGCCAAAACAGATTTGACCGTTGCTTCACACGCCCCTCTACATTCTTCATTCAAATTTATATTTGCGTGGCATTCGTGTTTTCACCAGCATTTCCCAATAGTTCTCGGAATTTCACGAAACCACTTCAAAAGTTCTGCTTCTCCATGGCTACCTCACCAAAAGATACTGCAGCTCCTGGTTCACCCTCTGTACCATCATCTCCGCACCAGGAACAACCTGAATTTAACATCCAACCCATACAGATGATTCCTGGTCAAGCCCCTGGTCCTGAAAAACTGGTTCCCAAATGACAACAGGGAGTAAAGACTGCTGAAAACCCTAGCCTTGTAACAAGTCCTAGGGAAGTAGACCCGGAGATGGATAAGAAGATCCGCAGTATTGTGAGTAACATTCTGAAAAATGCTTCTGTGCCTGATGCTGAGAAAGATGTTCCAACATCTTCCACCCCAAGTGTTTCTGTGCCTGATGCTGAGAAAGATGTTCCAACATCCTCCACTCCAAATGCTGAAGTCCTTCCTTCACCCAGTGAAGAGGAATCAACAGAAGAAAAGGATCAAGCCTCAGAGGAGACCCCTGCACCAAGGGCACCAGAACCTGCTCCAGGTGATCTCATTGACTTAGAAGAAGTCGAATCTGATGAGGAACCCATTGCCAACAAGTTAGCACCTGGCATTGCAGAAAGGTTACAAAGCCGAAAGGGAAAAACCCCCATCAAGAGGTCTGGACGAATCAAAACTATGGCCCAGAAGAAGAGCACTCCAATCACTCCTACCACATCCAGAAGGAGCAAGGTTGCAATCCCCTCCAAGAAGAGGAAAGAAATTTCCTCATCCGATTCTGATGATGATGTCGAACTAGATGTCTCGACATCAAAGAGGGCCAAGAAATCTGGGAGAAAGGTGCCTGGAAATGTTCCTGATGCACCATTGGACAACATCTCTTTCCACTCCATTGGCAATGTTGAAAAGTGGAAATATGTGTATCAACGCAGACTTGCGGTTGAAAGAGAACTGGGAAGAGATGCCTTGGATTGCAAGGAGACCATGGACCTCATCAAGGCAGCAGGACTGATGAAGACAGTCACCAAATTGGGAGACTGTTATGAAGGCCTAGTCAGGGAATTCATTGTCAACATTCCCTCTGACATAACAAACAGAAAAAGTGATGATTATCAGAAAGTGTTTGTCAGAGGAAAGTGTGTTAGATTCTCCCCTGCTGTGATCAACAAATATCTGGGCAGACCTACTGATGGAGTGATAGATATTGCTGTTTCTGAGCATCAAATTGCCAAGGAAATCACTGCCAAACAAGTCCAGCATTGGCCAAAGAAAGGGAAGCTTTCAGCAGGGAAGCTAAGTGTGAAGTATGCAATTCTACACAGGATTGGTGCTGCAAACTGGGTACCCACTAATCATACTTCCACTGTTGCCACAGGTTTGGGTAAATTTCTGTATGCTGTTGGAACCAAGTCCAAATTTAATTTTGGAAACTACATTTTTGATCAAACTGTTAAGCATTCAGAATCATTTGCTGTCAAATTACCCATTGCCTTCCCTACTGTATTGTGTGGCATTATGTTGAGTCAACATCCAAATATTTTAAACAACATTGACTCTGTGATGAAGAGAGAATCTCCTCTATCCCTGCATTACAAACTGTTTGAGGGGACACATGTCCCAGACATTGTCTCGACATCAGGGAAAGCTGCTGCTTCAGGTGCTGTGTCCAAAGATACTTTGATTGCTGAACTCAAGGACACATGCAAGGTGCTGGAAGCCACCATCAAAGCCAACACAGAGAAGAAGATGGAGCTGGAACGCCTGATCAAGAGACTCTCAGACAGTGGCATTGATGATGGAGAAGCAGCTGAGGAAGAAGAAGAAGCAGCTGAGGAAGAAGATGATGCAGCTGAGGAAGAGGAAGATGCAGCAGAGGATACAGGATCAGATGATGATGATTCTGAAGCCACCCCATGACCATCAGACCTTGATTTTTGCCTTTACTGGCTATAGGGGCATGTCCCTTTGAACAATGGATTACTATTGGTCTGTAATATTTGCACCTTAAGTTCATGCATTCTACTTTTGTCAAATTCTGTCTAAAAAGGGGGAGTAATAGTATTATGCTTGCTATTATGCATGATTTTGAGTAGTAGGATACTATGTATGCAATAGTAGTTTGATACGATGTATGGCAGTAGGATACGATGTATGCATGATTCATGATTTTGAGGGGGAGTTGCATGTATATGACTTTGGGGGAGACTGCTGCTGCTGATGACTGATGTAAGCTACTAGTAGCTGATAGAAGATGCTGCAGTAAGAGCATGAAGACAGGGGGAGCAAAAAGCTGATGTCACATGAGATGTCTTGACATCCTGGAAAAGACTAGTAGCTGATAGAAGATGCTGCAGTAAGCATGAAGACAGGGGGAGCAGGAGCAGAAAGCTGATGTCACGTGAGATGTCTTGACATCCTGGAGAAGACTTGTAGATTTGCAACTTGAAGAATTTCCGCTGTGCTTGATTACTCTGATAATGAAAGTTGCTGATCCCACTTGCATAACTGCTCGTACCTGCTCAGGAAGTGTCTAAGTATGTTTTAGACAAAATTTGCCAAAGGGGGAGATTGTTAGTGCTTAGCTCTACTGAGTTTTAAAAGATTGGCTAAGATTTTGTTAAAACATAAGCACTTAGACAATGAAGGAAAGCTGGAGTTGCTGCACATGATGTCCAACGTTATGTCAAGGAATAAGATCGGGCTGCACAATGCACAAGGCAAGATAAAATGTCAAATGAAGAATTGAAGTTGCAGGATCCACGATGTCGGATACAATGTCCTGACATCCTGCCCGAAAATACTGGAGTTGCTGCACAATGCATAAGTCAAGATAAAATGTCAAATGAAGCATTGAAGCTGCAGGATCCACGATGTCGGATACGATGTCCTGACATCTTGCCCGAAAATACTGGACACATAAATCTGTTATATCTTTAACAGATTATTGTGCAGTTAGCAAGAGATTAGATGATCTATCTTTAGGAACGAATTGAAAGATAATTAAAGTTCGAATTTCAAAGTAGAAGAGTTCGTTCAGGGATTAAAGATTAAAGATTAAAGATTCAAACTAAAAGATCAAACGTTATCTTTTAGATCTTTAAGTGCAGATTTTCAGGAAGAAGATAGATCTCATCCAGCACAAGTAGTTGCAGCCCAGAAACGCACACTGCTATTTAAACATGAAGGCTGCACGAGTTTTGTACCAAGTCCGGGATTGAAGAGTTATCTTGTGAGTTTTGGGACTTGAGTGTTTTGTGAGCCACCTTGATGGTACCCTAACATCAAGTGTTGGACCTGAGTGTGTAGAGTTGATCTCTAGTGTGTAGGGTTGATCCCTTTTGTTCAGAGTTGATCTCTGGTGTGTCTTTGATTTATTTGTAAACACGGGAGTGTGATTGAGAGGGAGTGAGCGGGGTTTCTCATATCTAAGAGTGGCTCTTAGGTAGAGATCGCACGGGTAGTGGTTAGGTGAGAAGGTTGTAAACAGTGGCTGTTAGACCTTGAACTAACACTATTTTAGTGGATTTCCTCCCTGGCTTGGTAGCCCCCAGATGTAGGTGAGGTTGCACCGAACTGGGTTAACAATTCTCTTGTGTTATTTACTTGTTTAATCTGTTCATACGGACACATACAATCTGCATGTTCTGAAGCGTGATGTCGTGACATCCTGTACGACATCTGTCCCCAGTATCAGAATTTCAATATATATAAAAATCACACTTGAGAGTGTGACCTCATTGCCTCGTGTGTAGTAACGCCCATCACAGTACTTTCTTTTTATGTTTCCTTTTTATCCTATGCTCATGGATCACTAGACTTTTAGAGGGGAGGGCAAATGGGTGAAATTAGAAAAAGTGAGGTCATGGGGCAAAGGGAAGGGAGAAAGACAAAGTGAGATCAAAAGAGAGTGGGAATTGGTGAGTGTGTTAAACAAGTGGTCTCAATAACTTAAGAAGGGGGTGAATTAAGTTTAAAAAATTCCCCTAAAAATTTTTAATTCTCTCTTTAAAAGAAATATGCAGACTTAATAAGCAATGAACAATTTATTGATGCTTCTTTAAATGTACAAAATAAAATTAAACTACAAAAATTTATTGATGCCTCTTGATTAACAACAGTTTGATTTTGAAGTACAGAAGATGTTTTTCTCTCTTTAAATGAAGAATAATGCAACTTGAAGAACTTATAAGAATCCTTAATTGTTTTGCAAGTATTTGGCCAAAGGTTTTCTTTTGAGAGAATAAGACAATGAAGTTCTGAAAAACTCTGAAGAATTTCGAACACAAGTCACATATTTATAGGCCTTTGGTGGCCTTTCAAAACCTTAATTTTGCAATTTATTGCCTATTTTTGGAAAAGATCTACCCTTAGTTTGTCTCCCCCTTTGGCAACATCAAAAAGCCGAAAATACCAGACAAAATATCAAAGCCACAAAATCCAAAGCAAGATTAAATCCTCCTGAGAGGCTTGAGCAAGATTGGTGGAACGTGGAAGAAAAACTCGAAAAAGGATATAATGCATAATGCGACACTCAAAGGTGAATGATCCAGCAAGCAATCTATCAGTCATATCAACATGGTCATTACAGACCATTTTATGGGCATCATGACTAGAATAGACATGCTTCCAATCATCAACTAGAGTGCCCACAAAAGGAACACCCTGACTACTCAGTTTTGTCAGAGAATAAAATAGAGATTGATCAACAATAATAGGTATTTGATGCACCTCA
The DNA here is from genome assembly GCF_000004515.6 of Glycine max. Lineage (NCBI taxonomy): Eukaryota > Viridiplantae > Streptophyta > Magnoliopsida > Fabales > Fabaceae > Glycine > Glycine max. The sequence continues at coordinate 17,534,220 of NC_038254.2, forward strand.
GAAAAAATGACACCATCCTAAATTTTCAGATTATTGTAAAAGACTCGAACTAATTCAGGATAATACGGCAATTTTAGAGACATAAACTCAACTAATTCAGAATTTTGAAACACTTGATAGCAATCAAAGGTTTCCCCATCAAAGAATTCTACATCTAGATACTTAGGATTGAGAATGACACGATTAGAGAATAGGGAATAATACCTTTGACGTTGGTCATCGAAAGAAAACAGAGTCAATGACCTTGGAGAAGAAAAAGAAGGAGGAGGTGGTGCTGGTGGGTCACCGGATGTGTCATGGCGGCGTTGGCCTGCAGCGGTGGTGGTGGTAGAGGATGAGCCCGTTCTCTTCTTTGAGGGTTCTGCCATTTGAACTTGTTTCTACAAATTTTGATCAGTGGGGTTTGTAGAGAATTGAAAAAGAAAAGAAATTTGAGCTTTGTTTGAAGTGATTTGGACAAGAAACAAGAAAGTTATGAAGAACTGAAGTTTTGAGAAGGAGGAGCACCGTCAAGGAGAGTGAGGAAGAAGAGGGTCTGCGCAAGGAGAGAGAAAATGCAGTATTTATAAACAGGGATAAGCTGTAATCGATTACAGCTCATGGTAATCGATTACAGGCATAACCTGCAGCTGACCAAACCCCTCTGGTAATCGATTACAGCCTGTTGTAATCGATTACAGGAAGTGGTAATTGATTACCAAACCCTAAAAACATGGATTTTTCATTAAAACTAACTATTTTTCACCCACAAAACATACACATTCATTATAAATAATGAAACTATACAATAATTAAAAACACAATCATCAAAAGCAATCATCATAACTCTCAAACGCAATCATCAAAGACAATCAAAACTCAATCAAAAACCAATCATCATATTCTATCAAACACAATCATCAAAAGTAATCAACAATTATCATAATCTATCAAACACAATCATCAAAGACAATTAGCAATCATAAAAAAAATAAACAAACAAAATAGCTTATAAAAAATAGACAAACAAACAAAATAGCTCATTTATCTAAGTTATTGATATCTAGGAGTCCTAATTCTCTTCTAATAGCAAAGAAAGTTTCTTTAGGGAGAAGTTTCATAAAGATATCAGCTAACCGATTCTTTGTGTCAACAAATTCTAGTACACAATCCCCATTTTGAACATGATCTCTCAAGAAATGATGCCTAATTTCAATATGCTTGGTTCTCGAGTGCAGAATAGTATTTTTAGATAGATTTATTGCACTAGTGTTATCACATCGAATGGGAATATGATCAAGAATTAGCCCATAGTCAAAAAGTTGTTGTTTCATCCAAAATATTTGTGCACAACAACTGCCAGCAGAAATATATTCCGCCTCAGCAGTGGATAAAGCAACACTATTCTATTTTTTACTATGCTATGAAACTAGAGCAGAGCCAATGAAATGGCAGGTTCCACTAGTGCTCTTTCTATCAGTTTTACATCCGGCAAAATCAGAATCAGAGTATACTATTAGATTATAAGTGGAATTTTTAGGATACCATAATCCTAGATTGATAGTGCCTAATAAGTATTTCATGATTCTCTTAACTGCACTAAGGTGAGATTATTTGGGATTTGCTCGAAATCTTGCACACATACACATACTAAACATTATATCAGGTCTACTTGTAGATAAATAAAGAAGAGATTCGATCATACCTCTATATTTCTTTATGTCTATTGACTAACCGGTTTCATCCTTATCCAGATAGCAAGCAGTACTCATAGGAGTAGTCATGTGTTTAGCATTTTCCATCCCAAACCTGTGAATTAGGTCTTTGCAATATTTTTATTGACTGATAAATATTTCATTCTTTGTTTGCTTGATTTGTAGTTCAAGAAAAAAGTTTAACTCACCCATCATTGTCATTTCAAATTCATTTTACATATCTTGAGAGAATTCTTTGCAAAGAGAATCATTAGTTGACCCAAAAATGATATCATCAACATATATCTGTACTAAGAGTATATCATTCAATTTTCTTTTAATAAAAAAGGTGGTATCAACCTTGCCTCTTGAAAAACCCTTTTCTAAAAGAAATTTACTCAGATGTTCTGCCAAGCCCTAGGGGCTTGTTTTAAACCATATAAAGCCTTTTTCAGTTTAAAGACATGATTAGGCTTTTCTGAGTTTTGAAAGCCAGGAGGTTGATCCACATATACTTCTTCTTGGATAAAACCATTTAAAAATGCACTTTTCACATCCATTTGATAGAGTTTAAAGTCCATTATGGATGCAAAAGCTAATAACAATCTAATGGCTTATAATCTGGCTACTGAAGCATATGTTTCCTCATAATCTATGATACAATCCTACCCCCCAAAGGTATTCAATAGAAGACTCCAAGAGGATTGGGCTAGAGCTGCTAAAGAAGGCCCTAGGGTTCTCATGAACCTAAGGGTAGATTTTTTGAGCCCATGGGCCAAGGTTGGGTCCACTCTTCTTTGTAAAGATTAGAATAGGTTTTTCCTTCTTTTTGGGCTTGTATTTTGGCCATTCTTGTAATATAGGGTTTTAGCCTTGTATTTCAGGGCATTTTGAGTAGTCTTTGTAGTAGGGACTTTTTTTTTGTATTTTCATGTATTTTGTCATGGGGGTGAGCTTAGCTATTATAGGGGGTGTGTAGCTAAGCTCTAGCTTCTCATCTTAAAGAGGTGAGCTTAGTTATTAGAGAGGTGTATGTAGCTAAGCTCTAGCTTCTCTAGGAATCTTCTCAAGGAAGCTTCTCAAGGAGGTGAGTTTAGTTATTAGAGGGGTGTGTGTAGCTAAGATCTAGCTTCTTTAGGAATCTTCTCAAGGAGGTGAGCTTAGTTATTAGAGGTGTGTGTGTAGCTAAGCTCTAGCTGCTCAAGGAAGTTTTCTCAAAGAAGTTTCTCAAGGAAGTTTTCTCAAGAAAGCTTATCAAGGAAGCTACCTAGTCTATAAATAGAAGCATGTGTAACACTTGTTGTAACTTTGATGAATGAAAGTCTTATGAGACACACTTCAAAGTTCCACTTCTCTCCCTCTTTTATTCCTTCAATTTCGTGCTCCCCCCCTTCTCTCTTTCTTTTCCTCCATTAAAACATCCTCTTCAAGCTTCTTATCCAAGGCACATTCTTGGTGGTGAAGCTCCTTCTTCCATGGCTTATTCCCTAGTGGATGGTGCCTCCCCTCTCCTCTTCTCCTTTTCCTTCCGCTGCATCTCTATGGTGGAAAATCACCATTGAAGCACCTCATTGAAGCTCAAAGATCCAGCCTCCATAGAAGCTCCACAAGTAAGCTTCCATCAAGTGGTAATCAGAGCACAAGAGCTTCAAGTAGGAGCTTCTTAAACCTCCATTAATTTTTTGCTTTACCTTCTCTTCCATTGTTGTTTCCTCATTTTTCTCCATGTATCTCCTCACATGTCTTGTGCTAAATTTTGTTAACATGATTCTTTAGAATTTCCACCGATTAATCTTGCTATAGAAGCTAGATTTGATTTTCTATGGTTCAAATTTCTTGTTTATGTTCTTGAACCATGAGTTGTGTTGAGTTTAGGTTCCTTTGAGTTTTGACTTTCTATTTTTTGTGGCTGAAACCTAAACCATAAAATTCTTACAAAAACATTAAAGTAGAAGAAAACCTCAAAAATCTAGAGTGACTTGTTCACCTATTGTAGTTTTGTCATAGAAGTCATGTCTAGTCATGAAACTTGTCACATAAGATTTCTTATGTTGAGCTGAATTTTATTTTTCTTGTTTCTCTGTCCAACTCATTTTTTCATGAGGGTATGAAATTCTTTTAGCCTATTATTTGATTTGAGTCAAATCTTTCATGTTAATTAGTCCTTCATGCAAAATTCTTAGAGAGTCTTTGATTGTGAACCTTTTCTTGAACTTTTAGGTTTCCTTATGATTGTGTCTATTGTGAATTTGAGTTTTGGTGAATGAATTGCTGGCTGAAATTTTGATCCTAAGTGAATATTGAACTCCTAAAACTGTGGTAAACAAGCCTAGTGATGCAATCCTACCCCGCAAGGGCATTGGATAGAAGACTCCAAGAAGATTGGGCCAGAGATGCAAGAGAAGGCCCTAGGATTCTCATGAGCCTTAGGGTAGATTTCGGGCTCATGGGCTAAGTATGAGTCCACTTATCTTAGTACATATTAGATTAAGGTTTCATTATTTTTGGGCCTTGTATTTAGGGCTCCATAATGTAGGTAAGGTACCCTAGAAATGTAAGATTTTTCAGCCCTTGTATTTTAGGGCACCTAGACAAGTTTTTGTATTAGGGGTAGTTTTGTAATTTCACATGCATTGAGTGAATATTTGATGTTTGTGTTGGAAAATAAATTTAATTGAATTGGGAGAAGCCCAATCCAATTAAATTTTAGAGGGGGAGGTGAGCATTTGCTTGCTACACCCCATGCCACATCATATAGTCACACTTTGTGCATGTGCTTCATGCTTTACATCCCTCATGCCACCTAAGCATACTTAGTGGAGAATCTTGGACTTGATCTTGAATTAGTGGGCTGAACCATAGCTAAAATTCACTAATCATAATTAGTGAAATTTTGGCTCCAAAGTTTGGCTCCACAAATTCAAGTGAAATTTGAATAGAAATTCAAATTTCCCTCCAATTTTGTGACACTTAGGCTATAAATAGAGGCCTTGTGTGTGCATTTTTTTTAACTTTGATCATTTGAATATTAAACTTCAGATTTCACAGCTCTTTTAGAGCACAAAATTTCGTGCTCTTCTCTTCCTCTCCCTTCATTCATCTCCTTCTTCCTCCAAGCTCTTATCCATGGCCTCCTATGGTGGTGAGCTTCTTCTAGACTCATCTTCTCTTGAAGTGGCGTCTCCTCTCTCTCTTTCTTCTCCATTCCACTTCCATTCATCTTCCAAGAAGAAAAGGAATCCATTGATGAAGAAGATCCTAGGCCTACAAGCTCTAATGGAGCTTACATCATGTGGTATCAAGAGCATCTTCATCTAGGTGATGTTCTTTTTCTTCCTCTATCTTTTTGTTCGGTGAATTCTCTTTAATTCCTTGTTCTTCATATTATTCTCCATGTATATCCTTCATTGTCTTGTGGTTTGGTGTTTTTTAGAGTAGATTAAAAAAATTAAACCGATTAAATCTTAGATCTACACTTGTTCTTGCATTTCTATGGTTCAAATTTTGTAGATCTACTCTTGAATCATGTTTTTGTGTTGATTTTAGGTTCTATCATTTTTCATTCATAATATTTTGTGCTGAACCTTAGATCTAAATTTTCTTCCAAAATATTGATTAGATAAAAAAACACAAAAATCTAAGTGTAAATCACTTAATCCATGTTGTCTTAGAGTCATGTTTAGTCATAGTAATTGTCACATTATGTTCTAAGTTTGTGTTGAATTTTTATTTTGTTGATTGAATTCTAGATACATTTGTTCATGTATTTTTGTCATTCTTAGCCTATCTTTTGAATTTTGAGTCTAATTCATGCATGTTATTTAGTTCATAACATGTTCTAAATCAATTCCTAGAAGTAGTCTTGTTGTTGATCTCTTTTTTTTGTTTTCTAAGTTTCCTACATGATGCCTATGATGAAGTTGAGTTGTGGTGCTGAGTTGTGGCTGGATTTGTCAATCAAATAAGTCTTAAGCTCTCTTGAATTGTGTTATTCAAGATAATTGAGCATAAGCAAACACAAATTGTAACTATCCAAGCCTTAAGCAACATAAACACTACTCTTGATTTCTAGGTTGAAATCGCTGGTGCTGGCAGCTTGAACATACGAATTTGTATAAATTACTGGGAATTGGTACCTACGTGTTTTGAGCTGAAAGTTTTACTGAATTTTCTAGACATCTGGACCAAAATTATTAAAAAAGAACCAAGCGATTTGGGTTAAAGGAAAAAATAAGAGAAATCACACAAGTTGGCAAAAAAATCAGTGTCCAAGAAAAAAAAAAGTGAAAGGGAAGTGTGCTTGTTGTTTTGGCTCAAAATTTGTTCTATAATTGGTGTCTATTTTATACCAATCCTAGTTCTGAAATTTCAATTGAAAATTATTGTGAAAACAAGTGCCAAAACTAGAGGTTTCTTGAGTCTTTTTTTTTTAGTTTTTCTACTCTACTCTAGAGCCATTATAGGTTTCTCTTTGAGTCCTAGCTTGCTTTTTTGTTCTTTTCATTGCTTTAATTGTTGAATAATCCTTGGCAATTTGTCTTGTTAAAAATTTATTGGTTTAAATTTCATTTAATTTTTTTTTGTCTTTGGTTATTGCATGTCTCTTTGTTTCCTTGCTTGTGAGTTGCCATATAGGGAATTGGAAAGGAGGATTGGTGCCATATCTTGAAGAATTTGAGTCAATGAGCAAGGGGCCAACCACCTTAAGAGCTATTGGACTAAGAAGCACTCCAAATTGAGTGAAACACTAAAGAGAGAATAGCCACCACAATTAAGGACTTTTTTTTGTAATTTTGTAATTGGCAATTTGCTTTGCTTTCAAATTTTGTAACAAAAAGGCCTTTCATTGGAAGTAAGTTGGGAGCCTCCAATAGGTCACCCTACTTCCATTTGTGTGTAATAATTTTAGGCAATTTTCCCTTAGGATTGTGAGTATTTTGTTGGGAACCTTAAATGTGGTCATCCAAACACTCTTAGGATTCGCCAAGTTTACATTTCTTGCTTACTTTCATAGCTTATTTCCTTTACCTTCCATTGTTAAACCGCCTAGATAGCTTGCCTTTTTCCAATTAGTTTTTACCTTATCTTTCACACCTCTTTTAGTGTTTATTTTGGCTAATTTCAACCATAGTTTCTTTTGCCTTTGGTTTTCAAACCCCCAACAAGAAAGAACCATAACTTAGAAACCACCATGAGTCTTGATTCTTCATCTAGTATTAATGGTGAGGGTTCTACTCCTAAGGACCCCTTGTATAAGATATTAGATGAGTTGAGATCCCTTAAGTTGTGGAAAGAAAAACAAGAGAGAAAAGAAAAAGGAAAAAAAGAGTGAAAGAAATAAGTCAAGATGAAAAAGAGAAAATAAGGGAAGAAGAAAGAAGGAAAATACTAAAAAGAGTTAAGAAAAGAAAAACATGCCTCCTATAGTAGTCATAACTCTTGCAAGAGCCTAAGTGAAAAACTTCGTGACTATTATGAAGGAAGGCTTAGGTCACATCTTAGACCTCACTCCCATATGAGAGAAAATGAAAGAAAGCCTCAAGAGGCTAACATTAACCTCCCATACTTCCATGGGAAGGACAATGTAGAGGCTTACTTAGATTGGGAAATAAGGATAGAGCAAAAACTTAAAAGAAAGTCTACTTTAAAATCTTATGGATCTCATTCTTATCCAAAGAAAGACCAAGGTCTAGGTATCTTAGGGGCAGCACCTTCTAAGAGAAAGACAATAGAAAAACAACCCCCTAAGGCAAGTATGCAAGAGAAAACTAGCTATATAAAGTGCTTTAAATGTCTTGGAAGAGGACACATTACTTCTCAATGCCCCACCACAAAAACCATGATTATGAGGGACCAAGACATTTATAGTAGCCAAGATAAGGCTACTACTTCACCTTCCTCTAGTGAAAGTGAAAAAGCAAAAGGGGAAGAATCTAGTGAAGAAATCTACCCCTAAGAAGAAGGACAACCATTAGTGGTTAAAGAGAAGTGTAAGGAGGCAAGTGTCTCCTCCAAGAGGTTAGCTAAGAAGGAAACTAATTTTACAATAAAGACAAACAATAAAGAAACTTTCCCTCTTAGACAACCTCCACATTTTCTCTTTTGTAAAAAGGCACTTGCTAGCATTGCCACACCTCTTGGGCTTGAGTTTATTCCTCAAGTAAGGAAGTTGTTGGATAAGGGTTTGGTTCGCAAGAGCTTAAATCCTTGTGCTTTGTTGGTGCCCAAAATAGGTATTATTAGGCACCAAGTCCCTAAAATAGGTGGTATGATGAATGTTTTGAGTGGTGCAACCCTCTTTTGTAAAATCACTCGTACACCTAACATCTTCATGGTGTGTGTACATACGGACCCATTAGGTAGGTTTGTTCTTATTTTTAGTTTCAATACAAACTTAGGTACTCATATGGGACACCTTAGGTTTGTCATACTTTTTGGTAGGAATAATCAACATGAAAATACAGAAAAAGGTATATTTTATTGCATTACTTTTCTTAATTTTTTAAATAGTGATCAAGGGGTTCCCATGAACCCTAAGAGAATAAAGGTCATTCCTGAGTGGCCCACTCCACCAAGTATAAGAAAAATTTGGGACTTCCATAACTTAACAAACTTTTACAAAAGGTTTGTCCCATATTTTTCTATACTTGTAGCACCACTCATTGAGTTGATGAGGAACCATGTTCCTTCATGGGAAGATGCCCAGGAAATGGGTTTTCAGACCTTACCTTACTTTAATATACCAAACACCACTAATATATATGCTTTTATTCTTTTTACAAGTGTTAAGGAAAAAAGCCCAGAGTTTCAAGAACCTCGAGATTTGAGGTCAAATCCTTTTCAAGGGGGAGGGAATGATGAAATCCTACCCCGCGAGGGCATTGGATAGAAGACTCCAAGAAGATTGAGCCAGAGATGCAAGAGAAGGCCCTAGAGTTCTCATGAGCCTTAGGGTAGATTTCGGGCCCATGGGCTAAGTATGAGTCCACTTATCTCAGTACATATTAGATTAAATTTTCATTATTTTTGGGCCTTGTATTTAGGGTTCCATAATGTAGGTAAGGTACCCTAGAAATGTAGGATTTTTCAGCCCTTGTATTTTAGGGCACCTAGACTAGTTTTGGTATTAGGGGTAGTTTTGTAATTTCACATGCATTAAGTGAATATTTGATGTGTGTGTTGGAAAATAAATTTAATTGAATTGGGAGAAGCCCAATCCAATTAAATTTTAGAGGGGGAGGTGAGCATTTGCTTGCTACACCCCATTGCCACATCATATAGTCCCACTTTGTGCATGTGCTTCATGTTTTACATGCCTCATGCCACCTAAGCATACTTAGTGGAGAATCTTGGACTTGATCTTGAATTAGTGGGCTGAACCATAGCTAAAATTCACTAATCATAATTAGTGAAATTTTGGCTCCGAAGTTTGGCTCCACAAATTCAAGTGAAATTTGAATAGAAATTCAAATTTCCCTCCAATTTTGTGACACTTAGGCTATAAATAGAGGCCTTGTGTGTGCATTTTTTTCAACTTTGATCATTTGAATATTAAATTTCAGATTTCAGAGCTCTTTTAGAGCACAAAAATTCGTGCTCTTCTCTTCCTCTCCCTTCATTCATCTCCAAGCTCTTATCCATGACCTCTTATGGTAGTGAGCTTCTTCTAGACTCATTTTCTCCTTGAAGTGGCATCTCCTCTCTCTCTTCCTTCTCCATTTCGCTGCCATTCATCTTCCAAGAAGCAAAGGAATCCATTGATGAAGAAGATCCTAGGCCTACAAGCTCCAATGGAGCTTACATCACCTAGTGAGTTTAAGATACATAGGAAGGTTGAAAGTAAGCCGAAGGCAATCAATATTCCATGCTAAAAAAAATTTGAAGTCTAAAATCGCTGGTGCTGGCAGCTTGGACATACGAACTTGTAAAAATTACTGAGAATTGGTCACTGCGAATTTTGAGCTGAAATGTTTACTGAATTTTCTAGACATCTGGTAAAAGGTTAGAAAAAGAAAACCAAGTTATTTAGATAAAAGGAAAAAATACGAAAAATCACACAAGTTGACAGAAAAATCAGTATCTAGAAAAAAAAGGTGAAAGGGAAGTGTGCTTGTTGTTTTGGCTCAAAATTTATTCTATAATTGGTACCTATTTTATACCAATCTTAGTTCCGAAATTTCAATTGAAAATTAGTGTGAAAACAAGTGCCAAAGCTAGAGGTTTGTTGAGTCTTTTTTTTTAGTTTTTTTTACTCTACTCTAGAGCTATTCTAAGTTTCTCTTTGAGTCCTAGCTTGCTTCTATGTCCTTTTCATTGATTTAATTGTTGAATAATCCTTGAAAAATTGTCTTGTTAAAACTCTATTGGTTTAGCTTTCATTTCATTATTTTTTGGTCTTTGGTTATTGCTTGTCTCTTTGTTTCCTTGTTTGTGAGTTGCCATATAGGGAATTGGAAAGGAGGATTGGTGTCATCCCTTGAAGAATTTGAGTCAAGAAGCAAGGGGCCAACCACCTTAAGAGCTATTGGACTAAGAAGCACTCCAAATTGAGTGAATCACCAAAGAGAGAACAACCTCCAAAATTAAGGACCTTTTTGTAATTATGTAATTGACAATTTACTTACTTTCATTGCTTTCAAATTTTGTAACAATAAGGCCTTTCATTGGAAGTAAGTTGGGAGCCTCCAATAGGTCATCGTACTTCCATTTGTGTGTAATAATTTTAGGCAATTTTACCTTAGGATTATGAATGTTTTGTTGGGAACCTTAAATGTGGTCATCCAAACACTCTTAGGATTCACCTAGTTTACATTTCTTGCTTACTTTCATAGCTTATTTCCTTTACCTTCCATTGTCAAATTGCCTAGATAGCTTACCTTTTACCAATTAGTTTTTATCTTATCTTTCACACCTCTTTTAGTGTTTACTTTGGCTAGTTTCAACCATATTTTCTTTGACCTTTTGTTTTCAAACCCCCAACAAGAAAGAACCACAACTTAGAAACCAACATGAGTCTTCATTATTCATCTAGTGTTAATGGTGAGGGTTCTACTCCTAAGGACCCCTTGTATAAGATATTAGATGAGTTGAGATCCCTTAAGTTGTGGAAAAAAAAGCAAGAGAGAAAAGAAAAAGGAAAAAAAAGAGTGGAAGAAATAATTCAAGATGAAAAAGAGAAAATAAGGGAAGAAGAAAGAAGGAAAATACTAAAAGAGTTAAGAAAAGAAAAACATGCCTCCTATAGTAGTCATAACTCTTGCAAGAGCCTAAGTGAAGAACTTCGTGACTATTATGAAGGAAGGCATAGGGCACATCTTAGACCTCACTCCCATTGGAGAGAAAAGGAAAGAAAGCCTCAAGAAGCTAACATTAACCTCCCATACTTCCATGGGAAGGACAATGTAGAGGCTAACTTAGATTGAGAAATTAGGGTAGAGCAACAACTTAAAAGGAAGTCTACTTCAAAATCTTTTGGCCCTCACTCTTATCCAAATAAAGACCAAGGTCAAGGCATCTTAGGGGTGACAACTTCTAAGCCCAAAGATGATAAGGGGAAGACTATAGAAAAGCAACCCCTTAAGGCTAGTATGCAAGAGAAGACTAGCTCCATAAAGTGCTTTAAATGTCTTGGAAGAGGGCACATTACTTCTCAATGCCCCACCAATAAAACCATGATTATGAGGGGACAAGACATTTATAGTAGCCAAGATGAGGCTACTACTTCACCTTCCTCTAGTGAAAGTGAAGAAGCAAAAGGAGAAGAATCTAGTGAAGAAATCTACCCCCAAGAAGAAGGACAACCTTTAATGGTTAAGGAAGAGTGTAAGGAGGTAAGTGTCTCCTACAAGAGGTTAGCTAAGAAGGAAAGTCATTTTGAAATAAAGACAAATATTAAAGAAACTTCCCCTCTTAGACAACCTCCACATCTTCTCCTTTGTAAAAAGACACTTGTTAGCACTGCCACACCTCTTGGGCTTGAGGTTATTCCTCAAGTAAAGGAGTTGTTGGATGAGGGTTTGGTTCGTAAGAGCTTAAATCCTTGTGCTTTATTGGTGCCTGAAATAGGTATTATTAGGCACCAAATCCCTAAAATAAGTTATATGATGAATGTGTTGAGTGTTGCAATCCTCTGTTGTAAAATCATTCATGCACCCAACATCTTCATGATTCATGTACATAGGGCCTCATTAGGTAGGGTTGTTCTTATTTTTGGTTTAATTACAAACTTAGGTGCTCATATGGGACACCTTAGGTTTGTCGTATTTTTTTGTAGGAATAATAAATATGAAAATACATAAAAAGGTATGCTTTATTGCTTTACTTTCCTTAATTTTTTAAATAGTGATCAAGGGGTTCCCACAGACCCTAAGAGAATAAAGGTCATTCCTGATTGGCCCACTCCACCAAGTATAAGGGAAATCTGGGGCTGCCATGACTTAACAAACTTTTACAAAAGGTTTGTCCCATATTTTTCTATACTTGTAGCACCACTCATTGAGTTGGTGAGGAACCATGTTCCCTTAGGGGAAGATGTCCATGAAAGGGGTTTTTAGACCTTACCCTACTCTAACATACCCAACACCACTAATACATATGTTTTCATTCTTTTTACAGGTGTCGAGGGAAGGAGCCTAGAGTATGAAGAATCTCGGGATTTGAGGTCAGATCCTTTCCAAGATGGAGGGGATGATGCAATCCTACCCCCAAGGGTATTGGATAGAAGACTCCAAGAGGATTGGGCTAGAATTGCTAAAGAAGGCCATGGGGTTCTCATGAACCTAAGGGTAGATTTTTTGAGCCCATGGGCTAAGGTTGGGTCCACTTTTCTTTGCAAATATTAGAATAGGTTTTTCCTTGTTTTTGGGCTTGTATTTTGCCATTCTTGTAATATAGGGTTTTAGCCTTGTATTTCAGGGCATTTTGAGTAGTCTTTGTAGTAGGGACTTTTTTTTGTATTTTCATGTATTTTGGCATGGGGGTGAGCTTAGCTATTATAGGGGGGTGTAGCTAAGCTCTAGCTTCTCATCTTAAAGAGGTGAGCTTAGTTATTAGAGAGGTGTATGTAGCTAAGCTCTAGCTTCTCTAGGAATCTTCTCAAGGAGGTGAGCTCAGTTATTAGAGGGGTGTGTGTAGCTAAGCTCTAGCTTCTTTGGGAATCGTCTCAAGGAAGCTTTTCAAGGAGGTGAGCTTAGTTATTAGAGGGGTGTGTGTAGCTAAGCTCTAGCTTCTCAAGGAAGCTACCTAGTCTATAAATAGAAGCATGTGTAACACTTGTTGTAACTTTGATGAGTGAAAGTCTTATGAGACACACTTCAAAGTTCCACTTCTCTCCCTCTTTTATTCCTTCAATTTCATGCTGCCCCCTTCTCTCTTTCTCTTTCCTCCATTAAAGCATCCTCTTCAAGCTTCTTATCCAAGGAACATTCTTGGTGATTTAGCTCCTTCCACGGCTTATTCCCAAGTGGATGGTGCCTCCCCTCTCCTCTTCTCCTTTTCCTTCCGCTGCATCTCTATGGTTGAAAATCACCATTGAAAGACCTCAATGAAGCTCAAAGATCCAGCCTCCATAGAAACTCCACAAGCAAGCTTCCATCAATATATTCCTTCTTCTTGATTATATCCTTTGGCTACTAGCCTAGCTTTATTACTAATTACTATTCCATGTTCATCTAATTTGTTTCTAAATACCCATTTAGTTCCTATAACTGGATGATTATCAGGTTTGTCAACTAATTCCCAAACTTTATTTCTTTCAAACTGATTTAACTCTTCTTGCATAGCTATAATCCAATGTTCATTAATTATTGCTTCTTTTAAATTTTTAGGTTCAATCAAAGAAACAAAAGCCATATTATTGCAAACATCTTTGTGAGAGTGTCTAGTTGTTACCCCTTTAGATATGTCACCGATGATGTTATCAAGAGGATGGTATTTTGAAGTTCTCCACTCTCTTGGAAGATCTGTACTTGTTTTTGTTTCATCAATTTTAAAGTCTTCATCATTTCACTTTCCTTTGCCTTTGTGCTCTTCACCATGAATATGCATACCTTCTAAAGAATCTGAAATATCATCTAGAGTATCCTTTCTTGGCATAATTGGGTTAGTTTCATCAAAAGCAACATGGATAGATTCTTCAATGATAATAATTCTTATGTTATAAATTCTAAATGTTTTACTGTTCAAGGAATAGCCAAGGAATATACCTTCATCAGATTTTGCATCAAACTTACCTAAGTTGTCTTTGCCGTTGTTTAGCACAAAACACTTACATCCAAACACATGAAGATGAGAAATGTTTGGTTTTCTTCCATTATACAATTCATATGGAGTTTTCTTCAAGATTGGTCTAATTAAAGCTCTATTCATTATATAGCATGCAGTATTTACAGCTTCAGCCCATAAATATTTAGGAAGGATTGTATCATTAAGCAAAGTTCTGTGATTGAGGTCGTACCCGAATCAAATAAACATTAAAAATGCAGTATCTAGGAAGTGATCCTAGGTCGTCTCCCAACGAGCAATGATCAACCAAACGTTCATAACAGATAGTAGGAAAATAGTAACAAATTGGGGGGGGGGGGTTGTTTGCTTTTGTAAATTAAACAATGAATAGATGTGAATTAGAAAATATCGTAATTAAAACACGTTGCTTCCCCTTGATTCACAAGCAAGTCTCTTATCCTAGGTTACAAGAGTTTATCCTTTATCAGTTCAACCACTTAATCCAACCCTAAATTAAATTACTAAGCGAAATTTAACAAAAGGCATTCATTATGTGATTAAGCAACACATACACCAATTAATCATAAACGATCATTAAGCATGAACATAGAGACAATTAATCAAGCACTAAGCATGCATGAATTAATAACAACAAATACAGAGTAATTGGTGAAGAGGAAAAACTGATCAGAATTTAATAGTAATAATAGAACCTCAAAGAGAGCTGCTTGATCCTCAAGAGAAAACAACGCTGGAGACTTAGCCTTCCGTTAATCAATAGAAAACGAAATTGTAGTAGAAACGAAGAAAACTAGAATTATTCTCCAAAACGAAAAAGAAACTAAAAAGAATTGAGAGTAGCACTCTAAAACTAAAACGAAAAAGAGAGAGAGGAGAGGAGAGAGAGAAGAGAGCCTAAACTAGAACCTTGGTGTTGTTATATAGTTTTCAGCCCCAAAGCTTACAAATCTGTTTTAAATCCAAGCCCATAAATAAAATAACATCTAGATAAGATCTAGATGAAATAATATCTAGATGAGATCAAATCTAAATAATATCTAGATAAGACAAAATCTAGATAAGATAAAATTTGGTAGAATAAAATAGTCTGCTCTCTTCAAGTCCAAGCCCAATTCTGGATTCAAGCCCAATTGCTTATAATTCTCCTGAAATTAAATTAAAAACACAAAATTAATCCACTAGGCCCAAATGATAAAATTGCATAATTAATTTGACAATTAAGGCTAATCAGTAATTAAAATGGTGACAAAAAGGGTTAAGAAATATGAGAAAATGATGACACATCATTCTGGCTATCTTTTCTAAAGATCTATTTTTCCTCTCAACTACTCCATTTTGTTGAGGGGTTCTAGGTGCAAAAAAATTATGTTCAATACCATTTTCATCACAAAATGATTCAAAATCCTTATTTTCAAATTTTCCTCCATGATCACTCCTAATAGATGCAATTTTGAGATTTTTCTTATTATGAATGATTTTAGCAAGTTTCTTGAAAGCATGAAAAACATCTCTTTTATGAATGAGAAATAATGTCCATGTGAATCTTGAGTAATCATCAAATATAACAAGAGCATAGTAGTTTCCTCCAAAACTCATAGTTCTAGAGGGGCCAAAAAGATCCATATGCAAAAGTTGTAAGGGTTGAGTTGTAGACATAATATTCTTTGATTTGAAGGAAACCCTTACTTGTTTTCAAATTTAAGTTTTGGTAAACCAATAACTAAATCCTTAGAAATTAGTTTATTTAAATGTTCCATGTTTATACGGGCAATTCTTCTATGCCATAACCAAGGATCATCATCTTTACTAAGAAAACATTGATCATGATTTGATGTTTTATCTAAATTTATCATGTAAACATTATTTGATCTATATAGCCTATATGTTTTATATTTCTATTGTGTTTGTTTTCAATAACACAATTATGAGAGTCAAATGATACTAGATAGCCTTTATCACATAATTGACTAACACTTAGTAGATTGTGCTTAAGACCATCAACAAGTAGAACATTTTCAATGGAGGTAGATGAATTTGTACCTATTTTTCCGACTCCAAGGATTCTACCTTTATTGTTGTCGCCATAAGTCACATGTCCACTATTCTTGGGAGAAATATGAGTGAACTTTGATGCATCTCCCGTCATGTGTTTAGAGCATCCACTATCAATTTACCAACTCTTCTTCAAAGAAACCTCTTCATCGCTTTCATAATTTTTGGCCATCAGAGTTAGATTCACGACTTCATTTTCTGAGTCTTCGAATGTATCCATATCATTGTATTCCCAAGTGATGTAAGCTTTCTTTGCTTTCTTATCATTGAAGGTTTTCTTTTCAGATCTTTCTATTCTTTTCTTGAAACTTGGGCAATTAACTCTCAGATGTCCTGGTTGATTACATTAACACTTTGGAACATAAGATGAATTTTCTCCTCTTTTCTTTGGTTTGAAGTTTGATCTTCTTTGTTTTCCTTTGTTTCTTAAGAATTTATTGAATCTCTTTACGAAAAAACTGAAATCATCATCTTCCTCTATTTCATTCAAATCTTCTTTATCACTTCCTTCTTGAATTGAAGATGAAGC
The DNA here is from genome assembly GCF_000004515.6 of Glycine max. Classification (NCBI taxonomy): domain Eukaryota; kingdom Viridiplantae; phylum Streptophyta; class Magnoliopsida; order Fabales; family Fabaceae; genus Glycine; species Glycine max. The sequence goes on from NC_038254.2 coordinate 17,550,717, forward strand.
TTTAAGTGTGATTCCTTTCTTTTTCTTGTCATTTTCTTTATGTTGATTTAGTCTCATGAGTTCCATTTTGTGTTCCTAAAGCTTTCCAAACAAAGTTGCAAGAGACATGTTAGTAAGATCTCTTGATTTTGTAATTGTCGTTACCTTTGGTTTCCATTCCCTGCTTAAACATCTTAGAACTTTGTTAATAAGATCTTCATTGGGAAATATCTTTTCTAATGATGCAAGATGATTTACTATATGTGTGAATCTATTTTGCATATCCTGTATAGTTTCATTTTGATTCATTCTAAATAATTCATATTCATGGGTTAGGGTATTTGTTCTAGATCTTTTTACATTTGTTGTCCTTTCACGGGTTACTTGTAAGGTATCCCACATTTCTTTTGTATTCTTGCAGTTTGATACTCTAAAATATTCATCCATGCCTAATGCAAATGTAATTATATTTTTGGCTTTTAAGTTATATTGTACCATTTTCCTTTCTTTTTCATCCCATTGTTCCCTAGGTTTTTCTATAGTTGCATTTCCTGCTACCATAGTAGGAATGTAAGGACCGATTTCAATGGCTTCCTAGATGTTTAAATCTATAGCCTCTATGAAAATTTGCATACGGGTTTTCCAGTAATGATAACCCACACCATTGAATATAGGAGGCCTATTAATAGAGTTCCCTTCCGGAAATAAAAGTTTGATGAGGTCATAACTATTCTTGAAGTTTCTAAACCTTATACAAGAATTAAGCTCTTATACCACTTGTTAAACAAGTGGCCTGAATAACTTAAGAGGGGGGTAAATTAAGTTTAAAAAATTCCCCTAACAAATTTTAATTCTCTCTTTAAAAGAAATATGCTAACTTAATAAGCAATGAACAATTTATTGATGCTTCTTTAAATGTGCAAAATAAAATTAAACTGCAACAATGTAAATGAGTTTAGGGAAGAGAGAATTACAAACTCAGTTTATACTGGTTCGGCCACTTCCTGTGCTTACATCCAGTCCTCAAGCAATCCACTTGAGATTTCTACTATCCTTGTAAATTCCTTTACAACTTCTAAACCACCCATGGATACCTTTCCCTCGTGTTCAGAAAAACTTACAAATCAAGAGACCCACCGCCTCTTGATTAACAACAGTTTGCTTTTGAAGTACATAAGATGTTTTTCTCTCTTTAAAAGAAGAATAATACAACTTGAAGAACTTATAAGAATCCTTAATTGTTTTGCAAGTGTTTGGCCAAAGGTTTTCTTTTGAGAGAATAAGACAATGAAGTTCTAAAAAACTCTTAAGAATTTCGAACACAAGTCACATATTTATAGGCCTTTGTGGCCTTTCAAAAACTTATGAAGAGATGTGACTTTTCAGAGTTATTTATGAAATTTCCTCACTGGTAATCGATTACAGATCTGTGGTAATCAATTACACAGTTAATTTTGAGGAGTCATGTCTTTTCAGTTTGAATTTCAAAACATTCTGTTACTGGTAATCAATTACACAAAGGTGGTAATCGATTACAGCCTTTAAAATTCAAATTTCAAACTTTTCTGAAAGCTTTTAAAAAACATGTTTGCTTCTGGTAATCAATTACCAGAGAGAAATATATTTTTCCAAAAGATGTAAAACCACTTAAGAAAACTTTATAAGAGATTTGAAAATTTAAGTCTTTTAAGGCCAAACCTTTGCAATCTTTTAAGAGATTCTTTTAACTCATAAAGGACTATTGCGAATCATTTCTCTTGATCTTGACTTGAATCAACTTTTAATAGCTTCAATCTTTTGGCATCATCAAAATGTTCATACAGCATATGCACTCACAGAGTGATTATTTATGTTGAGATCCATGTGTAATATCAAAAAATTAATTTGTCCATTGTTTAGTCAAAAAACATTTATGTCTTAAGACGAATCAGGGACCTTAATTATTTTGATTAGATGCAAATAAATACAAAGGTTAAAATTTGCATCTTATGCAATATCAAACCATGCCTTATACATATGCATCCGTGTTCTCAAATGATAGAAGAGACATGTCATTATTTGATACAAGATTAAATCAATGACATTTAACATTTCATTTATTACTCTGTGTATGTGATTCATTTTGCAAAGACATTCTCCTAGGATTTGTTAAATCCAATGAAGAATAAATGAAGTTAATGATCTAGAAGCTGTCAAACACCATCAAAAGACATACACTATTGGTGACTGACCTGCTTTGACTTAAAGCAAGTGGTTTTCTGCTGAAGTGATCAACACAAAAGCTCACAAGAGTGGTTTTCCAACATGAAGGAGTACGTGTATTTAGTGCAAGCAATAAATGTTCCAACTTTCATAATCTTTAGACGTGAGCTCAAGTGAAGAAATCTATCCATTTAGAGACAACTAACACTTGTTGAAGAAAGACTGTAAATACCAGAAGCTTTGAAGGCATAGACACAAATTTACGTGCTTTCATTCAAATGCTTTCTATAAAAAGCTTTTTGTATGTTTCTATATAGTTCTAAAAAGCTCTCAAAACACCTTGAACACTTTGAAAGAAAAGACTAAGTGTTGAGATTATATATTTGTCTGCAAGATGATTAAGAGCTAGTTATTGTGCAAACAATCAACAAATTTGTTTAATTTGTATAGAACCAATAGTGGCTTGGTAAGACAAAGAATATTGGATTGTAACAAACTTGGTGTAGAGCTTGTGTTGTAGAGCCAGAAGTGAAAGTGATTAATACTTGCAACTTGTTAAAGTTAGTAAAACTTAGTGGTTAGCTAAGAACTGGATGTAGTCACAGTGGTGGAGATGAACTAGTACAAACTTCTATGACTTATGTGCTTTTGTTTCTTCTCTGTTCTAAACTGACATAGGGCTTGAATTGAATTGTGTTTTGAAAACTCTATCTATTTTGCAAAATTCGTTTTCATCATCCAAAAATGTTTTGTAAAAATTTGTTATTTGTCATAACAAAATCTCTCTTCGGACAGTGACTTTGTTCTATTCGAAAAACACTTTAAAATTTTCTAAAATCACAATCAAACCTCCCTTTTTGTGATGTTTGTCTTTACATCCATCTAATTTATTTCATTTCTCATATATTACCGTTAGTCATATATATAAAAAATAAATATTTAATTTATCAAAATGAGTAAAATAACAAAGTTAGTTAATTTTAATTAATAATTCCATAAAATTAAATTGTTTAAGTAGTGGTTATATTTAATAATGTTATTTTTAATTCAAAGAATAATTTTATTCACTAATGAGTATGACTTATGTTAATAAGGTCAATGAATGTATCTATTTGTAAAATTAATAATTAATTGTTTCATTAATAAATTTCATATGTTTGGTAAAACTAGCTTATAAGCTAGCTGGTTCAATTGAAAGTGTTTGGTAAGACTAGTTGATAAGTTAACTAATAAATATCAAATGACATAAAATGACATATTTAATATTTCTAATATTTTAATTTTATTTCTAATAACTAATTATCTTAAAAAGTAGGATAATTATTTTTAAAATTTTTTATTATAAACAAATGGTAAAATTAAAATTTTCATTTTATTTTGGAAAAGTAAAATTAAATTGAATAAACTTTATTAGAATTATATTGTTTAAAATCATTTAAATACTTTGTTAATAATATTATTTAGATAAAAAAGTAATTTTTATTTATAATTTTACTTAAACATTCATTTCTTTATTTGTACAAAAATAACTTAAAAATGTATATGTCTCTCATTTGCATGACTACAAAACATAATACAAATCATATCTTCTGTAACTATGATTGGTAAAATTTAATATTTTTTTTGTTAGAGTTTCACTACTATACAATGGAGTACATATAATTTTCATTTTTTTTTATCAACTTCCGTTTAGTAACCAAATATTTTAACAATAAATCAAAATAAACAATGCAAGGAAACAAATTAGGTCATATAATTTTAGGAAAAACATAGAATAATTCATCAAATAATTGTAAAGTTGATATGATTCAAAGAATTTCTAACCTTAAGGAACGATGTAGTGATAACGATTGATGAGTTGACTGTTGTGTATGTCATGTGAGTGTAAGAACATAAAAAATAGATACGAGGGTTTTTCTAGATAGTGAACAAAAAAGATAAAAGGATTTTTAAATTGAATAAAAGGGTAAAATGGAATTTCAAATAAAATAGTAGGTATAAAATTGAGAAGTAAAAAAAGTATAAAAAAAAAAATACACTTAATAGCTTATAAGCTAGCTAGTCAAATTAAGGAGCTTATATATAAGCTCTTCAATAGCCTTACCAAACATAATTAATACATTTTAAAACAAGTCTATGTTTCTATAATTAGAATTATAGAAATGCATCTATTGTTTGTTACATAAAGAATCAAAGATAGTATTATTTATGTATTTGATATAGTTATATTTATTGTAAAGGAAAATATCAAAAGGGGGTTGAATTGTGATTTTAGAAATTTTCTAAACTTTTTTTCTCAAACACAAAGCTATTGCTGAAACATAACTTTGGAAGGCAAATAATAGATTTTCGCAAATAGACACAATCAGATGATAGAAACAGATTTACAAAAACGTATTTTCAAAGCACGAAATCAAATTCAAATACAAAGTCAAATAAACACAAAGAGAGAGAAAGAGAGAGAGAGAGAGAGAGAGAGATCAAACACAAAGAGTTTTATACTGACGTCTCTACCACTAAGACTACGTCCAATTGTTGGTAAACCACCAAGTTTCACTAACTTCTCAAAGTTATAATTATTTTGATTGTCACTTATGGCTCTTGCATACCAAGCTTATCACCAAGCTTGAACAACCTAATATTATTTGTCCTATCAAGCCATTGTTGGCTCTAAAACAAATAAGAAGATTTGTTGTTTGGTTGGCTCACTGACTGATTCTTAATTGTCTTAGAGACGGATATACAATCTACGCACTTAGTCTTTTCTTTCAAGATGTAAAAGGTATTATGAGAGCTTTTGAACTTTACAAAGAATTTATAGAAAAGCTTTACAATAAGAATTCAAAGATAGTAGCACGTAGGTTCGTGCCTTCATCTCTTCTAGACTTTTGGTATATATAGGCCTTCTTCTTCAAGGGTTAGTTGTCTTGAAATGGATAGATTTATTCACTTAAGCTTGCATATGAAGATGCAACTATTGGGGCATTTAATGCTTACAATAAATGCACGCCCCCTCCATGTTGGAAAGTCACTCTCTTTAGCTTCCTTGAGGAACACTTTAGGTGAAAAACCACTTGCTTTTCATCATAATAAGTTTGTCACATCAGTTAGTGACGGATCCAGAAAACCACCATTGTCATCATAATCATTGACATCGTCACCACACCACTATTATTATAGTCATTTCTAGTTTTTTTTTTATCATTGAAGACAAATATTTTTTAATAAAATATAGAAGCACAATAAGTGCTAAAGATTGAACAACAAAGTATTACCGGGCATACCACTTGGAGAAATATTAAAGATTTGGTTCGACTTCATAAACCTTCTCTTTTTATTTTGTTTGAAACTCATGCACCCTACTCTCATGTTGAAAAGAAATGGGAAAGCGAGGGCACTCAGGTGGGATATGGGTGTTTTCTTTTAGGTTCATTGATCAACAACAACAAGCTATTACATTCTGATTGTGTAGAAGGAATGTTAAGTGGACTTGTTTTGTGATTTATGCCTCTTCTACTCCAACTGCTAGGGTTGCCTTCTGGGATCATTTATCTGTGTTAAGTGTCAGCATTATAGGGCCTTGGAGTCTTTTGGGACAATTTAATGAGATAATTTCCCCTTCCAAAGTTGTGGGTGGCTCTTTTCATGCTTCAAAGGCCATCCTTATGATTAATATGATGACCTCTTATGGCTTGCTTTACATGGAGACTATGGGAGGTAGCTTTACATGGAGGAAGGACACTCAAAATGGAGGACATATTCGTCAAAAGCTTGATAGGGTTTTGGTTAATCCTAAATGGCATATCTCATTTCCTCAAGCTTTGGTGGAAACTCTCCCTCTTCATAATTTTGATCATAACCCCATGTTATTAAGCTACTTTAAATCTCATTCCAAGAAGTTGAGATCCTTTCAATTTCAAGGAACTTGGATGTCCCATCCAGATTACTCACCACTAGTTCGAAACACTTGGCAAGATGCAAAGGGGTCTATCCCTTATAAACTGGGTCGTATTCAGATGAAATCCAAGGAGTTTAATGAGAAGGTGTTTCGGAATATTTTTCGTAACAAGAAGAAGCTTGAATCCCATATTAAAGGTGTTCACCAACAGCTTGAGTGGAGGCAGGATCATTCTCTTATTATGTTGGAAAAGATCTTCAAAGTCAATATAATAATATCCTAGCCCAAGAGGAGTTATTGTAGACTTTGCAAGGGTGTTTGTGATGCGGTTTGACTCAATTTTTAGACAAAAAGTCATCCGAACTAAACAAAATAAATATGTGGTTCCATTTAAATATAACATCAAATCCAAACCAAACTTTTATGATTTGGTTCGATTCAATTTGGTGGGTTTTTTTTATTCTATGATCATAATTTAAAATCTATCAACTAAACCTACAAAACTATTATGCTATATTGATGTGTCATTATTTTCTCCTATTTTTTAACCATTTTTGTCACCATTTTAATTACTGATTAGCCTTAATTGTCAAATTAATTATGCAATTTTATCATTTGGGCCTACTTGACTAATTTTGTGTTTTTAATTTAATTTCAGGAGAATTATAAGCAATTGGGCTTGAATCTGGAATTGGACTTGGACTTGAAGGGAGCAGACAATTTTATTTTATCAAATCTTATCTTATCCAGATTTTATTTCATCTAGATTTTATTTCGTACAGAATTTATTTCATCCAATCTTATCTGATCTTGTCCAGATTTTATTTTATTTCGTTTATGGGCTTGGACTTAATATAGATTTGTAAGCCTTGGGGCTGAGGACCTATATAACAACACCAAGGTTTTAGTTTAGGAGTTTTTGGGAGAGGAGACTAATTCAAGGATTTTAGAATTCCAGTTTTTACTGTTCATGTGCACTGTTCACGTAGAATAAAATTCGTTTTCTGCAATTTCGTTTCTGCTTCAATCTACAATTTCGTTTTCTGCTGATTAATGGAAGGCTAAGTCTCTAGTGTTGTTTTCTCTTGAGGATCAAGCACAACTCTCTTTGAGGTTTTGTTATTACTATTGAATTCTTATTAGTTTTTCCTCTTCACTAATTACTCTGTATTTGTTGCTATTAATCCATACATGCTTAGTGCTTGATTAATTGCCTCTGCGCTTAATTTATGTTCATGCTTAATGATCAGTTTTGTTCATGATTAATTGTTGCATGTGTTGCTTAATCACATAATGACAGCCTTATCATTCAGGCGTGCGGTGAGTACCACCCCTATCATTCAGGGGTTTGATTTTGATTTTGATGACCGATGCAAAGAAGCTTTAGATTGCAAAGAAGCTTTTGATTACCTCAAGCGTGTGGTGATTTTGATGACTGATGCAAAGAAGCTTTTGATTGCCTCAAGCGTGCGGTGACTACCACCCCTATCATTGAGGCACCTGATTGGACAATCCCATTTGAGTTAATGTGCGATGCATCCAATTACGTATTGGGGTTGTCCTTGCTCAAAAGATTGATAAGCTGCCTCGGGTGATCTACTACGCTTCCAGAACTTTGGATGCTGCTCAAGCAAATTACACTACCACAGAGAAGGAGCTATTAGCGATAGTTTTTGCTCTTGAAAAATTTCATTCATATTTGCTTGGTACTCATGTTATTGTTTATACTGACCATGCAGCTCTAAAGTACCTGTTGAAAAAGGTTGAATCAAAGCCTAGATTGATTAGGTGGATGCTTTGGCTCCAAGAGTTTGATTTGGAGATTCGTGATCGGAGCGGTGCATAGAACCTCGTGGCTGACCATCTGAGTAGGATTGAGCGTGCATTTGAGGACTCACCCATTCGAGATGATTTTTTGGATGACCATTTGTACATTTTGTATAAGATTTTTTATTCCTTTCCCACTCCTTGGTTTGTTAATATTGTGAATTATTTGGTTGCTTCTGTTTTTCCTCCCTTAGCATCTAAATCTCAAAATGATAAAATTAAGAGCGATTCTAAGCATTATATTTGGGATGACCCCTAATTGTGGAAGTTGTGCAGTGACCAGGTTATTAGGAGATGCATTCCAGACCATGAGATCGACTCGGTCCTGTAATTCTGTCATTCTTCTGCCCCAGGTGGCCATCTTGGCATATAGAGGACAACTTGCAAGGTGCTTGACTGCGGCTTCTATTAGCCCACCATCTTCAAGGATGCGTGGAAAATCTGTAGCACTTGTGAACCTTGTCAGAGAGCAGGCGGCTCACTTCCATAGAGACAACAAATGCCTCAACAACCCATGTTGTTCTATGAGGTGTTTGATGTATGGGGTATAAACTTTATGGGGCCTTTCCCTGTCTCTTTTGGTTTTGTTTATATTCTCCTTGTTGTTGATTATGTTTCAAAATGGGTGGAAGCCAAAACCACCCGAATTAACGATGCTAAGGTTGTTGTGGATTTTGTTAGATCTAATCGGTTTTGCAGGTTTAGAGTCCCTAGAGCCATCGATAGTGATCAAGGCACCCATTTTTGTAACAGATCCATGTATGCATTGCTTAAAAAGTATGGGGTCGTGCATAGAATTTCCACACCTTACCACCCCCAAACTAATGGGCAAGCTGAGATTTCGAACAGGGAGATAAAAAGGATCTTGGAGAAGATTGTGTAGCCGAACAGAAAGGATTGGAGCACCAGGCTGGATGATGCTCTTTGGGCGCATAGGACTGCCTATAAAGAACCCATAGGAATGTCCCCTTATCGGGTTGTCTTTGGCAAGGCATGTCATCTTCCTGTAGAGATAGAGCACAAAGCCTATTGGGCTGTAAAAACCTGCAACTTCTCTATTGATCAGGCTGGAGAGGAAAGGAAGTTGCAACTAAGTGAGCTAGATGAGATCTGTTTAGAAGCCTATGAGAATTCCAAATTCTACAAGGAGAAGACCAAGAAGTTCCATGATAGTTTGATAGCTAAGAAGGACTTTGTGGTTGGATAGAAAGTTTTATTGTATAACTCTAGGCTCCGACTCATGAGTGGTAAGTTGAGGTCAAAGTGGATTGGTCCTTTTGTGGTGACTAATGTTTTTTCTTATGGTACAGTTGAGATCAAAAGTGAATCCACAGATAAGAGCTTCAAGGCCAATGGACACCGGCTGAAACCATTCTTCACAAATCCCTCCTTAGTGGATGTAGTGGTGGAGGAGACCTCCTTACTTCACCCTACTTCTCTTCTGCCATGACTTAGGGAGTTTTCTTTTTTTGTCTCCTTCTTTACTTTTATTGCACTTGTCCAATTTTATTGATTGTTTTGATTGCTCTTGATCTTGTCATTGTGCTACATTGAGGACAATGTGTTGTTTAAGTGTGTGAGGGGGGGGGGGGGGATTGTTCTTTAATTTTGTTGATTTTGTTGGGTTTTCTAGTTTAATTTTTTTAGGTTTTCTAGGTTAATTTTGTTATTTTGGTTTTATGTTTTATGTACAACATTGCATGTTTCTCTTTGAATTATAGGTTATGTACAGGTAATGGGTAATTGTTTTTGAAATAGGAGTTTCTTGGCATTTTGTGAATTGAAATCCTTGTTTTTCTCTGCATGTCAAGTTAGTTTTGAAAGTTCGAATTGGAAGTGATAGATTTATCCTTGGTGAGAATTTGAGTCATCATCATCTATTTTATTCAGTGTGTTTTGCCCCATTGATTGCTTGTACAATAGCTTTGGCTTGACTCTTGTTGATACTTCTTGCTTCACATGCATGTTGGGAGATGATTTAGGAATTTTGTTCTTATAAGCCTCTAGCCAAATGAGCCTATCTTGAATTAATTCCCTTGATAGCCCCTTTGAGCCTATGTTCCCCTTTCTTTGTTTTGAAACTCATTACAAGCCTTAAGTGAAAAACCATGATCTCACCTTACCCTTAAGGAATTTTGGAGCTTTGGAATTGTTTTGGGAATAAGAGTGGGGGGGTTTGTTTCATTGGATGATATGTTCTTGTTGGCCATGCTTGATGATGTATTTTGACCATGCTTGATGTATATACAAATATTGCCTAATTGTTGCTTTATTTTTCAATTGCTTTCAATTGCTACTGTTCATGTTCAAAAACAATGAAAAAAAACAAAAAAACAAAAAAAACAAAAAAATAGAAAAAGAATGAAGTTGAATACATGAGGTCTTGGTTTGAAGACTTGGATTGGTTTGAGGACTTGGTTGACTTTGTTTTGGGTTTACTTTTTATGCTTAATTTTTAATTTTGGTTTTGGGGTTTACTACTTTTTTTTAGTTCTCACTTATTCCCCATTACTCCTCTATTCCTTTGGGTTTTAGCTACTTATCCCATACTTTCCTCTACCTTGTCCTTGGCCCCATTACAACCTTGAAAGACCTTTTGATCCTCATATGCATGTGTTTGCGATGTGGTTGCCAATTTTAGAGTCTTGCCAAGTCTATGTGGTGTTTGTTTTCATTGGTGCTCTGAGAGTAAACAGTAGCCTAGACACTTGAGAGATAGAGTGCATATCTTATGAGGCCTTATCACTTTTCATTCTTGAGCTGATTGACTATCTTGCCATGTTTGAGATGCTTGGATGATTTTCATGACTGTCTTGATTCTTTAACTCTCTACGTGTTGGATTTTTCCCATTCCTTGAGATTCATTGAGAAATATGTAATTGTTTTTCTGTTTGTTTGTTTCTCTTTAATGTCTCTGGATTTGTTCCTTGCTTTGCTTTTTGATTTTTCCCAGGAGTGCAAAAGGCTAAGTGTGGGGGGATTTGATGTGTCATTATTTTGTCCTATTTCTTAACCCTTTTTGTCACCATTTTAATTATTGATTAGCCTTAATTGTCAAATTAATTATGCAGTTTTATCATTTGGGCCTACTTGACTAATTTTGTGTTTTTAATTTAATTTCAGGAGAATTATAAGCAATTGGGCTTGAATCCGAAATTGGACTTGGACTTGAAGAGAGCAGACAATATTATTTTATCAAATCTTATCTTATCCAGATTTTATTTCATCTAGATTTTATTTCGTCCAGATGTTATTTCATCCAATCTTATCTTATCTTGTCTAGATTTTATTTTATTTCGTTTATGGGCTTGGACTTAAAATAGATTTGTAAGCCTTGGGGCTGAGGACGTATATAACAGCACCAGGGTTTTAGTTTAGGAGTTTTTGGGAGAGGAGAATAATTCTAGGATTTTAGAATTCCAGTTTTAATTTACTGTTCATGCGCACTGTTCACGTATAATAAAATTTGTTTTCTGCAATTTCGTTTCTGCTTCAATCTACAATTTCATTTTCTCCTGATTAATGGAAGGCTAAGTCTTCAACGTTGTTTTCTCTTGAGGATCAAGCACAGCTCTCTTTGAGGTTTTGTTATTACTATTGAATTCTGATCAGTTTTTCCTCTTCACCAATTACTCTGTATTTGTTGCTATTAATCCATGCATTCTTAGTGCTTGATTAATTGTCTCTGTGCATAATTTACGTTCATGCTTAATGATGAGTTTCGTTCATGATTAATTGGTATATGTGTTGCTTACTCACATAATGACAGCCTTATGTTAATTTTCGCTTAGTAATTTAATTTAGGGTTGGATTAAGTGGTTGAACTGATTAAGGATAAATTCTTGTAACCTAGGATAAGAGACTTGCTTGTGAATCAAGGGGAAACAACATGTTTTCATTTTGTTATTTCTTTAATTCGAATTTGCTTGCGGTTTAATTTACAAAAACAAACAACCCCCCCCCCCAATTCGTTACTATTTTATTACTATCTATTATGAACGTTTGGTTGACCATTGCTCGTTGGGAGACGACCTAGGATCACTTCCTAGATACTGCATTTTTAATGTTTATTTGATTCGGGTACGGCCTCGATCATATATTATTTTAAAATAAATTTTATTTTTTATAAAATTTTGTTTAACATATTTTAGTTAAAAGTTATTATTTTCACTTCTATTTAACATTAATATAAAATGATATTATCAACTCTTTTTTGTAACATATTAGTAATTTGTACTTCACTTGATATTTAATACTATTTTTTAACAATATTAGTACATTCTTTTTTAACACATGAAAGTAAAATATGTATCTTGGTAATAAAGCAAAGGAAAAGTAATAAATTATTTGATACTTATTATTAATTACCATAATAAAAATCAATATAATTATAATATGCAGCTTATTCAATCTAGTTCAGTTTTTTTATAACAAGATTCAAAAATCGGACTAAACCGCAAAAAAAAATGTGGTTTTCTAGATTTTTGGGTTTTGCGATTTTTAGTTTCTTTTGGATCGGTTTGGCGATTTGCAAATGGTTTGGTTTAGTTTTGAACACCCTTACCTAATTGTGGTTTCAGAAGTCTAGGGAGAATTGGGTTAAATTTGGTAATAAGAATACCAAATTTTTTCAAAACACAGATAATTAGTAGAAGAAGAAGGAATAAGGTGACAGGTTTCGATCTTAATGATATCTGGTGCACTAATGAGGATACTATTAAAAAAACAATTTTTTTCAAGACACTCTTCTAGGAACCTTCTAATTGTGACCCTAGTTCTTTGGTGTTGAATAATATCCCTTGCATTGAAGGGGATATCTGCCAGCATCTCATACAGCCCATGACTATGGAGGAAGTGAAGGTATTTCTATGAGCCCTTTTAACACCCTAGGTCTAGATGGTTTTCAATTGATTTTCTTTCATTCTTACTGTGATGTTATTGCATAAGACACGTATGAGATGGTGGCAGATACTTTTAATTCAGGTTCGATTAACCCTTCTTTAGATGATACTCTAATTGTCACTATCCCTAAAGTGGACAATCCATCTTCTATGAAGGATTTCAAACCCATCAGTCTTTGCAATGTAGCTTTCAAGATTGTCTACAAAGTTCTAGTTAACATGATTATGCCTTTCTTGGACACCATTATCAGACCTTTCGAGAGTAGTTTTATTCCCAAAACAGGCACTATGGATAATGTTGTTATTACTCAAGAGATAGCTCATCACATGCATAAGAAGAAAGGTAAGAGTGGATATCTTATGTATAAAATTTATTTTGAAAAAGCTTATGATATGGTTGATTGGAACTTTCTCAAGCTTATGTTGACAGAGTGTGGTTTTCCCCAAAAGCTTATTGATCTTATTATGAGTTGCACTACTACCACTTCCCTCTCCTTGAAGTGGAATAGTGAAATTCTTGATAGCTTCTCTCCAACTAGGGGCCTTAAGAAAAGCGATCCTATGTCACCTTACTTATTTGTTTTGTGTATGGAGAATCTAGCCTTATTAATTCAAGAGAAAGTTCAAGCGAACCTATGGGAACCTATAAAAATTTCAAGTAATGGTCTACAGGTGTCTCATTTTTTCTTCACAAATGATTGCAATTTATTCACCAAGGCCAATGCTACTCAAGTGCATTTAGTAAATCAAGTTCTGCAATCCTTTTGCAAGGTCGTTGTGTTTAAAGTCTCTTTAAATCTCATATTATTGCTTCTAATAATACTGCAAGGTATAAAATTCAAAGTTTTGAAGCTATTCTTGAATTTGGTCACACCACCCGTATTAACAAGTATCTTGGTTCCCTATCCTAACTGGGAGAGTATGTAAAGAATAAAAACTTTTATGTTATTCTTAATAAAATTCAGTGGAAATTTGTGGGTTGGAAAGAAAAAGTTTTAAATAGGAATGAAAGGGCTACTTTGGCCAAATCTATATTTGAAGTGATTCCAGCCTACACTGAGCAAAATGTTTGGGTCCCTAAAGGGGTTTGTAACAATATTGATGCTTATATTCGGTCTTTTATTAGGGATAATCCTCATACCCACTTTGTAACATCTCATTTTTTTCATAAAATAAATTAAAAAATAATTTTATTTAAAATAAATAGAATTTTAGGAAGATAATGAGCTTTTTGAAAATAAATAAATAAGAGAAATATTTTTATTAATTAAAATAATAGTTTTAAGGTAAATAAATAAATATATGTTTTTTTTTAAAAATATATTTTATTTATTCATTTGACAGGTAGTAAAATAGATTTTCTTTATATAAAATGATAAAATAAAGAAAAATAGAGTAAATAATAGGCCTAGAGTACCCTAACTGTAAATAGAGATATAATAGGTTGCATTTACGACACGTCTCTACTCTCTCTTCCTCTCAAATCCATTTTCTCTTCTCTTCCTAAAATCCTCTCTTTTTCCCGTATACACTCAAACTTGTCTCCGTAAAATGACAATATAGGACTCATTAACCGTTGGATCATTGTGAAATTTGAACACGAGGTTCAGAACATGTTTTCAAACAAACCTATCGTTGGGATTTTTAACATAATATCTATGGTGAAAGAAATGTCCCTCGCACTGAGCTTTTACTTTTCCCACATACACCCAAACATGTCCTAGTAAAACTACAATCCCGGACTCGTTAACCGTTGGACCGTCATGAAATTTAGACACCACCTTTCTGATTCTGATTTTGCCAGTTGCAAAATTGATAGAAAGAGCACTAGTGGAACCTATCATTTCATTGGCTCTGCTCTAGTTTCATGTCATAGTAAGAAACATAATAGTGCTTTATCCACTACTAAGGCAGAATATATTTCTGCTGGTAGTTGTTGTGCACAGATACTTTGGATGAAACAAAAACTTTCTAACTATAGATTAATTCTTGATCATATTCCCATTCGATGTGATAACACGAGCGCAATAAACCTATCCAAAAATCCTGTTCTGCACTCGAGAACCAAGCATATTGAGATTAGGCATCATTTCTTGAGAGATCGTGTACAAAAAGGGGATTGTGTACTAGAATTCGTTGACACAAAGAATCAGTTAGCTGATATCTTTACAAAACCTCTCCCCAAAGAAACCTTCTTTGCTATTAGAAGAAAATTAGGACTCCTAGATATCAATGACTCAGATAAATAGTTAGTTTGTTTGTTTATTATTTTCTTTTCTTATGATTGTTAAACTTTTGATTGTCCTTGATGATTGTGTTTGCTTTTGATGATTATTGTTGATTGAGGTTTAATAATTGTTTTTGCTTGAATTTTGATTATTATGTTTTGATAGTTTTGCTGATTGTTGATTGTTGTTGATGATTGTTCTTGAAATTTTGATTATCTTTGATGAATGTGTTTGAGAGTTTTGATGCTTGTTTTGATTGTATATTTTGTTTATTGATTGTTATATTGAATATATATTTTGTGAGTGAAACATAGTTAGATTTTTATGAAAAGTCCATGTTTTTAGGGTCTGATAATCGATTATCACTCCCTGTAATCGATTACCATAGAACAGGCCCTGTAATCGATTACAATAGGCTATAATCGATTACCCGAGGGCTTGGTCAGTTACAGGTTACACATGTAATCGATTACCATGAGCTGTAATCAATTACAGCTCATCCCTATCTATAAATACTGAATTTTTTCTCTCCTTGCGCAACCCTCTTCTCCTTCACTCTCCTTGACGGTGCCCTTTCTTCTCAAAACTTCAAATCTCCATAACTTTCTCGCTTCTTGTCCAAATCACTCCAAACAAAGCTCAATTTTCTTCTTTTTCAATTCTCTACAAATTCCACCGATCATAATTTTCAAAACCAAGCTCAAATTGCAGAATCCTTGAAGAAGAGAAAGGGATTCTCCTCCACCACCACCGCTGCAGGCCAATGTCGCCACGGCACATCCAGTGACCCACCAGCACCAAATCCTCCTTCCTTTTCATCTCCTAGGTCATTAACTCTATTTTCTTCTGATGACTAGCGTCAAAGGTATTATTCCTTATTTTCCAATCGTGTCATTCTCGATCCTAAGTATGTAGATGTAGAATTCTTTGATGGTGAAACCTTTGATTTCTACCAAGTGTTTCAAAATTCTAAATTAGTTGAGTTTATGTCTCTGAAATTGTCATATTATCCTAAATTAGTTAGAGTCTTTTACAATAATCTAAAAATTCAGGATGAAGTCATTTTTTCTGAGGTGCATCAAATCCCTATTGTTATTGATCAATCTCTATTTTATTCTCTGACTAAACTGAGCAGTCAGGGTGTTCCTTTTGAGCACACTCTAGTTGATGACTGGAAGCATGTCTATTCTAGTCATGATGCCCATAAAATGGTCTGCAATGACCATGCTGACATGACTGACAGATTGCTTGCTGGGTCATTCACCTTTGAGTGTCGCATCATGCATTATGTCCTTTGTCGAGTTTTGCTTCCCAGGTCCACCAATCTTGCTTAGGCCTCTAAGGAGGATTTAATCTTGTTTTGGGCTCTTCAAATCGATAGTCAAATTGACCAGGCCAATCTTGTTAGGTACCGAATGCATAAGGTATTACGGGCCAATGCACCTCTTCCGTATCCTCATCTTGTTACTTTGTTTCTTCAGCATTTCAATGTTCATTTAGAGGATGAGCCTTTTATTAAGGTTAAAAGATCTTTTGCTATTGGTGTTGGTGCTGTTACTTCTTTCGAATACCGGAAGGATATGGATGGCCAATGGGTGCGTAAGCAAGACCTGCCACCTCCCATTCCTGATGAACGCACACCTTCTCCACCACCGCAACGTGATACTTCCTCTTCCTTATTAAATGACGTCCTCACTGAGCTACGGGATCTTTGAGCTTTTGTCAGCGATCGCTTCGATGCAATGGACTCCCGTATCATGCATCTTGAAGATGACATAAGCTTCACCCAACGTTATTTTGATTCTCCTGCGGATTCTTAGACGTTTTCTAGACATTTTACTATTTCTGCCTTGTATTTGGCGTTAGTTATTTAGCACTTTGGTTCATTTTTGTGTTTTGCTTTGGATATTTAGCATTTGGTTTATGCTTTGCTTTGGATATTTAGCATTTGGTTGGTTTATGCTTTGCTTTGGCTATTTAGTTTTTGTTTTGCAATGGATGATTAGTTTTTGTTCTTTATTGTGATGCTTGCTCTATAGCTATTTTGTGGCTTTTGATATTATCTCTAATCTTTTCGGCTTTATGATGTTGCCAAAGGGGCAGAAAAACTAAGGGTAGATCTTATCTAAAACTAGGCCATAAATTCCAAATTTAAGGGGGAGTAAGGGTAAGTGCACGCATTGCAAATCATATATAATTTATCTTGTTTTCAAATTGTTGTCATCATAAAAAAAAGGGAGATTGTAAGTGCATATGTTGTATGAAGATTTTGATGATGTCAAAAGATTAAAGCTATTCAACGTTGATTCAAGTCAAGAACAAGAAATCAAGAGAAACGATTTACAAATAGTCCTTTATATGTTAAAAGAATCTCTTAAAGAGGTTGCAAAGGTCTAGCCTTAAAAAAATTAAGTTTTCAAATATCTTATAAAGTTTTTAAGTAAATACTAAATCTTGAAAAATCATGTATTTCTCTCTAGTAATCGATTACCAGAGGCTGTAATCGATTACCAGAAGCAAAAATGGTTTTTAACAACTTTCAGAAAAGTTTGAATTTGAATTTTAAAAGCTGTAATCAATTGCCACTATTGTGTAATCGATAACTAGTCACGAAAAGTTTTAAAATTCAAACTGAAGAGTCATGGCTCCTAAAAAATAACTGTGAAATCGATTACCACAGATCTGTAATCGATTACCAGTGAGGAAATTTTGAAAATAACTCTAAAAAGTCACAAATCTTCACAAGTTTTTTGAAAGGTCACCAAAGGCCTATAAATATGTGACTTGTATTCGAAATTCTTCAGAGTTTTTCAAAACATTAATTATCTTATCCTCTCACAAGAAAACCTTTGGCCAAAAACTTGCAAAATCATTAAGGATTCTTATAAGTTCTTCAAATTGTATCATTCTTCTCTAAAAGGGAGAAAAATATTCTTCTGTACTTCAAAGCAAACTATTGTTAATCAAGAGGCAGTGAGTCTCTTGATTTGTAAAGTTTTCTGAACACAAGCGAAGGGTATCCCTGGGTGGTGTTCGAACCCAGCAAGTGCACCGAATCGTGCAAGTAGTATAAAACGGTAAGAACCGAGTATCGAACTCTCAGGGAACTTGTGTTACTTGGTAAAGCTATATCCAATGAATAGGTGTCTAGTATGAAAAGAGATGTGTCAACTATGCACAGGTATGTAAACTAACTATTAAAAGGAAAATCACGTGAGTAATGATGTGTAAAAACAAGTAGACAACATGTTGGTCTTCCTATTAGGTGCCTGATGTTAAAAGAATATTCTCTACTTAACAATGCTTATGTGTTCTATGGTGTCTCCTGAAATGCTAAACCCCGATTCCTCATGATAGTCTAGCCTAATCCTAATCAAGCATCATCCTCATATTCCTCTTGTTGGACTAAACTCGACCAGAACTGCATTAAGACAAACATACAAACAACTAGGTTACCGTACCCCGATCCCTCATGATAATACGATAAACTAGCCCTGTCCTATCAAGTTCTAAGAATCAGACCAGTTTTCACTATTGAATGATCCTAACAAAGCATGCATCTACGTGATCAAGGCACAAGCACACTGAAATGACGTACTGATAGCACAAAGAACACATAAAACATCATTAAATAGATATACAGGTATTTACATCAAGTACCTACAAGGAAGAACCAACAGAGGATTTAGCTCTCCATATCTAGGAAACATCCTTTACAACAAAGAGAAGAGAAAAATGAAGGATTGAAGAAATACAAGTAGTGGGGATGTCTCCTCCACCTCTAGAACCTCACTATCACTCACATACTCATTTCATGCTCTCAGGATGGCTTCCTCTTCACGCTCAGTTCTCTGCCAGTCTTCTCACAGCAAAAGCTCTCAAAACTCTCTAGAACTTGGACCTTTCTCTCTCTAGAAATCTCTAAGCATGCAAAATCTTCGAGAATTGCCCAAACTCCACTCCAAAATTTGATTTCAAGCTTAAATAGGTGGCTTTGTTTGTGCTAGCGCGCTTAGCACGACTATGGACCGCTCAACGAGCATTAGTGGATTTCGACTTAGCGCGCGTCTTCTCGCTCAGCGGATGGACTGAAGTGGTGCGCTTAGCGGGATGACCCTTCGCTCAGTGAACATGCACAACTCATCCTTCTTCCAGATTCTTCCTCGCGCTCAGCCAGAGGAGTGTTGCACTCAGCGGATGGCTCGCTAAGCCAGAAGATTGGCTTAGCGAGCGGATGAAAATCAGCACTTCACAAACTTGCCTAATTAACCTGAACTTGAGAGGAAATGGTTATTCAACACACAAAATAGGAGTACTAAGTATTTATTACCTATCTTTAACAAAAAGTAATTACAACACTACAAAATAACCATAAATTGGAGGAGTTTGATACAATTTACACAGGTTTTATACACAAAAGTTAGTCGTATTCATCGACTAACAACTCCCCCAAATTTACAGTTTTGCTTGTCCTCAAGCAAATAAAGAACAACTCACTGTTATTGGTCCCCAAGTGACCAAAACATGCAGTGACTATGTACAAAGGTGTATGCAACAAAAGTTATTGATTGCATGATAAAAGAATGAAGCAAAATGCCTTCATCACTTGTCTTTCACAAAGAATGCAGTTATTCAAAGAAAAGAATAAAATGTAACCTGTACAATTAGATGAAGTTAGGCATAAGACAAATATCAAGGAAAGCAGCTTAAACCACAGTGTCACGGCTTTTGTTTCACTCAAGCATAAGTGTTTAGGCTATTCATTAATAACAACTAGCAAGAGGTCCAATCTTTGAACTTCACCTCATGTCATCAAGTCAGAAATGCATAAATAGAATCATAAGGACTTTTATAGGCTTGTAGTGACGTTTGGCTACAAAAATAATTGGTTTTTCTAGGATTCAAAGGCTTAGATTCTAATAGAGCAAAAATCCTAGACTCATCCAAATATTTCTTTCAATACAATTAGCTTTCTCACCAGCCTTTCACTTTAATTTGCATTTGACCTTACTACAACAGCACACATTTTCTTTGATTGCTTTTCTTTTTCATTTTTTTTAACACAACTTATTTGTTATGTGTGCTGATGCTTTACCTTTTACTTTACATCACAATCAACTCCCCCAAATTTTGGGGTAATTCGCCTTGAACTATCTGCTCTCCTGGAATCTAACAAGGTATCTGGAGATATTCATTCAAGTTCAGGGTTCAATTTCGAAAAAGTAATTCAGCTTACAAAGGGTGCAAAGGATACAATTATAATTCAAGGTAAGCTTTTTGGTCAATTGGCTTGTATATACAATCATGGCCTTCATCATGTCCTAGTTCATACATTTCATTCTAAATTTCTGAGATTGATGCAAAGATCATTACTCAAAGCTAGTCGTTCACTCACAGTTTAAGATCACACTCTCACTGGTTATGGTTCAAGCTTTTCTTTCTCAATCAACCTGTCTATTGCCTAACAATTCTAATTGCAAGTTCACATTTTTGTTCTTTCTTTGACTAACATACATACTTGCTCAAACTTATGAAAAGAAACACAAACTCCATCAAAATCATGCATTCAATCCAAAATCAATTCATAACACCAATTTTCACAAAAAGATAAAAATGTTTCACTGCATAATCATCCAAGTCAAGTTAAACTGTTCCATATGCTTCAAAACAAGCATACTAGCTAACCTCAAAAAACAGAAGTGTATATAAACATTAACCAAAATCACTAAAAACAATGTACTGAAACTATAATCCTTATAATAATAATCCAAAAAGCAAAACCCTCAAGAATTTAAAATCCCTAAGACAGGTCTTGTGTGTCCTATGTCTGAACATCCTCCTCATCTGTCAGATGAAGTACTGGAGTAGCTGGAGGAGAAGTGTTCAGAGTCAGGACTGGTGTGGTTGGGTCCTTTGGTATCTCGAGTATAAGAGTGGAGGGATTTGCTTCATGCTGAGGTGAGGATAGGTCCACCACTGGTGTGGGTGGATCCGATGTGACTTCTCGTGACCTCTCAGGAATGGCAGCAACTTCCTGTCTAACTTGTGTCTCACCTGCCTCCTTCTTTACAATGAATGGCTTCGGAACGGTGGCCTCAGATGACGCATCCTCTACATGCTGTGGTACTTGGGCTGTGGGACCTTCATCTTCCCTATAAAGAGAAGGTTAGGCCCCAGGCCAGGCTACCCTCTCCAAAAACTGCTCAATGGAAGGAATGGATCTTGGAGACACCACCACTTGTAAACTCTGAAGTAAAATGATCTGTCCCTGATGAATGCTCTGAAGCATGGCTTCAAAGCGTTGAGAATCTATCTAAGCTGGGACTGAAGGAGCTGCTGAAGTGGATGCTGGAGTAGGAGCTATAGATGTGGAAGGAAGATCAGCTGACCTCACCCTCCTAGCCCCTCGGATAGAAACTGTCAGATCATCAGGATTCCAATAGTTCTTCCTGATGTAGGCCAAGTTAATGACCACACTCAGGCGCTCAAAAGTGAGGCTGTCAGAGACAACCTCTTTGGCTCGACATAGGGCGGTGATCAAAGCAGGAAACCCAAGTCTAGAGGAGTTAGACTGGGCTATAGAAGTCATCTGGCCAGAAATGAGAGCTCATATGTTCATGTCTATACGAGAGACTAGGCCAAAGATCAGCCTAACTCTGTCCATTGTCAGGTCAGAGGTGTGCGATGTGGGGGCCAGGTTGGAGTATGAGAGAACACTCCACACCTGGGCTAAAGTCGTCAAGTCCTTCCTCAGGATCCTCCCAGGATGGCCCTCAGCGTTCAAGATGAACCCTCGGCCTGGTATGCATAGGGCAGCCTCAATCTCCCTAGGATCTAAAGGCAGCCTGCAGTATCTGGAGTATGTGGGCAAAGTCTCACCCTCTGCCAACACCACAGGTGTCTCTACGAATGTGTTGAGGCTATCAGCGTTGATCTTCACTAGATGGCCTCTGACCCGGGCTTGCTTTGGTAAAGGGCCCTCAGAGCTATATAGGTTTTCATAGAACTCTTTCACCAAAGCCACATCTATGCTCCCATCAACCAAATTGGTGAGGCGTTTATGGAGATTACGCCTCTCCAACTCAGTCTTAAAATCATCAAACTCAGTGTGGTAGAGCTCCACCTTCCTTTCTGGCAAGATGTTTCTCCCCAATACATTATCCACGTACCGGTTCCATGCATCTAAAGAGTGAAATCTCCTTGTATCATATTAAGTTGTGGGTCTTGAAACGATACTCTTGTGTTTCCTAGAGGCCATCTGCAAATAAAGGAACCAAATAGTTAATCAAGACACAAGTTATTCAAATTCAAAAACTGAAAAAAGGCATTAGCGGCTTAGCGAGACATGGTCCGCTTAGCTTGCCTTCATAAAATAAACATTACCGCTAAGCGGATGTTACAAAAAATTCTGCTTCTGCATAATCGGCTTAGCTGGCATCTGCCCGCTAAGCCTAATAATTGCCGCAATAGATGTGCACTAAGCTCAGCAGGGTTGCGCTTAGCGGCACCATGAAATTTAGAAAATTCACTAAGTATGGGGGCTTAGCGAGCAAGGCTCACTTAGCTCAATGGCTGCCACAATGAAATAAGCTTAGTCGAGAAAGGCTCGGCTTAGCGCGCGGCTTTCAACAAAAAATTTGACTAAGTTACCTAGGCTTAGCGATTCAGCCTCGCTTAGCCACAGGTATCTCAATAGGAGGATGAGTGTTCATCCTCACAAGATGAATTCGCTTAGCGTAGTAGGCGCGCTTAGCGAGTTCTTCCGAAAGTGCATATAATCAATGAATATTGATGAACTCGCTTAACGCATCATTCTTTCTTAGCGAGTTCATCGCATTTTCCAGAAAAAATGCAGAAAATGCAGTACGTTTTCTTCCATTTTTCAAGCCTCTAAAAGGCAGATCAAACATGCAAACCAGTCAAAACTATCTACACAGCACAATCATATATAAAGTCCTAATCTTTAACTACTTCTAAAAACATTCAAACCCTAAGAATCAAAAGCTAAATCTAAGGTTTTCTAACCTAAGGTTCAATGAAATAGAAGAGAAAAAAGTGGAATGGGGAACTTACTTGAATCCTTGTTAGCTGGTGATGCATGAAGATGTAGAAGAAAGCAAAAATGCAGGAAGATGGGTGCGAGAGAGAATGTAGGAAACTTTCAGCAATTTCTAGCAAATGTGAGTGTAACTGCCATTACACTCACATAAGTCGTAATGAACCTCTCCGCTAAGCGAGCAAGAGAGACGTTTGGTTTCTCGAAGATGCTCGCTTAGCGGCACCGTGCGCTTAGCCAAAATTTGAAATTTAAAATTCATTTTTTTAACACACAAAGGGATTGGCTTAGCGCACAGATAGGGCTGCTTAGCGAGTTCTGCAGATCAAAATACCAGCAACTCTCGCTAAGCCTGGTTTTGGGCCAACTTAGCTAAAATAATGCATCTTGATTACAGAGAGGTAGGCGCTTAGCGAATTATGGCCCGCTTAGCATTTCTATGGCCGCAAGGAACTGGGCTTAGCTGGCATAAGTTTCGCTTAGCTCAACGAAACCTAATTCTGGCCGCATCGAAATGGGCTTAGCGGTGACGTCTCGCGCTTAGCCAGTAAATATGATACGCTTAGCGAGAAGGCCATCGCTTAGCCCAATTCAGATCGAATTGAAATGGGCTTAGCTCAACCTTGGCCAGCTTAGCGGACCAAATCAGCCTGAGATGCAAGGGTTGAGCACTAAGCGCTAGAGACTCTTGGCTTAGTGCATGACCAAAGATGCGCTTAGCGCGAGGCTTGCGCTTAGCGAAAGGACTCATTTTCAGAAGAAAAAAAAAATTCTAAAAGTTATTTTCAGCCCCTTCCTCAAGAAATTGAAACCTTTATATCTATCCTTTAAAAAACAAGTTGATATATCCCAATGTAATGATTATGAAGCAAGTTGTCCATGATACAATGCATAAAATAAAACAAACTAACATAAATTGGAACTGGGTTACCTCCCAGGAAGCGCTTCTTTAACATCATTAGCTTGATGCTTTTACCTCAATGGGTGATCACGTTTTGGTTCGTACATCTAAGACCTCCTTACCCACTTCCATTACCTATAAGCAAACATTTTGTTATGGAGCAGGCTTGTCTTCAACAAATAAATCAAAATCAATTTTTCTAATCTTTAAAGCCCAGCTCCAGCTTCTTTCTCCCCATATCAACTTTGTAGCTTGCAGTTAACATGAATGGCCTTCCCAATATTACAGGAATGTCATTATCTTCACAGATATCCATTACCACAAAGTATGTCGGGAAGATAAAATGTTTTACTCTGACCAACACATCTTCAATTACTCCATATGGTCTGGTAATGGAGCGGTCAGCAAGTTGTAAAGTCATCCTAGTGGGCATGATCTCCAACTCTCCCAACCATCTGCACATGGAGAGTGGCATTAAGTTAATACTGCTCCCAGATCAATAAGAGCCTTTCCCACAGTGACTTCTCTAATTGAACAAGGAATGGTTACAGTCCCAGGGTCTTTATGCTTGGGTGGAAGGATCTTTTGAATCACAACACTACAATTTCCTTCCACAACAATGTTTTCCTGGTCAGCATACTTGTGTTTCCTTGTTAACATATCCTTTAAAAACTTGGAGTAGAGTGGCATTTGCTGTAAAGCTTCTCCGAAGGGCATGGTTATTTCCAGTTTCCTGAAAATATCTAAAAATCTCGCCAAATGGCTGTCCTTCTCCTTCTTGGAAGGTACCATAGGATATGGTACTTCCGCATATTCATTCACAGCTTTTTCTCTTTTCTTCTCTCTAACTTGTTCAGTTCTACTCCTATCTTCATTCTTATTTTTTTCACCATTTTCATTTTTTTCTTTTTCTTTTTTCTTTTTCTTGGTCAGTTAATTTCTTTTTCTTGACCATTATTTTTTTTCTTTTTCTTGATTGCTTTCACCTCTAACATCATCTTTCTTTTCATTAGTACCTTTCTTTTCAGCAGCTTTCTTCTTGGATACAACACTATCGTCATCCTCCGCCTCCACAAACCTCTTACTCCTTGTCATCACAGCTTTACATTCCACCTTGGGATTCTTTTCTGTATTCGCCACAAAACTGTTGGATGACTTTCAGCTATCTGCTTGGCCAGTTGTCCTACCTAGACCTCAAGGTTTTTCAGTGTTGACTCAATGCTTTTATGATTTGACATTGTTACTTGCATAAACTGAGTCAAAGTCTCCTCTAGCTTAGTAGTCCTCTGAAAGATGCTAGGCCCTTGTTGAATTGGTCTGTTGGAAGGTTCGCCCTAGTCCTTGATGAATTGATTGCCAGGGTGCGATCTCCACTGTCCTTGTTGGTTATAAGGACTCTGTTGGAAGCCTGAAAATCCTCCTTGAGTATATCCTTGTCTCTGTTGATTTCCCATATAGTTAACTTCTTGAGTGTTTTCTTCAATGGGAATACATTGGCCTATTTCATGAGCCTCACCATAGATGGTACAACCTGTAACCTGCAAAACGGAAGAATGTGTAGGTTGACCAATAGACAATTTAGTTGGCAACTTACCAAGTGTTTCTGTTAAAATCTCAAGTTGCCTAGAAAACAACTTATTTTGTGCCAATAAAGCATCATGTGATGATAGTTCTAACAAGTTTTTCTTTGTGGGTTGATGAACTTTGTCGCACAGAATGGCATGATCACTGGCTGATATATTCTCAATTAGCTTAGTTGTCTCTTCAGGGGTCTTCAGCTTTATTTTTCCCCCTACTAAAGCATCTAACAATTGCTTGGTTTGTGGTCTCAGCCCATCTATAAACATATTCAATTGAATTGGCTCAGAGAACCCATGGGTGGGAGTCTTTCACAATAAACCTTTAAACCTCTCCAACGCTTCACTCAAGAACTCATCAGGGAACTGATGAAATAAAGAGATTGCAGGTTTCCCTTCCGCAGTCTTTGACTCTGGGAAGTATTTTTTTAGAAACTTTTCAACAACTTCTTCCCAGGTTTTCAGACTATTACCCTTAAATGAGTGGAGCTACCTCTTGGCTTCTCCTACCAAGGAAAATGAAAATAGATTGAGTCTAATGGCTTCATCTGGCACACCTACAATCTTTATAGTGTTAATGTCGCCAAATGTGC
The DNA here is from genome assembly GCF_000004515.6 of Glycine max. NCBI lineage: Eukaryota > Viridiplantae > Streptophyta > Magnoliopsida > Fabales > Fabaceae > Glycine > Glycine max. The sequence goes on from NC_038254.2 coordinate 17,576,879, forward strand.
ATAGGGATCCTTATTTGGTAATCCTTGGAATAAGTTCCCCTGTATTAAATGAATCAAAGAATGAGGGTAGTTTATGTTGTGAGCTTGCACTTCAGGACGTGCAATGCTGGTAAAGAATTGCGGCACTGAATTGTTTGAATAGTCCTCAAGGGTAACTCTTTGCTGGTGCTCATCAGCCATGGAAACGACTTCTGGTAAATAAGTTGTGGATTCCCTTGATGATGGTGAGTCAGATGATGAAGAATCAGAAAAATGAGTTTCTTCCTCAAGAATGGATGTTACTGTCCTGTCTTGCAGTAATTTTCTTCTCCTCTCGGCTCTGTTCCTTCACAACGTAGCTTCAATCTCCAAGTCCAGAGGAACTAAATTGCTCGTGGGAGATCTATGCATATAAAACACTAACAACAACAACAGTTATCCAGTTCAAGAGGAAAACAAATATGAATAGAAAGTAAATATTCACAGTTTATCAAAGAATAAAGAATAGACACCTAGGACTGAACTAACTTTCCAAATAGAAAGAAGTTCCCCAGCAATGGTGCCAAAAACTTGTTCGAACCCGGCAAGTGCACCGGATTGCGCAAGTAGTATAAAACGGTAAGAACCGAGTGTCGAACTCTCGGGGAACTTGTGTTACTTGGTAAAGCTATATCCAATGAATAGGTGTCTAGTATGAAAAGAGATGTGTCAACTATGCACAGGTATGTAAACTAACTATTAAAAGGAAAATCACGTGAGTAATGATGTGTAAAGACAAGTAGACAACACGTTGGTCTTCCTATTAGGTGCCTGATGTTAAAGGATATTCTCTACTTAACAATGCTCATGTGTTCTATGGTGTCTCCTGAAATGCTAAACCCTGATTCTTCATGATAGTCTAGCCTAATCCTGATTAAGCATCATCCTCAGATTCCTCTTGTTGGACTAAACTCGAACAGAATCGCATTAAGACAAACATACAAACAACTAGGTTACCGTACCCCGATCCCTCATGATAATACGATAAACTAGCCCTGTCCTATCAAGTTCTAAGAATCAGACCAGTTTTCACTGTTGAATGATCCTAACAAAGCATGCATCTACGTGATTAAGGCAAAAACACACTGAAATGATGTATTGATAGCATAGAGAACACATAAAACATCATTAAATAGATATACAGGTATTTACATCAAGTACCTGTAGAAGCAAGCTTCATGATGATGAATCAAGTTGATTCAAGTAGTTTTGATGATGACAAAAAGCTCAAGAGAATGGTTTCAAGATTGAGTCAAGAAGTTCAAGATCAAGATTAATTTCAAGTTTCATGAAAAGAAATCAAGAATATTCAAGATTCAAGAGAAGTTTGATTTCAAGATTCAAGAAAAGATGAATTCAAGATTCAAGAGAAAAAATCAAGAAGACTTCACAAGGGAAGTATTGAAAAGATTTTTCAAAAACAAACATAGCACAATTTTGTTTTTCAAAAGAGTTTTTCTCAAAATTTTCTAAGTTACCAGAGTTTTTACTCTCTGGTAATCGATTACCAGTTTCCTGTAATCGATTACCAGTGGAAAAGTTTGATTTCAAAAGCTTTTAACTGAATTTGCAACATTCCAATTGTTTTTAAATGGTGTAATCGATTACAATATATTGGTAATCGATTACCAGTGTATCTGAACATTGAAATTCAAATTCAATTGTGAAGAGTCATTTCTTTTCATAAAATGCTTTGTGTAATCGATTACATGATTTTGGTAATCAATTACCAGTGACAAGTTTTGAATAAAAATCAAGAGATGTAACTCTTCCAATGGTTTTCAAGTTTTTCTCAAGGTTATAACTCTTCCAATGGTTTTTCTTGACCAGACATGAAGAGTCTATAAAAGCAAGACCTTGACTTGCATTTCAATAACTTTTCATATATTCTTTTACAACCTTTGAATCTCTTTGAACATCTTTTTGAACTTCTTCTTCTTCTTCTTCCTTTGCCAAAAGCTTTCTGAGTTTTCTGGTTTCCAAACTTTGTTCTTTCACAGAAAACAAAAGTGTGCTATATCTTTTCATTTTTTTCTCCCTTTGCCAAAAAGAATTCACCAAGGACTAACCGCCTGAATTCTTTTTGTGTCTCTCTTCTCCCTTTTCCAAAAGAACGAAGGACTAACTGCCTGAATTCTTTTGTGTCTCCCTTCTCCCTTTTCAAAGAATTCAAAATGACACAGTCTGAGAATTCTGTTGATTCTTCCCTTTCCCTTAAACAAAAGATTTCAAAGGACTAACTGCCTGAGATATCTTTTGTTTCCCCTTCACAAAGTTTCAAAGGACTAACCACCTGAGAACTTTGTCTTAACACATTGGAGGGTACATCCTTTGTGGTACAAGTAAAGGGTACATCTACTTAGGTTGTTGTAACTGAGAACAAGAGAGGATACATCTCTTGTGGATCAGTTCAAGTGGAGGGTACATCCACTTGGTTGTTCAAAGAGAACAAGAGAGGGTACATCCCTGGTGAATCTTTGCTTGTAAAGGCTTTTACAAGGTTGAAAAGAAATCTCAAGGACCTTAGGTCGCTTGGGGACTGGATGTAGGCATGGGTTGTTGCCGAACCAATATAAAATTCCTGTGTTTGTCTTCTTCTTCCCTACACTCTTTAATTTCCGCTGTGCACTTTAATTATCGCTTTTACTTTTGGTTAAGTTTCTTTTTCTATTCTTTACTTTCTTAACTTAGTAGTATAAACCTAATTGAATCTAGTAACATTAAGAAGGATAAGTTTTAATTAGTCAAGGTACATTAATAATTAATTCAACCCCCCCCTCTTAATTATTCTGAGGCCACTTGATCCAACAGTACCTACAAGGAAGAACCAACAGAGGATTTAGCTCTCCATATCTGGGAAGCTTCCTTTACAACAAAGAGAAGAGAAAAATGAAGGATTGAAGAAATACAAGTAGTTGGGATGTCTCCTCCACCTCTAGAACCTCACAATCACTCACAGACTCATCTCATGCTCTCAGGATGGCTTCCTCTTCTCACTTAGTTCTTGCCAGTCTTCTCATAGCAAAAGCTCTCAAAACTCTCTAGAACTTGGACCTTTCTCTCTCTAGAAATCTCTAAGCATGCAAAAGCTTTGAGAATTGCCCAAACTCCTCTCCAAAATCTGATTTCAAGCTTAAATAGGTGGCTTTGTTTGTGCTAGCGCGCTTAGCACGACTATGGACCGCTCAACGAGCATTAGTGGATTTCGACTTAGCGCGTGTCTTCTCGCTCAGAGGATGGACTGAAGTGGTGCGCTTAACGGGATGACCCTTCGCTTAGTGAACATGCACAACTCATCCTTATTCCAGATTCTTCCTCGCTCTCAGCCAGAGGAGTTTTGCACTCAGCGGATGGCCCGCTAATCCAGAAGATTGGCTTAGCGAGCGGATGAAAATCAACACTTCACAAACTTGCCTAATTAACCTAAAATTGAGAGGAAATGGTTATTCAACACACAAAATGGGAGTACTAAGTATTTATTACCTATCTTTAACAAAAAGTAATTACAACACTACAAAATAACCATAAATTTGAGGAGTTTGATACAATTTACACAGGTTTTATACACAAAAGTTAGTCGTATTCATCGACTAACAGGTGGTTCAGAAGTGGTAAAGGGATTTACAAGTTAGTGGAAATCTCAAGTGGATTACTTGAGGACTGGACGTAGGCACAGGGCATGGCCGAACCAGTATAAAACTGAGTTTGCAATTTTCTCTTCCCTAAACTTTTTTACTTTATTGCAGTTTAATTTTACTTTGCATATTTGAAGAAGCATCAAGTAAATTGTTCATCACTTCTTTTTGCATATTAATTCTGCATATTCCTTTTAAAGAGAGAATTAAAATTTGTTAGGGGAAATTTTTTAAAATCAATTCACCCCCCCTCTTAAGTTATTGAGACCACTTGTTTAACAATTTTCTGCCCCCCCCCCCCCTTTTTAGGAAAGAAACTTTGGGCTTAAAAGCTTTTTGAGGGTGCCTTATTGTGTGTTGTTTCACCTTCTTGAGACAATCTTTATCCTAGCCCTCCCCCAAATTAGGGGCATATCATGACTAAAATCCTTATGCTCTCTTAAACCCTTAAAACAAGGTAGAAGATAATTAAAATAGGCTTAGGGGTTTTACAAAAAAGCATGATTATCATTTTTGGCTCAAATAAGGTGCAAGGGATAAAATTTTATCAAAGGTTGGCTTTTTGGCTAAGTGGCTGAAAAAATAAAAAGAAATAGGGCCTTGATCATTTCCACCTCATGTAATTAATCTAACAGTCTCAGAGTGATGCAAAATCAAGAAATTAAAAGCAGATGTTCTCTCACAAATAAGTTTCACACAACTCACTGGGACAAGACAAAGTTGTTTGGCTTACCACACCATGATTTCTTTCAGACAAACTAACTTTTTCTCTTTTTGTTGTGATTCATACTCCACTACTTAAACTGGCGCTTGCCTTCATAGAACCAACATTTTCACAAAATTGGTATGCATCATTTCAAGTGTTTGAGTCCTTTCAGAAAAAGCCTTAGTAATAGTTACTTCATAAATATCATGCAATTATTTGATAGAAAACAAATAAAAATAAATCAAAATATATAATAACTGAATTTAAATAGCATTTATTTATAGACCAAATTCTTAAAAAAAATAAAACAAATAAAAACAAAATAAAATCTTGCTTCTTCAACCCAAGTCTGGCCATGGGCTTCAATCAGCAGCTGCCAGGTCTACCATGATGTCATCCCTAGCTTCAGCCTCAGTAGTCTCTTTGACCTCAGAGGGCTCACCCCCCCATCAGTAAAGGACTAGACTCCTGGCCAAGCAACCTGTTGGATGAAGGCTTTTGGGGTCATCAGTGGTGGGCCCATCCCCAGGTGTACGGAGAGTTTGTGAAGACCCTGGACAATGATCTTCTGGCCCTGGTAGATGGACTAAAGCATCTGAGTATGCAGGTCCATCGAGACTGAGGTGGATGGCGACTGGCGACGGGCAACAGGTGGTGGAGGAAGCGGTGCTGGAGGCGGGGCATTTGGTGCTGCGGCTCTGGCTTGGGCACGACGAGGCCTTAGGAAGGTGATGGATGGGTCGGCGGGGTTCTAGTAGTTCTTCTTTTATGTAGGCCATGTTAATCACAGGGATTAGTGACTCAAAGGTCAGGGTGTCAAAAATGACCCCTTGAGCGTCACACAACGCTGTGATCAACACTGGGAACCCCAACTGCGAGGTGTTGGAATGGGAGATCTATGTGATTTGGCCCGAAATGAAGCTGCCCAAGTCCATGTCCATCTTTATCACCAAGCCATATATCAATCTTGCCATGTCCACATTAAGAGCAGAAAGTGTGAGAAGTAGGGGCAAGGTTAAAGTAAGAAAGTACGCTCCGTGTCTGAGCGAGCATGGTGAGATCCTTCTACAACAGCTTCCATGGGGCCCCATCGATGTTCAAGATGAATCCGCCTCCGGGTGTGCATAGTGCTATCATGATGGTCTGATGATCCAGGTATGTGTGTAGATACTGGGAGTACGCCGAATATTCTTCTCCATCAGTAGGGACGATGGGGGTGTCAAGGAAGTCATTAATGGTCTCCGCATCGAACTAGATGACATGCCCCCACACCTTGCAGTACTTTTGAGCACCGCCCTCTGGGTCATAGATGTTGGAGTAGAATTCTTTGACCAAGGTGACATCGATCTGCTTCTCTAGGAGTTTGGTGACTACCCGGTGCCACTGCCTTCATTGGAGCTCTCCGTAAAATTTGTCAAACATGTCCGCGGAGAGCTCCACGTTCCTCTCCGGTAAAATATTCTGGAGGTGAATGTTATCTTGATACCTGTGTCAAGCTGTCTCAGAAGTGAAGCGAGAGGAATCCCAGGTGGATTCCCCTCCTTGTGTGGGCACCGCTCTGCGTTTTCGTGAGGCCATCTGAAAAAATGCAAGTAAGACTGGGTTTTGTAAAAACAAGGGTGCAAATAGTAAAGCAAGTAAATAAAAAAATTATAAAATAAAATCTGGCGCTAAGCCGCAAGCGCGCGCTTAGTGCCCAATCTTGAGTCTCCAGGCTTAGCGCTGCAATCTTGCTTAGCGCAAGATGCACGTTAAGTGAGTTCATCTAAATTCATAAGTGAGTTGGGCGCTGTCACAACCTACCCTTCGGCGGGAGGGCGACGCGTGACTCGCGGGATGCATGTTCCACGAAAGGAATACGCGCGGAGTCGCCACCAACGTTTATTTGAGGAAAACGTCGGAAAAACCAGAAAAGACGCGATCTACGAACTTTTAAGTTAAAGGCTCGGGAGTTGTATTTACGCACGGGGAAGGTATTAGCACCCCACACGTCCGTCCCAAGGGACGGCAGCCTTTAATCGAATGTGCAAACATGACTTTGATTTTTATGTTCCCTTTTTATGTCTTTATATCCTTTATACCCTTTTTATATTTTTTCTCTTTTTGTGGTCGACAAGGGTGTTTCCCTTTGCTCCTACGTATTCCTCAATTTGCGATGAGGAAATCATACCTACATAGTTCTTTCTTATGCGTGAATCAAGTGATTCTTTTTTACTTGAAAGGTGATCATTTTAAGGCGTTGGACCTTAAAAATGATCCATTTTACTTAGTAAGAAATTGAAATAATAAACTTTCAAAAACCTATTTTTGTGGACGAGCTTGACTAGGCGAGTTGATTTTAGCCTTAGTTTCACTTTAGTTATTAGTCAATTCGATTAAGAATGAGAAATCCCAAAGAGAAAACGTCCAATTGATTTTTCGCTTTATTTTACTAAAGGGTATTTTATTTTTTTATTTATATTATTATTTACCTCTTTATTTGGTTTCCAACGTGGTTGCGGAACGACCGATCGGTCGGAATTCATTTCAACCAAAGTTAACGGATAATACAATTCAAAAGATCGGTGGAAATTTATTTTATTTTTAGGTTAAGCGAGAAATGACTTAAATAAAATGGCTTAAGCACGTCAAAAGGGGGTATAAAAAATAAATGAAACGAGAATAAAAATACATGAAACAAAATATGGACCACCACAGGTACATAGAATGAATCGAAAAGCTTGGTTTGAGGTACTTACCCGTTGAAGACTGAAGAACGATGAAGAACGAATGAAGAACGTCGAAGAACGGTCGAAAACCTTCGCGAAATCGCTCACGGAAACGTTACGGAAGCGCCTCGGCTTGGATTTTCTTCACGGAAACAATTTTCCTAAGCAAATTCGAAAGAGAGAGAAGTGCCTAAGGGGCTGAACCCTTTTCTACTTCACTTCTCCCCCTATTTATAGAAAATTGGGGGAGAAGCTTGCCACCCAGCTCGCCCAGGCGAGCAGGGTTGCTTCCTCCAGAAGCAACAGCCTTCTGGAGGAATCTTTTGGAGGGCCCAAGTGGGCCTGGTTGCTATTTGCACCCCCATTTTTACTAAGTACACCCCCTGCCTTTTTTGGTGATTCTTTTTTCGTAAAGTTACGGAAACATACGAATTTCGTAACGATACTTGTTTTCTTTCCGTAATGTTACGGAACCTTGCGGATTACATAATCATCCCCTTTTTTGACTTACGGAATGTTACGGAACCTCACTAATTGTGCAACGATGCTTCCATTTGATTTCCGGTGTGTCACGGAACCTTACGGATTGTGCATCAATATTTTCTTTTGTTTTCCGGCATGTCCCGAAATTTCACAAATTGCCTAATGATGGGTGCCAAGCACCTCACAAGGACCAAACAAAAGTTGCATGTCATCAAGCAAAGGTCCCCGAACGAAATTAGGGTATGGCAGTTGCCCCTCTTTACTTGTCTTTTATTGGAGATAAAAGGGAAGTAAAGATAAGACACTAATTTCGTTCCTCTCGGTTGACGAGAGTCGCGGGTGACCATAAAATACCTCCGCATGTAAATGACTTGATGTCCCCGGGGGAACAAAAGATGTAGAAGATGATGTCAGTCTCTGCATGCTATCAAGCGTTCTGTCTTACAAATAGCAAAAGAATGTTTATACGGATAACCACTCGGGTATTTCCGCCCGTCAGCGTGACTCAAATCTCAGTATGACAGATCTTGTGAGCACGGAAGATGACGTAAATCTCCGCGTGTCAACGGGCTTGTCGACCGCGATTGACGAAGGGCGCAGAATGACCATAATTTGTCTCTGCGTGCCATTGGACACAACTGTGTCTGAATGGCAAAAAGGTGTGCGGAATGACCATAATTTGTCTCCGCATGTCATCGGGCCCGCCGCCTCTGGATGACAAAAGGGCGCAGAATGACCATAATTTGTCTCTGCGTGCCATCGGACACAACTGTGTCTGAATGGCAAAAAAGTGTGCAGAATGACCATAATTTGTCTCTGCATGTCACATGACCTCAGGGTCAGTATGACAGAGATTGTGGGGCGGCCGACAAAAGCAAGGCTCTTGCTCCTACGTATCCTCAATGAGGAACTCAGACCTACGTAGTTCTAGATAACTTGTGAGACTTGAAAAAGTCTCCACCAGAAAATGCTGACACCTTCGGAAAGGGCGCAGATGACCACATTGGCCTCCGCTCGTCAATCACACTTGGGGTCACTGGATGACGAGGTGCGGATAACCGTAAGGTGTCTCCGCGGGCTACCAGCTTTTGGATCATGGTAACAAAAAGCGGTGCGGTCGACAAAAGCGAGGCTCCTGCTCCTACGTATCCTCCAATGAGGAACTCAGACCTACGTAGTTCTGGATAACTTGTGAGACTATAAATAGTCTCGATGTTTTCTTCGCTAAAATGCGAACGTGCTTTAGTAAAGAGATAAAACTTCCAACTAATCAGATCAACATATGCTTTTCGGACAAAAATTAATGTGTCTACCGGGGAAGGAGAATCTGCTGATGAAATTTTCTCATAACCACAAATGAGATTTTGGATGTTTAGCATTTCGTTTCTAAATGACCATTTAGAGGAAACACCGGGTTCGACAAAAATAGAAGAAAATCACTCAAAGTGTATCAATCTCGCACAGGTAAGTGTTTCATCCTAATTCCGAACCATAGATATGTCATGACTTGACTTTGCAAATTATTTCCTATCAAATCAAAAATTACATGCGTGATCATGGATCAATAGGACTTCCCTTGGGAATGGGTTCTTTTGGTGGGTTTTTCGGCTTTTGTGTGTTTTTGGCCTTTTCCTTTTCTGTTTTTGTTTTGCGCGAGGCGAACAAGTCACCGACGCATAGGATTTTGGTTGGTAATCAAAGGGAGAAGACCACTTTCAGGTCGTGGTTTCCTTTCTTTTTTTGTTTATTTGGTGACAATTCTGTACTGTTCAGATATTGTCTGGTCCAAAGACCTTTTTGCACATTTCTTCTGATTTCTTTCGATCCTTGATCAGGAGCTTTCTTTCCTTCCTTTTACTTTCTCCCATTCTTTGGTTGGGAATTTTCTTTCTTTTCTTTTCGCTTTCTCCCACTCTTTGATTGGAAATTTCCTTTCCTCTTTTTTTCTTTGATTGGAAATTTTCCTTCTCTTCTTTTTTGCTTCCGAGGGTAAGGATTGACATTCTCACCCCGGGTCAAGGTTTATGGTGAGTTAGGATTTTGGCTCAAGGCTCGTAGAATGGCTAGACATGATACATGTCAGGGTTTGGTTTGGTTCAAGGATAAAAAGGGATGCCCCACATTATTTCCATGACACAAATGCAAAAATGATGATTTGGAAACTTTATGCAAAACTGGTCATGTATGCACCTATGTGGACACTCAAGTGTCAAATTTTTATGGTCATGTGATGCTAGGGCTCAGGATTCATTTCCTCTATTTTAGTCAACCCAATGTTTCCAAAATATGTTCTTTTATCCATTTGTGCATTCATCCGAGTCCATTTTGGGCGTCCGGGGAAATTTCACAGCGTTCACCCTTCGGGTGTACACACATTTTTTTCAAAAACTAGCTATGATCGGCGAATTTTCCTTTCAATCAAAAGTCGGAAATCATCTCTATCAAAAACATGTTGGTTCTTTATCTTCTATTTTCCTTCTTTTTCTCCTTACTTGCTCTCTCTTTCCTCCTTTTTTTATTATTTTTATCATGATTTTTGTTTGTTTTATTTTTTTGGACGATGTTCCTAAACGAAAAACTCTACACGGTTCCAGAATTCCAAACATCATTGATAGTAATGATATAAACACTAACGCCACAATCCAAACAAAAATGTATGCGCTGTACAAATGACAATCGAAACAACAAAAACAAACATTAGTCTCTCAAGTCAAAAAAAATAACGTAACATAAAAAATGATAAAAGAAATATGAAAGAAAACATGAATCTGGGGATCTCCCAGTCATGTAGCTCCACTCCCTCCAAAGAAGTCAAGCAAATCGGTCATCTCCTCGTCCTCGTGGGCCTCCTCTCCATCGCTGGGAGCCTCTGGGGGCGCCTCTCCTGCTTGGGCCTCGGGCCAATCCCCGAGCCATGCGACCTCTGCCCTGAACTGGTCTGGAGTAGGGCATGAAAAAGAAGCGAAGCCCTGACTCTGCATGCTGAGGCTCAGCTGGTAAAGACAATCATGGGTCTGTACATGTGCCCGGTGGTTGGCTGCCTGCTGGCGAACCAAATGCCGCAAATATCGCTCCGTATCAAACGATCAAGCCTGGCCAGCCTGATGAGGTGGCGGCGCGTCTGCGGCCTGCGGAGCATCCCCCTGAGCCTGTCTCTGGGTGCAGTACTTCTCAATAAAAGCCCGGGTGATGGGCGGCCGAATCACCTTGGTAGGTGCCATGGGGACTCCGAACGACTGGCAGAGTCCTGTGATCAATGCGGGAAATCCCAGGGCCCTGTTGGACTTATCTGGATCCAAAGGGTGCCTGGTAGGCGCCATACCTGCAAAAATATAGATGGCATCAGCGATTAACTGAGCCACATGGATGCTCATCCGCGTCAGGATGGCGTACACCAGCTGACACTTTGGCAGGGGGAGGTCGGCATTATGATCGGTGGGCAGGATGTTGCTGAGCAGCAAAGTCATCCATATCTGAGTCAGGGTGGTCATGTTGGTGCGCATGATCCGCACCCGTCTTCCGGCAGCAGTCCGGGCAAAATCTTGCCCCGGTATACATAGCAACTGAGCGATGGCCTCCTCATCGAACCCATCATACCGGTTACTCCTCTGGCCATACTCACACTCCTGGCCGTCTTCCAGCACTAACGGATATCCCAGGAGCTGGCCGATAGCATCTGCATCAAACGGGATCCACTGACCCCTCACCCAGGACCTCATGTCACGCACGCCCTCCTCTGTTGGCCAAGCATTGGCATAAAATTCGAGGACTATTTCTGGATCGAACTTGACCATGGGGGTAACCAGTGATGCCCACCGCCGGCGACCTATTTCTTCCTAGAAATCGGTATACTCATCGTCCCTGAGCTGGACGAGTCGCTCCCGGAGAAATGACCATCCCTTGATGGCCTCGAAGCGCTGCTGGTGTACAGCGCTCCTAAAGCGGTGACTGTCATACTCAGGAGCGGAACTAGTTCCTTCGGCCGCCTTATCCTTCCTGGACCTCTTTGAGGCAAGCTTCCTCGGGGCCATTTCCTGCGAAGGCAAACATTTGGAAAGTTAGTTTTACCAAGAAATGCTACTCTTAAAACAAAAATGGCATACAACCTCCTCCAATAAACACAAACATCAATGTAAATTTAGAGCAAACTCATGCACATACTTCCTTACGAACATTCACTCGCACAAGATATTCTTCTAACTAAGAAAAATGCACCCATGCACAATCAAGGCACCTTTGTTACCTAGATCACTTATATGTACTTCCAAGGCGTATTTTCTACCTACATCACATGCATTTCCTTTGCTAAATTTACATACATGCATACTCAAAGCACTTTGGCTATCAAAAATTGCATACGTGCACATTCTGGTATTTCTAATACCTATACATACACAAACTTCATGATGAATCTTGGCTACCTACACAATAAGGTGCTACATTTCATGCTTTATTCAAGTGTTTTTGCTACCTAAAGCCGCATGCAAATTCAAGTATATTTTCTTTTGTTGACTAAAATGGCATTCAAATTAAAAAGTATCTCTGTAAGGTATTTTCTTTACATAAAATGCAACATATATATATTTTTTGTGAGACATTTTGACTACCAAAAATTACATGTACATACATCCAAGTATTTTGCTACCACGCCCCAAAGTGTAAATTGCCAAAGGTATTTTGCTACCTATTCTAAACCTACACATTTATGATGAACAAAATTCCTAAACATCTAGGCGTAGGGAAATTATTGTAGCATGGCTCATAGCTGATTGCTGGCCAAAAAGGGTAACTTTACCCAATATGCACCCACTCTTGTGTTCTCTTGCATAAAAAACTTTGGTTCCTAGGCCTAGTATATATGGGGGGCAATTACTCTAGCCCTTACGAAACTAAATACATGCCCCCAAAAAAATAGAAAACATGTGCAGACCTAATTGTCCCATAGGTTGTTTCCCTACAAAAATCACGCGCTAATGCCATTGAGGCATTTCACCGAACACTTGGCGGGCGCGCGTTTAGGCATCAATAGCAAGAGAACGGGGACAATGTGGCATGTCCCATTGCTTCAAAATGCATTATAGGCCTAGGGCCATCTCATACAAACCCCCAATTCAACCCAATCAGGCAATAAAACAAACCAAAATTGCCCCACATATTTGAGCACATTCCCACAATTTAGAGCACCAAAAGGAGATCAAAATACACCAATGAAAAGCTAGAAAGCTTAGGGATGGAGTACTTACTTGTTGGTGATGAATAAAAGCGCAAAACGAAATCGAAAAATGCGAAAAGTAGAGATCCTAGGGCTGCAAACTCGTAAATTCCGTGGGTATGGCTTTTGAATGGGGGGAAAAGAAGTTTTTGAATGCAAAAACGTCCCCCTTTCTTCGTTTTTTATATTTTGGTGCAGGGGTTGCTCGCCCAGGCGAGCTAACCTGCACTTTTTTTTTTTGAGAGGAACATTAACCATGTCCCCTCCTTCCTTATGGATTAGCGTTTTGCCTATTTGAGCCTACTTAAGTTAGAATTAGGCGTTAATTACTTAAAAAAAACAAACAATGGTAGTAAAATACTGCGAATTCAAAGGATACTGGGCTGCCTTGCGCGACGTTCTCTGCTTGTTTAGCGCAGAGAAGGGGCAACGATCGGTCGGTCGTGACCCCATCCCCACTTGCATCCGTCCCTATGTACCTGCAAGTAAGAAACAACAAGGTGTGGCAAATCTTGACCGTGTCGTTGTCTTACCTTGATTGGTTTCTGCTGTTCTAGCTTTGTCTCTACCCCAGAAGGTAGCTCAAGATGATCCTGCCCCTGTTTTACCACAACAATATGCATGCGTATGCGTATGTATGAATGTTTTCACACGCAGCAAATTTTAGTGAAAGTTGGTTTAGGTTCAATTTAAATTAAGCGCTTGGGGCATCCCATGAACTGAGCGGAAGGGCTCAGGTGATCACAAATTAACGCAAGGTTTGAAACCAACGTGAGGACTAAAACCTCGAATCCACGTTCATTTCTTTAAAAGATTGTAACGAGAGATACAGTAGACGGGGAATCCCTGGGGGAAATCCAGAAAACACATAAAGATAAAGAACATGCAGCGACATCCTTAATTGCTCCAGATTCTAAGCATAATATCGCTTGACGACATCAGAATTCACGGGTGAAGGTAGCTCTTCGCCATCCATGTTGGTAAGCACCAGGGCTCCTCCGGAAAAAGCCCTCTTCACAACAAAAGGCCCTTCGTAGTTTGGGGCCCATTTTCCTCGATTGTCCTTGACAACATGGGACATTTTCTTTAGCACAAGGTCTCCCTCGTGGAACTTGCGCAAGCGTACCTTCTTGTCGAATGCACTCTTCATTCTTTGCTGGTACAAGCGCCCATGACTCATGGCCGTTAAGCGCTTACCCTCAATGAGGTTGAGCTGGTCATAGCGCGTTTGAGCCCACTCTGATTCCTTTAATCCGGATTCTGCCAAGATCCTTAATGACGGGACTTCTACCTCAAACGGTAACACAACCTCCATCCCATATACCAATGAGAACGGCGTTGCCTCAGTTGACGTTCGCACTGAAGTTCGGTAACCGTGTAACGCGAATGGGAGCATCTCGTGCCAATCTCTGTACGACACGGTCATCTTTTGGATAATCTTTTTGATATTCTTATTGGTCGCTTCCACGGCTCCATTCATCTTTGGCCGATAGGGCGTGGAATTGTGATACTGGATTTTAAACTCCTCGCACATTTCCCCCATCATCTTGTTATTCAGGTTGGTGCCGTTGTCCGTGATAATCTTCCTTGGCAAACCATATCGGCAGATGATCTCTTTCTTAATGAACCTAACCACCACACCCCTCGTGACATTGGTGTAGGAGGCCGCCTCGACCCACTTGGTAAAATAATCTATCGCTACGAGGATGAAGCGATGACCATTCGAGGCCTTGGGCTCAATGGCCCCGATGACATCTATCCCCCACATGGAGAAAGGCCAAGGGGTGGACATGACATTCAGAGGATGCGGTGGAACATTGACATTGTCTGCGAATGCTTGACATTTGTGGCATTTCCTTACATGGACACAACAATCACTTTCCATGGTAAGCCAGTAATAACCTGCTCTTAGGATCTTCCTGGCCATAGCATGCCCGTTGGCGTGCGTTCCAAACGAGCCCTCATGGACTTCCTCGATCATGTGATTCGCCTCCCTGGCATCCACGCACCGCAGGAGTGTCATGTCGTGGTTTCTCTTATACAGTATGCTTCCGCTCATGAAGAAGCCGGCCGCCAACCTTCTCAATGTCCTCTTATCATTGTCGGCAATCTCTGGCGGGTATTCTTTGCTTACGACATATCGCTTGATGTCGAAATACCAAGGCTTACCGTCCCGTTCCTCTTCTACTTGGCAACAATGCGCGGGTTTGCCACGACACCAAAATTCAATGTATGGTAGATCCCCATGCGGCGTTAGCTGGAACATAGACGCCAAAGTAGCAAGCGCATCCGCCATTTGATTTTCCTCGTGGGGAACATGATGGAAGGAGATCTCATCAAAGGTCTTAGCCAATTCCTTGATATAGGCTTTGTAGGGTATCAGCTTGGGATCTCTAGTTTCCCATTCCCCTCTCAGCTGATGGATTACCAACGTTGAGTCGCCGTACACCTTGAGTAGTTTGACATTGGAGTCAATCGCTGCCTGGACGGCCAGGGCACATGCTTCATATTCGGCCATGTTGTTGGTGTAGTCGAATCCTAGCCTGGCTGTGAAAGGTACACATTGATTGTCCGGAGAGACCAATACTGCTCCAACGCCATGGCCTAGAATGTTTGACGCTCCGTCAAACCATACGGTCCATTTGTCCCGATCTTCGTC
This sequence comes from Glycine max, assembly GCF_000004515.6. Lineage (NCBI taxonomy): Eukaryota > Viridiplantae > Streptophyta > Magnoliopsida > Fabales > Fabaceae > Glycine > Glycine max. The sequence goes on from NC_038254.2 coordinate 17,592,300, forward strand.
CAATTTTTCCTCAAACAAGGCCATGATGTCCTCATCCGGGAATTCAGGATGCATGGGCTGATAGTCGTTAAGAGGCTGTTGAGCCAAATAATCTGCTAAGGTGCTTCCTTTTATCGCCTTTTGGGTGACGTAAATTATATCAAACTCGGATAGCAGGACTTGCCACCGGGCGATTCGTCCCGTGAGAGCTGGCTTTTCAAAGATGTACTTAACCGGGTCCATCTTGGATATCAACCAGGTAGTATGGCTCAGCATGTACTGCCTTAGGCGATGGGATGCCCATACTAAAGCACAACACGTTCTTACGAGCAAGGAGTAATTCATTTCACAGGTTGTGAACTTCTTACTTAAGTAGTAAACAGCGCGCTCTTTCTTTCCGGATTCGTCATGTTGCCCCAGCATACACCCCATTAACTCATCCAAGATTGTCATGTACAGGATGAGAGGCCTTCCAGGTACTGGTGGCATAAGCACAGGGGGATTCATAAGACACTTCTTGATCCTTCCAAAAGCGTCTTGGCAACCCTCGTTCCAGCGATCAATTTGGTTTTTGCGTAAGAGCTTGAACAACGGCTCACAAATGGCAGTGAGCTGCGATATGAATCTGGCAATATAATTCAAGCGTCCCAGGAAACCTCGGACTTGCCTCTCAGTACGGGGTTCCGGCATCTCAAGGATGGCCTTCACCTTTTCGGGGTCTACCTCTATCCCTTTCTGGCTTACGATGAAACCAAGCAATTTCCCTGATTTGACCCCAAAGGTACACTTGGCGGGGTTCAACCTTAATTGATATTTCTTAAGCCTTTCGAACAACTTCTGCAGGTTGACAAGGTGTTCTTCTTTGGATTTAGATTTAGCAATTATGTCGTCCACGTAGACCTCGATCTCTTGATGCATCATATCATGGAACAAAGCTACCATGGCCCGTTGATAAGTTGCCCCGGCATTCTTGAGTCCAAAGGACATCACCTTGTAACAGAATGTTCCCCACAGGGTGACGAAGGTAGTCTTTTCCATATCCTCTGGCGCCATCTTTATCTGATTGTAACCGGAGAAACCATCCATGAAGGAAAATAAAGCGAAATTGGCCGTATTATCTACGAGGATATCGATGTGTGGCAAAGGAAAATTGTCCTTGGGAGTGGCCCGATTCAGGTCCTGATAATCCACACACATTCGTACTTTCCCATCCTTCTTAGGGACCGGTACAATGTTGGCAACCCATTCTGGGTACCGAGCGACGGCCAGAAAACCAGCGTCAAATTGCTTCTTCACTTCTTCTTTTATCTTCAAGGATGTTTCGGGCTTCATCCTTCTCAGTTTCTGCTTTACCGGGGAACACTCGGGATTTAGAGGTAATCGGTGTTGTACAATGTCAGAACTCAAACCGGGCATATCTTGGTATGACCAAGCAAAGATGTCTTGGTAGTCTCTTAGCAGGATTATTAATTCTTCACGGATAGGTGCGGTAATACCTGTGCCTATCTTTACTTCCCTTTTTCCACTGCCAATTCCCAAGTCTACTAGTTCTGTTTCTTCTTGATGAGGCCCCATTTCTTGGTCCTCATGGGCGACCATCCTTTCTAATTCTGGGGAAAGTCCCACATCCTCGTTCCCTTCATCTTCCGTTTGATTCGTCTTTTGCTCGAAGTTGATAGGCGGGTCCCAGGTATTAGTACCTTCGAGGGACTCGTCATCGGATCTACCGTTTTTAAAAAGTAAAGAAGTAAACATGCAAATGGATGAGAATGGGTAGAGACATAGGAACAGATGAAGAAAGATCCTTGTATTATAAATTCAAAACAAAAGACACAAAGCCTTAACAAAAGAAACTCTAAAGCCTAGGCCTAACTATAGAGTTTTTAAAACCGTAAAGGTTTACATTATGCTCGTTGCGTAAATGTCGGGGCGTTCCTCCACTCGCCAATTTCCCAACTGGAAATCAGGAGGGCATGGTCGTACCAAATCCAATGTACTCGGAACATCATCTTCGTATATTGCGACCACTTGACCTTAGTCCCCCAGACCCGCGCTTATAAAGCTTCTACTTATGTGGCAGGGCGAGCTTCCTTCACCTTCTTGCTCAACCGCGAGCTTTGACTACCGCTCTTCCTTCCCGCGATGCTTCTCTTTACATCTGCCTGAGTGGGCTTATAGCCTAACCCATACTTCCCACGATTTCCTTTGGCATTTATCAGGCTAGTTATGCCGCCGTTGTCTTTGCCTAAACCCATTCCGGGTTCGTAACCATTCCCCAACATAACTCGGGCCATCATTACTGCTGCATCGGACAGGCAAGCTTGCCCAGAGAAGGAGTCCACGGAGGAAATGCTTACCACCTCAAAAGACTGGAAAGCGGTTTCTAATGACTCCTCTGCGGCCTCCACATAAGGCATAGAGGATGGGCAGCTCACCAAGATGTCTTCCTCGCCTGATATGATGACCAGATGCCCTTCCACTACGAATTTCAACTTTTGGTGGAGTGTAGAGGGAACAACTCCCACTGAGTGGATCCACGTCCGCCCCAACAGACAGCTGTAGGGGGGGTTAATATCCATTATTTGGAAGGTAACTTGACAGGTGTGAGGGCCTATCTGTACCGGGAGATCGATCTCCCCCCTAACCTCTCGGCGGGTGCCGTCGAAGGCACGAACCACCATTGAACTCGGCTTTAGGTGGGAAGCATTGAATGGTAATTTCTCCAAAGTGCTCTTAGGCATCACGTTTAAACTGGAACCATTATCGATGAGCACTTTGGCTACGATATGGTCCATACACTTGACTGACACGTGCAAAGCTTTATTATGTCCTCTCCCCTCGGCGGGGATTTCTTCTTCGGCGAAGGCGAGATAGTTGTTGGCAGTGATATTATTAACCAGCCCTTCGAAACCTTCTACCGAGATGTCTTGGGCCACGTGGGCCTCGTTCAGAACTTTTACTAGCAGAGCCCGATGAGGCTCGGAGCTCATGAGTAACTCCAACAGCGAGACCCTGGCCGGGGTTTTGTTGAGCTGTTCGATAACCTTGAAGTCGCTCTGCTGAATTATACGGAGGAACTCACTGGCTTCCTCTAGTGACACCTCCTTTTTACCATCCTTTTTCTCCGGAAGACCTTTCGTCGGAATATCTTTATTCGAAGTGAGGGGTGCTTCGTCATCTTGTTCCTCCACCACTTTTGCTTTCCCCTTGACGTTCGCGGGTTGGACTGGCAGGTCCGCGGGTGCGAACACACGACCGCTACGGGTCACACCACTCAGTCCCGTGATATTTGTTACCTTAGCCGACAACGAGCTGACGTCGGTGGCTTCTTCTCCCTTCCCCCTCGGAGGTGTATATCTCCATGGGACTGCGTGGCTATTTTGGTATGGGAAAGGAACAGGTTTAGCTGCTAAGGGGTGTCCGGGCTTTTGCGAAGTTGTGCCCTTGGTGAAGTATATCACCAAGGGTTTGGGCTTCGCAACACTGCTCCCATCCGTGGACTGCATGCATATATGCTGCTCCTCTCTTCCTTCACTGCTAACTTCCAGTCGACCTTGATCTATCATTCACTGTAACAATTCCTCTACTCCCAAACACGTTTCCATGTCATGTCGCTCGTCGGAATGCAGCAAACAGGAATCCTCCTTACGCCCACTATGAGGAATCACACCTCCCTTTTGTAGGGCCTCAAAGATAAACCTCCTAGGGGTTGCCACATCCCTTAAAGGTTTAGACCTGCGCGGCCTATCGGACTCAACGGCGTTAACCGCTCCCCCTCCATGATTGGCGAGCGGGTTGGTTTTCACATTGGGCCGATCCTCTTGGAAAGTCAGCCATCCAGCATCTATCAAATGTTGGACCTTGTATTTAAAGGCCAAGCATTTTTCAATGGAATGCCCCGGGACACCCCCATGGTACTTGCAAGTTGCGTTAGGGTCACACCACTTTGGGAAAGGGGGTTGGAGGACCTTTCCGGGAGTTACCACGGCCAAATGGTTGGCGATGAGGGACGGCAAGAGGTCTTCATACGTCATTGAGAGTGGGGTGAATTCTTGAAATGGCCTCGGAGGGAAGTTCCTTGTTGCGTTGGAATTACCAGCCGGGCGAGTTGTGTTCGGAGTTGGAACTTAGGGAGCTTCCCTCTGGGTGGGTGCCTTAGGCTACACAGGTGTTGAACTAGAGGCATTCCCGGTATGAGCCGAGAAGCTCGGGTGATGTTGCGCGTACTGATGGGTACCATGAGGTGTCTGCGGGGGTTTGACCCACGCGGGCGTTGAAGAGACGGCATGGGCATCTCCTTCCTTCCTTTTTTCCCCCGTTGTCCCAATTCTTTTGGCATTCGCACTCGTGGAGGAAACGTAATCAAACTTTCCTCTTTTCAACCCTACCTCGATTCTTTCCCCAGCGAACACTAGGTCCGCGAAGCTGGACGGCATGTAACCTACTAGCTTCTCATAGTAGAACACTGGCAGAGTGTCTACCATCATGGTTATCATCTCTCTCTCAACCATGGGAGGAGCCACTTGTGCCGCCAGGTCTCTCCACCGCTGTGCGTATTCTTTAAAGGTTTCGCCCTCTTTCTTGAACATATTCTACAGCTGAGTGCGATCGAGAGCCATATCGGAATTATACTAATATTGCCTTAGGAAGGCAGTAATCAGATCCTTCCAAGTACGGATACGGGAAGCTTCCAAATTAGTGTACCAAACTACCGCGGCTCCAGCCAAGCTATCTTGAAAAAAGTGTACTAATAGCTTCTCATCCTTAGAGAGTGCGCCCATCTTGCGACAGTACATCTTGAGATGGTTCTTGGGACAAGTCGTCCCTTTATACTTGTCGAAGTCCGGTACTTTGAACTTCGGGGGGATAACAACATCGGGTACTAAGCAAAGATCCGTCATGTCTGCAAACGGATAGTCCCCAAATCCTTCCACGGCTTTCAATCTCTCCTCGAGGAGATCGAGCTTCCTCCTTTCTTCAGTTGCCAGGGGCGGTCCTTCCATGGGCAAAACTATTGGTTGTGTCGTGATGTTGGGCTGAGGCAACGTGCTAGGTGCCGGCCCTTCGGGGATCGGGGGATAGAACTCGACATCCCTTTGAGCATAGTCTTGAGGGTCTTCGTGGACCTCGTCGGGCTGTTGAGGAGGCTCTCTTTCAAGGACGGGAGAAGCAATATGGCCCGCATCGTCTTGCAGGACGGGTGGTGAGTAGTTGGGTGAGTGATGCAATGGCTTCTATGGATACCTCTGCTATGGTCAACTCTAAGATCTTTCCGTAAGTCTTGCGGAAGGCTTGCATTTGGAGAGGTTCCATCAACCGCCCTAATTCCTTGATGCTGGTGGTATCTAGGCCTTTAACCTTGACTTGGTAAAACCTCTTGCCGGTTTGATTTGTCCCCATGCTTACTAAAGTGAGACAAAAAGCTGGTGCAAATCAAAACTCCGATATCTCATGGGTGGAATGGATGAATGCATGAAGGAATGCATATGACACAGATGTAATTTAAGAATGCGGGTGCCCGGGACATTGTCTCCTTCTTAGACACAACGTCTAGGGGTAGCAAAGTGCCCCAACGTATGTATTTAAAACGGTGACCCGGACCCTCCGTTGATTTGTCTATAGAGGGGATCAAGACAGAACCCGTATGCGATGCATATGCAAAAGGCGCAATGCGGGAATGTACATAGTATGACAATATTCACTGAACATAAGCAAAAGGGTATATGATGGCAGTGTGAAAAATGGCACGCAGCGTGTTTGCTCCGTGCCCCTATTTAAGGGACCTATAAGGGAGAGAGCTAACTAGGCATTTAGTGATAACCCCCAAGGTAGTCATATCTCTCTTGATGGTTTCTAGAGGTATTATCCCCTTCGAAGAACATACAGCAGCAGTAGGGACTACTAGCAACAATATGTTTTCAAAGAGAAAAACTCTAGATGAGGGTTCACTGTAATCAAGCAAGTCGGAGACCTAACATTATCACAGATTCACCTCCACTCCTTATGTTCCTATGAACCCGGGTATAGGGCCCTTTTTCAACTCACAGTGTGTGCAAATAGTGTTGGTGTTTGTGTGCATCAAATGAATAAATATTTACCTCATGCATACATTTTAAAACACACTAAAAGCAACAAAGAGTTTATATACACAAGAACATAAGACAAATAAAGGGAAACCAACAAAGGAGAAAGTCACGATAAAACATTGCACAAGATTTAAATGGCCTAACTCTCTAAAAACTAGTCCCCAGTGGAGTCGCCAACTGTCGCAACCTACCCTTCGGCGGGAGGGCGACGCGTGACTCGCGGGATGCGTGTTCCACGAAAGGAATACGCGCGGAGTCGCCACCAACGTTTATTTGAGGAAAACGTCGGAAAAACCGGAAAAGACGCGATCTACGAACTTTTAAGTGAAAGGCTCGGGAGTTGTATTTACGCACGGGGAAGGTATTAGCACCCCACACGTCCGTCCCAAGGGACGGCAGCCTTTAATCGAATGTGCAAACATGACTTTAATTTTTACGTTCCCTTTTTATGTCTTTATATCCTTTATACCCTTTTTTATATTTTTTCTCTTTTTGTGGTCGACAAGGGTGTTTCCCTTTGCTCCTACGTATTCCTCAATTTGCGATGAGGAAATCAGACCTACGTAGTTCTTTCTTATGCGTGAATCAAGTGATTCTTTTTTACTTGAAAGGTGATCATTTTAATGTGTTGGACCTTAAAAATGATCCATTTTACTTAGTAAGAAATTGAAATAATAAACTTTCAAAAACCTATTTTTGTGGACGAGCTTGACTAGGCGAGTTGATTTTAGCCTTAGTTTCACTTTAGTTATTAGTCAATTCGATTAAGAATGAGAAATCCCAAAGAGAAAACGTCCAATTGATTTTTCACTTTATTTTACTGAAGGGTATTTTATTTTTTTATTTATATTATTATTTACCTCTTTTTTCGGTTTCCAACGTGGTTGCGGCACGACCGATCGGTCGGAATTCATTTCAACCAAAGTTAACGAATAATATAATTCAAACGATCGGTGGAAATTTATTTTATTTTTAGGTTAAGCGAGAAATGACTTAAATAAAATGGCTTAAGCACGTCAAAAGGGGGTATAAAAAATAAATGAAACGAGAATAAAAATACATGAAACAAAATGTGGACCACCACGGGTACATAGAATGAATCGAAAAGCTTGGTTTGAGGTACTTACCCGTTGAAGACAGAAGAACGATGAAGAACGAATGAAGAACGTCGAAGAACGGTCGAAAACCTTCGCGAAATCGCTCACGGAAATGTTACGGAAGCGCCTCAGCTTGGATTTTCTTCACGGAAACAATTTTCCTAAGCAAATTCGAAAGAGAGAGAAGTGCCTAAGGGGCTGAACCCTTTTCTACTTCACTTCTCCCCCTACTTATAGAAAATTGGGGGAGAAGCTTGCCACCCAGCTCGCCCAGGCGAGCAGGGTTGCTTCCTCCAGAAGCAACAGCCTTCTGGAGGAATCTTCTGGAGGGCCCAAGTGGGCCTGGTTGCTATTTGCACCCCCATTTTTACTAAGTACACCCCCTGCCTTTTTTGGTGATTCTTTTTTCGTAAAGTTATGGAAACTTACGAATTTCGTAACGATACTTGTTTTCTTTCCGTAATGTTACGGAACCTTGCGGATTACATAATCATCCCCTTTTTTGACTTACGGAATGTTACGGAACCTCACTAATTGTGCAACGATGCTTCCATTTGATTTCCGGTGTGTCACGGAACCTTACGGATTGTGCATCAATATTTTCTTTTGTTTTCCGGCATGTCCCGGAATTTCACAAATTGCCTAATGATGGGTGCCAAGCACCTCACAAGGACCAAACAAAAGTTGCATGTCATCAAGCAAAGGTCCCCGAACGAAATTAGGGTATGACAATTGCCCCTCTTTACTTGTCTTTTATTGGATATAAAAGGGAAGTAAAGATAAGACACTAATTTCGTTCCTCTCGGTTGACGAGAGTCGCGGGTGACCATAAAATACCTTCGCATGTAAATGACTTGATGTCCCCGGGGGAACAAAAGGTGTAGAAGACGATGTCAGTCTCTGCATGCTATCAAGCGTTCTGTCTTACAGATAGCAAAAGAATGTTTATACGGATAACCACTCGGGTATTTCCGCCCGTCAGCGTGACTCAAATCTCAGTATGACAGATCTTGTGAGCACGGAAGATGACGTAAATCTCCGCGTGTCAACGGGCTTGTCGACCGCGATTGACGAAGGGCGCAGAATGACCATAATTTGTCTCTGCATGCCATCGGACACAACTGTGTCTGAATGGAAAAAAGGTGTGCGGAATGACCATAATTTGTCTCCGCATGTCATCGGGCCCGCCGCCTCTGGATGACAAAAGGGCGCAGAATGACCATAATTTGTCTCTGCGTGCCATCAGACACAACTGTGTCTGAATGGCAAAAAAGTGTGCGGAATGACCATAATTTGTCTCCGCATGTCACATGACCTCAGGGTCAGTATGACAGAGATTGTGGGGCGGCCGACAAAAGCAAGGCTCTTGCTCCTACGTATCCTCAATGAGGAACTCAGACCTACGTAGTTCTAGATAAATTGTGAGACTTGAAAAAGTCTCCACCAGAAAATGCTGACACCTTCGGAAAGGGCGCAGATGACCACATTGGCCTCCACTCGTCAATCACACTTGGGGTCGCTGGATGACGAGGTGCGGATAACCGTAAGGTGTCTCCGCGGGCTACCAGCTTTTGGGTCATGGTAACAAAAAGCGGTGCGGTCGACAAAAGCAAGGCTCCTGCTCCTACGTATCCTCCAATGAGGAACTCAGACCTACGTAGTTCTGGATAACTTGTGAGACTAGAAATAGTCTCGATGTTTTCTTCGCTAAAATGCGAACGTGCTTTAGTAAAGAGATAAAACTTCCAACTAATCAGATCAACATATGCTTTTCGGACAAAAAATAATGTGTCTACCGGGGAAGGAGAATCTGCTGATGAAATTTTCTCATAACCACAAATGAGATTTTGGATGTTTAGCATTTCGTTTCTAAATGACCATTTAGAGGAAACACCGGGTTCGACAAAAATAGAAGAAAATCACTCAAAGTGTATCAATCTCGCACAGGTAAGTGTTTCATCCTAATTCCGAACCATAGATATGTCATGACTTGACTTTGCAAATTATTTCCTATCAAATCAAAAATTACATGCGTGATCATGGATCAATAGGACTTCCCTTGGGAATGGGTTCTTTTGGTGGGTTTTTCGGCTTTTGTGTGTTTTTGGCCTTTTCCTTTTCTGTTTTTGTTTTGCGCGAGGCGAACAAGTCACCGACGCATAGGATTTTGGTTGGTAATCAAAGGGAGAAGACCACTTTCAGGTCGTGGTTTCCTTTCTTTTTTTGTTTATTTGGTGACAATTCTGTACTGTTCAGATATTGTCTGGTCCAAAGACCTTTTTGCACATTTCTTCTGATTTCTTTCGATCCTTGATCAGGAGCTTTCTTTCCTTCCTTTTACTTTCTCCTATTCTTTGGTTGGGAATTTTCTTTCTTTTCTTTTCGCTTTCTCCCACTCTTTGATTGGAAATTTCCTTTCCTCTTTTTTTCTTTGATTGGAAATCTTCCTTCTTTCCTTTTTTTTGCTTCCGAGGGTAAGGATTGACATTCTCACCCTGGGTCAAGGTTTATGGTGAGTCAGGATTTCGGCTCAAGACTTGTAGAATGGCTAGACATGATACATGTCAGGGTTTGGTTTGGTTCAAGGATAAAAGGGATGCCCCACATTATTTCCATGACACAAATGCAAAAATGATGATTTGGAAACTTTATGCAAAACTGGTCATGCATGCACCTATGCGGACACTCAAGCGCCAAATTTTTATGGTCATGTGATGCTAGGGCTCAGGATTCATTTCCTCTATTTTAAATCAACCCAATGTTTCCAAAATATGTTCTTTTATCAATGTGTGCATTCATCCGAGTCCATTTTGGGCGTCCGGGGAAATTTCACAGCGTTCACCCTTCGGGTGTACACACATTTTTTTCAAAAACTAGCTATGATCGGTGAATTTTCCTTTCAATCAAAAGTCGGAAATCATCTCTATCAAAAACATGTTGGTTCTTTATCTTCTATTTTCCTTCTTTTTCTCCTTACTTGCTCTCTCTTTCCTCCTTTTTTTATTATTTTTATCATGATTTTTGTTTGTTTTATTTTTTTGGACGATGTTCCTAAACGAAAAACTCTACACGGTTCCAGAATTCCAAACATCATTGATAGTAATGATATAAACACTAACGCCACAATCCAAACAAAAATGTATGCGCTGTACAAATGACAATCGAAACAACAAAAACAAACATTAGTCTCTCAAGTCAAAAAAAATAACATAACATAAAAAATGATAAAAGAAATATGAAAGAAAACATGAATCTGGGGATCTCCCAGTCATGTAGCTCCACTCCCTCCAAAGAAGTCAAGCAAATCGGTCATCTCCTCGTCCTCGTGGGCCTCCTCTCCATCGCTGGGAGCCTCTGGGGGCGCCTCTCCTGCTTGGGCCTCGGGCCAATCCCCGGGCCATGCGACCTCTGCCCTGAACTGGTCTGGAGTAGGGCATGAAAAAGAAGCGAAGCCCTGACTCTGCATGCTGAGGCTCAGCTGGTAAAGACAATCATGGGTCTGTACATGTGCCCGGTGGTTGGCTGCCTGCTGGCGAACCAAATGCCGCAAATATCGCTCCGTATCAAATGATCCAGCCTGGCCATCCTGATGAGGTGGTGGCGCGTCTGCGGCCTGCGGAGCATCCCCCTGAGCCTGTCTCTGGGTGCAGTACTTCTCAATAAAAGCCCGGGTGATGGGCGGCCGAATCACCTTGGTAGGTGCCACGGGGACTCCGAACGACTGGCAGAATCCTGTGATCAGTGCGGGAAATCCCAGGGCCCTGTTGGACTTATCTGGATCCAAAGGGTGCCTGGTAGGCGCCATACTTGCAAAAATATAAATGGCATCAGCGATTAACTGAGCCACATGGATGCTCATCTGCGTTAGGATGGGGGAGAAGCTTTTCTACTTCACTTCTCCCCCTATTTATAGAAAATTGGGGGAGAAGCTTGCCACCCAGCTCGCCCAGGCGAGCAGGGTTGATTCCTCCAGAAGCAACAGCCTTCTGGAGGGCCCAAGTGGGCCTGGTTGCTATTTGCACCCCCATTTTTACTAAGTACACCCCCTGCCTTTTTTGGTGATTCTTTTTTTGTAAAGTTATGGAAACTTACGAATTTCGTAACGATACTTGTTTTCTTTCCGTAATGTTACGGAACCTTGCGGATTACATAATCATCCCCTTTTTTGACTTACAGAATGTTACGGAACCTCACTAATTGTGCAACGATGCTTCCATTTGATTTCCGGTGTGTCACGGAACCTTACGGATTGTGCATCAATATTTTCTTTTGTTTTCCGGCATGTCCCGGAATTTCACAAATTGCCTAATGATGGGTGCCAAGCACCTCACAAGGACCAAACAAAAGTTGCATGTCATCAAGCAAAGGTCCCCGGACGAAATTAGGGTATGACAGGCGCGTTGCTGCTCGCTGAGCATGCCAGGCCCTGTTCTTCATCTGCTAGGAACTCGCTCAACACGTTGTGTCACATTTAGTGAGTTTGTTGTTCTGCATGCGCGCACTGAGCGCGAGTTGCTCGCTCGGCACGCCTGGCTCTGTTCTTCCACTGATAAGAGCTCGCTTAGCACGCTGCGTCGCGCTAAGCGAGTTCATCTCGTTTTTCATCAAAATGCCTTGTTCTTGCTAAGCCTAATGCGAGGCTTAGCAAGCTAGTACCTGCGAAACAAAAACAGAAAACCCAAATAGGATCATTTTACCTTAGTTTTGTATGAGATAGAGTGAATCTGAGAGAAGAGGAAATGGTGACGTGGAAAAAGGGTGAGTGAAGAGAAAATTTGCGAAGGCATAAAATGAAAAATGAGTGAAAAAGAAGTAATAAAAGTGGCTGGAAGTTGGGGAGCCAGTTTCGAAAACTGCCAGCAGTTATGATGCTTGCACTTAGCGAGCCGTGGCCACTAAGCGCACCAAGGGCAACGTCCCTTGGTATTCCCTCTAGAATTTAAAATTACTTGCGCACTTAGTGAGGATGTCTCGCTTAGCGCGTGTCTCTCCATATGTGCGTTGAGCACGCAAATGTGCGCTTAGCACGTTGCAAAGTCAGCCCAACATCTTTTTTGCTTCCTGCACCCCTAAAATCAATATATATAACTGTTGGCCTTTTTTTTTAAGAAATAAAGACGTTCTTCATTTTATGGATCATTTAAGTAGACAACGCTTGTTAATCTTTCTAACTAACCTCCATTATAAATTTTTAAGCATTATTCATTGATGACCCATCTTTTCTCAAGGGTGCTTGCCGTAGGGTCTACCAATTCCATAACTCCATGAGGTCTTACTTCTTTGATCACAAATGGCCTTGACCACTTTGACTTTAGCTTTCCTGGAAATAACCTGAGTCTGGAGTTGAAGAGCAAAACTTGTTGCCCTGGCTAGAAGTTCTATCTTTGTAACTTCTTGTCATGATACACCTTTATCTTCTGCTTATAGATCTTGGATGATTCATAGGCGTTCATCCTCATTTCTTCTAACTCCAGCAATTGTAATTTCCTCTTCTCTCCAAGTGCAACTTCATCAAAGTTAAGAAGTTTAAGGGCCCAGTAGGCTTTGTGCTCTAACTCTACTGGTAGGTGGCATGCTTTCCCATAGACCAGCTAAAATGGTGACAGGCCTATGGGAGTCTTGAATGTAGTCCTATAAGCCCAGAGAGCATCATCCAGCTTTAAAGCCCAATCCTTTCTTAATGATACAATAGTCTTCTCAAGGATTCGTTTTAGCTCTCTATTTGAAACTTCTACTTGGCCATTTGTCTGGGGATGATAAGGTGTGACCACCTTATATTTGATATTGTAATGCTCCAGAACCTTCTTCAATTGCGCATTGCAGAAATGTGTTCATCACTAATCAGGGCACTTGGTACTCCAAAACTAGAAAAGATATGTTTCTTTAGGAACTTTATCACTACCCTGGCATCATTCTTGGGGGTGGCTATACCTTCCACCCACTTAGACACGTAATCAATAGCTACCAGGTCATAGATATTCTCGTATGAAGATGGAAGAGGCCCTACGAAGTCAATCCCCCAGTAGTCAAAGATTTCTACCTCCATTATGTTTTGTAGAAGCATCTCGTTCCTTTTGGAAATCCCCCTTGTTCTCTAGCATTTGTCACAGCGATGCATATAGTCATGAGTGTCTTTAAAGATTGAGGGCCAAAAGAAACTTGCTTGTAGCACCTTTGTTGTTGTCCTATCTTCGCTGTAGTGATCGCCATATGGTGAACTATGGCAGTGCTAAAGGATGCTTTGTGCTTCCTCCATCGTAACACACCTCCTCAGCAGATTTTCTGCTCCTAACTTAAACAGATATGGATCATCCCATACATAAAAGCGGGCATCATGTAGAAATTTCTTCTGCTGACTCTAGTTAAGCTCTTCAGGGATAATTTTTATGGCTTTGTAGTTGGTCACATCAGCGAACCAAGGTCTTGTGGTGGCTTGTAAGAGGAACTCATCTGGAAATTCTCCCCTTACCTTCGGTTCTTCTTTGGTCACTTCTTCATTCTTCAACCGAGAGAGGTGATCAGCTACCACACTTTCAGACCCTTTTTTTGTCCTTGATGACTATATCAAACTCTTGTATGAGCAGGACCCATCTAATCAGCCTTGGTTTTGAATCTGCTTTGCTGAGAAGGTGTTTGATGACTGCATGATCAATAAAGATTACCACCCTTGACCCCACCAAGTATAGCCTGAATTTTTCTGAGGCAAAGATCATGGCTAGCATCTCCTTATTCATGGTGGCATAATTAATTTGTGCTTCATTGAGAACTTTGCTAGCGTAGTAAATGGCGTGGAATGTGTTATCTTGCCTTTGTCCTAGGACTGCGCCCACTGCATAGTCACTAGCATCGCATATTAGTTCAAACTCTTTACTCCAATCAGGTGCGATCATCACTGGGGCAGCCGTGAGCTTGTCTTTCAGGGTCTAGAAGGTTGCTGAGCATTCTTCATCAAAATTAAACATGACATCTTTATTCAACAGATTGCTCAACGGTCTTACAATTTTGGAGAAGTCTTTGATGAATCTCCTGTAGAACCCTGCATGTCCTAGGAAGCTCCTGATGCCTTTAACATTTAATGGTGATGGCAACTTCACAATAACATCAATCATGGCCCGATCTACCTCTATCCCTTGGGCCAATATTTTGTGGCCCAAGACTATGCCTTCTCGAACCATGAACTGGCACTTCTCCCAGTTCAGAACTAGGTTTGTTTCCACGCATCTCTGTAACACCATCTCTAAGTTCTTCAAGTAACATTCAAAAGAGGTCCCAAATACCGAGAAGTCATCCATGAATACCTCGATACTTTTCTCCACCATATCTGCAAAAATGGCCAACATACACCTTTGAAATGTGGCAAGTGCATTACATAACCCAAATGGCATCCGTCTGTAGGCAAAGACATCAAAAGGGCATGTGAAAGTCGTCTTCTCCTAATCCTTGGAGTCCACCGCAATCTAATTGTATCCCAAGTATCCATCCAAGAAGCAGTAATAAGCCTATCCCGCAAGCCTCTCCAACATCTGGTCCATGAAAGGCAAAGGAAAGTGGTCTTTCCTTGTGGCTTCGTTGAGCTTACGGTAATCGATGCATATTCTCCGGCCAGTGACAGTCCTTGTTGGGATTAGGTCACTCTTTTCATTCTGAATGACTGTCATGCCCCCTTTCTTTAGTACCACCTGGACTGGGCTTACCTAAGCACTATCAGAAATGGGGTAGATAAGCCCAGCCTCTAGAAGCTTAAGCACTTTTTTCCACACCTCTTCCTTCATTGATGGGTTGAGCCTTTTCTGGGATGTCTGACTGATCTGTAATCTTCCTCCATCATTATCTTGTGCATACAGTAGGCAAGGATGATTCCTTTGAGATCTAATATATGACACCTTATTGCTTCCCTGTGTCTCTTGAGGACCTCTACCAACCTGTTTTCTTCTTCTGCTATGAGCTCACTGTTGATTACCACAGGTTTGGTCACGTTCTCCTCCAAGAACACATACTTTAGGTGGTTGGGTAGGATCTTCAGCTCCACCTTGGTCTTCTCGGATGGACTCCCGCTTTTCAATTTTTCAAAACTGGTCCCCCCTATAGGAATATTTTCTTCACAATCTAAGTCTTCCAAGCAAGCCCTTAGATCCTTCTCTTCTTCACTGGTTAGACAATCTACAACATTGATTAAAGCTTTCTCCAGTGAAGTTTCTGTAGTTGAAAGAGCACCAACGTCTTCTTTATCGACCTCCTCCACCTTGAAGCACCTCTTATCTTCCTCTAAGTATTTGATTGCTTCAAAAAGTTTGAAGGTTACCTTTTGGTCGTCAACGCTCATTTCCATATTTCCATTCACTATATTTACCACATAGTTGGCAGTCAGCATGAAGGGTCTACCTAGGATAAGAGGAATCTTCGTATCTTCTTCTATGTCCATGACGACAAAATCCACCAGAAAAGTAAAGTTGCAGACTTTGACAAGGACATCTTCTACTACCCCGTGTGGTCTTATGATTGATCAATCTACGAGTTGGAGCGTCATCTTCGTAGGGTCTATCTTCAAATTTCCAATTCTTCTACACATTGACAGGGGCATCAAGTTGAAGCTTTCCCCTAAGTCAGTGAGAGCCTTCCTTACTGACTCATTCCCTATGGTGCAAGGGATTGTCACGCTCCCAGGGTCTTTAAATTTCTTGGGTAGTTTCCTCTGTATCGCCACACTACAGTTGCCTCATACCACAATGCTCTCATTGTCAATGTACTTCCCCTTGTTGGTGAGGATGTCCTTCATGAATTTGGTGTAGAGCAGCATTTGTTGCAAGGCCTCCCCAAATGGCATGGTTATCTCTAACCCCTTGAATATCTCCACGAAATGCTTGAAGTAGCGCTCCTTATTCTTCTTTGACGACACTAAAGGATATATGGGCTCCTTTAGAGGGGTTGGTGGCTCTTCTTTCCTAGCCTCTCGGGCTAGCTGGCTTTTGTTCTTAGAGGTTAAAACCTTATTCTCTTCTTCTTTCTCTTATTCCTTCTTCTCTCATTTTTCTGCCCTTCCTTCCTCAAACTGGTTTTTTTCAGCTTTGTCTCCTTCTCCTTGCGCTCTCTTCTGGCTTCTAGTCAACACTGCCCTACATTCTTCCTACGGGTTATTCTCTGTGTTGGCTCCAAAGCTGCTAGTGGGTCTTTCAACCATTTGTTTGGCTAATTGTCCCACTTGTATCTCCAAGTTCTTGATGGATGACTCTGTGCTCCTATAGTTGGACATGGATATCTACATGAATTGATTTAGTGTCTTCTCAAGCTTGCTAGTTTTCTCATAAAGATCAACCCCTTGGTTGGAATTCTAGATGGGTTGACTTCTTTGCTCCTTATTGAAATGGTTCCCCGGATGATTCGTCCAGCTTGAGCCCTATGTGAAATTCCTCCCTTGGTTGAATCTCGGTGGTCCTCCTTGGTTGTAGCCTTGGAATTCATGGCGATTATGGGCTCCCATGTAGTTCACCTCCCTGGAAGAATCTTCTTGGGCTATGCATTGCCCTAGCTCATGTGCTCCACCATAGATGTGGCATCCCCCTATTTTCATGACTGAAGAGTGAAAGGGACTTATCGCTTGTAGTTATTGAGGGAGCTTGCTGAGGGTCTCCGTCAAGGCCTCTATCTATCAGGTCAATAGCTTGTTTTGGGCAAGTGTTGCATCTTGGGCTGCGAGTTCCATAAGGCTTCTCTTTGTTGGCATGTATGCTCGATCACGAAGGATGGCATGATCATTGGCCGCCATGTTCTCTATTAGCTCCATTGCCTCCTCCGGTGTCTTCAACTTGATTTTCCCCCTGTGGATGTGTCAAGGAGTTGCTTTAATTGTGGTCGCAGGCCATATATGAAAATGTTTAGTTGCACAGGCTCACTGTACCCATGTGTAGGCGTCTTTCTGAGTAGTCCGTGGAAACGGTCGAGCGCCTCGCTGAGCGATTCATCGAGAATTGATGGAATGAGGATATTTCCATCTTCCCTTTGGTAGTCTTTAACTCTGGGAAGTATTTCTTTAAGAACTTTTCTACAACTTCCTCCCAGGTCCGCAAGCTATTTCCTTTAAAGGAGTGTAGCCACCTTTTTGCTTCCCCTGCCAAAGAAAAAGAAAAGAGATTGAGGCGTATGGCATTCTCGGGAACACTGGCTATCTTTATCGTGTTACATATTTCTATGTAGGTGGCGAGATGAGCATAAGGATCCTCATTCGGTAGACCATGGAAGAGTTTTCCTTGTATCAGCTGTATAAGAGAGTGGGGATAAGATATGTTGATCGCTTGAACCTCCAACCTTGCAATACTGGTGAAGAATTGCGGGTAGCAAAACTAGAGTAGTCCTCTAGTGTTACTCGTCATGCACGCTCTTCTTCTATTTGATAATAGCTTTGTGGAGAGGGTGGAGGTGAAGGTTGACTGCTCCTTTGTATTTCTTGTTCTCTTCTTCTTCTTGCGGCATTGTTACGCCTACAAGTGGCTTCAATTTCTGGATTTAGTGGAGCTAAATCTTCGGTTGCAGTTCTACCTCGTATACACAAAAACAAGCACTACCGTGCAAATTATAGAAGAAAAAAATGGAGAAGAAAAAACAATGAATAAAATTAAAATTTTAAAATAAAGAATAAAGAATAAAAGAATTAATACTTACAAATTGAAAATGTATGGCAACCAAGTACGAAGACAAAGTCCCCGGCAACGGTGCCAAAAACTTGTTAACAGTTTGGCAAGTGTACCAAAAGTCCAAGTGGTAAAGACTCGTAAGTCCGAGTGTCGATTTTCACAAGAACTTTGTTTTGTACTTGTGTTGTATAATTTCCAATTTATAAGAGGAAAAGATAAGATGAGGTATGAAAGATGAATTTAAAAGAACAAGATAATAAATATTAATAGAGAACAAAAAGAAATAGTAGGGAATTCAATGAGATGGGAATGTTAGGACCTAGCATGCCTTATTTGCCTAAAATGTATTATTTTTTATTTTTCTCTATCAATTAGGTGAATTTATCCTACCCACATCTATTAAAATACTTGCCCCTGATGTCTCACGATGACAAGCCTATTTTACCTATCTATCTCCCAAATGTCTTTGCAAAGATTCAATAGATAAAATGCATGAAGTTCTAATCCTAGATGCTTGCTTTGATGTATGGGCATAATGCAATAACTCTATGTCTAGCAATGATTTTATTAAGATACATCTTCCTTTTAGTTATATTAGAAATTACCCTCTATTGAGCGATTAATTCCTAAAACTGATGCATGCAAAACCTTCCTTGTATTCCTATTAAGGATTACCCTCTGTCGAGCACCTAACCCCCAAAATGATGCAAGGATGAATGATGCATGAAATTAAAAGTAAGAAAGGATAATAGGAAAGAAAACACTTGTTGCATTGATAAATATGAAATGTACAATACATATTTTGGCTTTTTAGGTCTGTCAAGCCCTAACTAAGGGTTTAGCCTCTCATGGCCATAAGGGGCCTTACACTAGAAAAGGGGTATAGGAACTGATGGAGGAGAAGGGATGGAAAAAGGGAATAGAAAATGACGAAAGAGAAGAAAGAATTCCTTAAGGGAGAGTTCTAAGGCTTTAGGTGTGTATTAGAGTGCTTTGAGACTTAGTGTGTCTTTTCTCCTTGGATTGACTCTCTTTTTATAGTTACTAGAGTGGACTTGGGCCTATGTACTCGCCTTTACTGCGCTCTGCTCGCTTAGCGTGGATGATCGAGGCCGTACCCGAATCAAATAAACATGAAAATGCAGTAACTAGGAAGTGATCCTAGGTCGTTTCCCAACGAGCAGTGACAAGCCAAATGTTCATAATATACTTGCAGTAACAGTAACGATGGGGGGGGGGGGTTTGGTTGTTTGGTAATTAAAGAGCAGAACAAATAAAATGGAATACGAAACTACTAATATTAAAAACGGGTTGTTTCCTCTGATTCAGAAGCCACTCTCTTATCCTGGGTTATGGAGAATTCGTCCCTAACAGTCAACCACTTAATCCAACCCTATTTCAATTTACTAAGCGAAAATCAACTTAGGGTTTTCAATACGTGATTAGGCACCACATACACCAGTTAGCCCTTCGTCCATTAAGCATGAACGCAAGTTAGGCTCAGAGGTAATTAATCGAACACGAAGCGTGCACTGATTAATATTCACGAAATTGGGATAACTAGTAAAGGGAAAACTGTCAGGAAACCACATTACAAATGAAACCTCAAAGAGAGTTGGGCTTCGTCCTCAAAAGGAAACAACACCAGAAAATCTAGCCTTCCATGGATTCAAACAGAAAACGCAAATGAAACATGAAGCAGAAACGTAAATGAACAAGAACGTAAATGAACAGAAACGTAAATGAACAGAAACGTAAATGAAAGTAGAAGAAGAAACAAGAATGAACTCGTAATTAGAAGCAGAAAACGGAAATTTGCATTAAGAACGAAAACTGTAACAAGGGCACAGAAAAACGTGAAAACCTAAAACCAAAGCTCTAAATAATGAAAATAGCATAGCAGAATAGAATGCCCTGCACGAATCCCAAGGCAGCTATTTAAAAAGAGTCACTCAAAGTCACTGGGCCCTATTACAATACTCTGGCCCAAAACGAAATAAACACTGAACCACATAAAATAAAATTGCGAAATTTCCTAATTAGAAATTAACTAAGGTAAGCGCTGCTTTATTTGCCCTCTTCAAGTCCACAACCAAAATCCGGATTAAGCCTAATGTTTCATTAATTCCTGAAATTAGATTAAAAACATCAAATTAGCTAAATGAGCCCAAATAATAAAACTGCCTAATTAATTGCCAATTAAGACCAATCAATAATTAAAATGGTGCAAAAAGGGTTTAGAAAATAGAAGAAAATGATGGCACATCAAAACCCCCCATACTTAGCCTTTTGCACTCCTGGGCAAAATGAAACAAAGAACAAAATCCAAGGATATGAAAGAGAGACAAACAAAAACATTCACATATTTCTCAATGAACATCAAGGAATGAAAGGAATGGGTAACATCTAACATAAGGAGATCCAAAAAGTCAAGACATTCATGAAAATCATCCAAGCAACCCAATCATGGCAAAATAGTTAATCAGCTCAAGAATGAAAAGTGATAAAGCCTCACAAGATATACACTCTATCTCTCAAGTGTCTAGGCTACTATTTACCCTCAAAGCACCCATGAAAGCAAACACCACATAAACTTGGCAAGATTCTAAAATTGACAATCAACCCATAAACACAAGCACATGAGGATCAAAAGGTCTTTTAAGGTTGTAATGGGGCCAAGGACAAGGTATGGAGAAATATGGAATAAGTGGCTAAATCCCAAAGGAATAGAGGAGCAAAGGGGAATAAGTGCATATTAAGAAAAAAATAAAAAGAAGTAAAGATAAAAATTAAACATGAAGAGTAGAACCAAGAGTTTCATCATTCTTGTGCCATTTAAGATCTTATTCACTCAACTTTATTGCTTTTCTTTTTCTTTTTTTTCGAATTTTTTTTTTTCGAATTTTTTTTTTTTTTTTTTTTTTTTTTTTACTCTTTAGCCTTTGAGAAACAACATTTCATTCAGCATGTCCAACATTTAACCAATATACAATGTACATCAAGTATGGCCCAAAATACATCATGAAGCATAGCCAACAAAACAAGTTGTCCAATGAAACAAAAACCCCCCACACTTATTCCCAAAACAATTCCAAAGCTCCAAAATTCCTTAAGGATATGGTAATATCATGGTTTTTCACTTAAGGCTTGTAGTGAGCTTCAAAACAAGGAAAGGGAAACAAGGCTCAAAAGGGCTATCAAAGGAATTAATTCAAGGTAAGTCCATTTGGCTAGAAGCTTATAAGAACAAAATTGCCTTAATCATTTCCAAATATGCATGTGAATTAGGACGCATCAACAAGAATCAAGCCAAGGCTATTGTGCAAGCAATCAATAGGGCAAAACACACCAATTGATTATAATGATGGATGGCTCAAATTCTCACGAAGGTAAAATCATCACTTTCAAATTGAGCTTTCAAAACTATCATGACATGTAGAGAAGAATCAAGGATTTCAAGTCACAAAATGTCAAGAACTTTTATTTTCAAAACAATTACCCATTTCTTGAACATATCCTATAATTCAAAGAAAAACATGCAAAGTCGTACGTGCACATGAAATTGACCCAAAATATTAAACTGAAAATCCGACGAAACTAACAAATTAACAAAACCAACAAAACTAGCAAAACCAAAGAACACTCCCCCCCCCCCCATACTTAAACAACACATTGTCCTCACTGTAGCACAATTAAAAGATTAAAAACAATTAAATCATCAAAGAGAATCGGACAAGTGTAATAAAAGCAAAGAAGGAGATAGGAAAAGAAAAACTCCCTAAGTCATGGTGGAGGAAGAGTAGGGTGGAGTAAGAAAGTCTCTTCCACCACTACGTCCACTAAAGAAGGGTTCGTGAGGAATGACTTAAGTCGATGTCCATTGACCTTGAAGCTCTTGTTTGTGGAGTCGCTTTTGATCTCAACTATACCATAAGGAAAAACATTAGTAACAACAAAAGGACCAATCCACTTAGACCTCAACTTACCACTCATGAGTCCAAGCCTAGAATTATACAATAACACTTTTTGCCCAACCACGAAGTCTTTTTTAACTATCATGCTATCATGGAACTTCTTGGTCTTTTCTTTGTAGAACTTGGCATTCTCGTAGGCTTCTAGGCGGATTTCATCTAACTCACTCAGTTGCAACTTCCTTTCCTCGCCAGCTTGATCCATAGAGAAGTTGCAAGTCTTCACTGCCCAGTATGCTTTGTGCTCAATTTCCACTGGAAGATGACATGCCTTTCCAAAGACAACCCGATAAGGAGACATTCCTATGGGTGCTTTGTAGGCAGTCTGATGTGCCCAGAGAGCATCATCAAGCCTGGTACTCCAATCTTTCCTGCTTGGCTGCACAATCTTCTCTAGAATTCTCTTGATTTCCCTGTTAGAAATTTCTGCCTGTCCATTAGTCTGGGGGTGGTATGGTGTGGATACCCTGTGTACCACCCCGTACTTTTTAAGCAGAGCATGCATTGTCCTGTTGCAAAAATGGGTTCCTTGATCACTAACAATTGCTTTAGGTACTCCAAACCTGCAAAACAGATTAGACCTGACAAAGTCTGCGACAACTTTAGCATCATTAGTTCTAGTGGGCTTGGCTTCCACCCATTTTGAAACATAATCAACTGCAAGGAGAATATAAACATAACCAAAAGAGACAGGAAAAGGACCCATGAAATCTATACCCCAGACATCAAACACCTCACAGAATAGCATAGGTTGCTGAGGCATTTGTTGTCGCCATGTAAGTGTATTTCCTGCTCTCTGACACTGCTCACAAGTGCTGCAGATCTTCCACGCATCTTTAAAGATGGTGGGCCAATAAAAACCACAATCAAGCACTTTGCGAGCTGTCCTTTGAACACCCAGATGACCTCCCGGTGCGGAAGAATGACAGAACTGCAGGACTGAGTCAGTCTCATGATCTGGAATGCACCATCTAATGACCTGATCACTGCACAATTTCCACAAGTAGGGGTCATCCCAAATAAAATGCTTAGCATCACTTTTAATCTTATCTTTTTGGGCCTTAGATGCTAAGGGAGGAAAAACAGAGGCAACTAAATAATTGACAATGTTAGCAAACCAGGGAGTAGAAAGAGAGTCAGAAATACTATACAATATATACAAATGATCATCCGGGAAATCATCCCGAATAGGTGAATCTGCATCAGAGACACGTTCGATCCGACTCAAATGATCAGCAACTAGATTTTGTGCTCCGCTCCTATCACGAATCTCCAAGTCAAACTCTTGGAGCCAGAGCATCCATCGGATCAACCTAGGCTTAGAATCAGCCTTCTTCAACAAGTACTTTAGAGCTGCATGGTCAGTATAAACAATAATGCGAGTACCAAGCAAATAAGATCGAAATTTTTCAAGAGCAAAAACTATGGCTAGAAGCTCTTTCTTAGTAGTAGTATAATTTGCTTGGGCAGCATCTAAAGTCCTAGAAGCATAATATATCACCCTGGGCAATTTATTAATTTTCTGAGCAAGGACAGCCCCCAATGCATAATTTGATGCATCACACATAAGCTCAAAAGGGGCTGTCCAATCGGGTGCCTGGATGATGGGGGTGGTAGTCAACGCTCTTTTGAGGCAATCAAAAGCCTCTTTGCATCTGTCATTAAAGTCAAACTCCAGCTCCTTTTGCAACAAGTTGGACAGTGGAAGGGCTACTTTGCTAAAATCCCTTATAAAGCGCCTGTAGAATCCTGCATGACCAAGAAAAGATCGCACCTCTCGCACACAAGAGGGGTAAGGCAATTGTGAAATAACAGAAATTTTTGCAGGATCTACTTCAATGCCCTTATTGGAAATAATGTGGCCTAAAACTATACCTTGCTCAACCATAAAATGACATTTTTCAAAATTTAGAACAAGGTTAGTTTCAATGCATCTATTCAAAACTTTTTCCAAACTATTCAAACAACCATCAAAAGAGGATCCATATACAGTGAAATCATCCATAAACACCTCTATGCAATTTTCTAAAAAATCACTGAAAATACTAATCATGCACCGCTGGAAGGTACCAGGGGTATTGCACAGGCCGAAAGGCATCCTCCTATAAGCAAAAGTGCCGAAGGGGCAGGTGAATGTGGTCTTTTCCTGATCCTCAGGAGCAATAGTAATTTGCATATAACCAGAAAAACCATCAAGGAAACAGTAGTGGGATTTACCTGCCAGGCGTTCAAGCATCTGGTCAATGAATGGCAGGGGAAAATGGTCCTTTTTGGTAACCTGGTTCAGCCTCCTATAGTCAATGCAGACTCTCCAACTGTTCTGCACCCGAGTAGGAATCAGGTCCTCCTTCTCATTTCTGATCACTGTGAGGCCAGTCTTTTTCGGGACTACCTGGACGGGACTCACCCATTGGCTGTCGGAGATAGGATAAATGATTCCAGCTTGCAAAAGCTTGGTTATCTCCTTCTTCACTACATCAAGAATCACCGGGTTGAGTCTTCTCTGTGGCTGTCTTACTGGTTTAGCTCCATCCTCTAAATTTATTCGATGCATACATGTGGATGGGCTAATACCAGGAATGTCCGCCAGGGTCCAGCCTATAGCCTTCTTATGCTTCTTGAGAACTGACAACAACTTCTCCTCTTGCTCATCAGCAAGGGAGGCAGATATAATCACTGGAAAACTCTTGCTATCATCCAAGTAAGCGTATTTTAAATTTGATGGCAGAGGCTTCAATTTTGGTGTGGTCGGCTGGACAGTGGTAGAAGGAGATGGTTTCTCAGCCTTTACCTCATAAAGAAAGTCAGAGGTATGTGTACTTCCTGAAACATGGTTAGTCCTATCTGACTCTATAAAATCAATCTCAAGAGGTAAAACACCACCACCAGGCATGCAATCAATATCACTCTCAGATTCACTCTCAGCATCAAATTCAGACATATGATCAAGTACAATTTCAGACTCAATGCATGAAGAGTGAGAGGCATGCAGATTAGAATAAAGATCAGTCATGTATTCATCAACAACATGGTCAATTATTTCAGCACGAAATACAGAAAGATCTTCAGATGGGTATTTCATAGCATCCAGAATATTAAAATGAACAGTTATATCACCAAACTCCATGGACAGTGTGCCTGCATAAACATCTATCTTAGTTCTAGCAGTTTTCATAAAGGGTCTGCCTAGAATGATGGGAACTGATCCTTGAGAAAATCCATCTTCCATATTCAAGATATAAAAATCAACAGGGAAAATCAGTTCACCAACTCTAACTAAGACATCTTCTATGAAACCAACAGGATAGGCAACACTTCTATTAGCTAAATGAATTACCACATCAGTTGACTGCAAGGGACCTAGAGATAGAGAATTAAAAATCGACAGAGGCATAACACTAACAGAGGCTCCTAAATCTAGCATGGCATTGTCAAACTTACTATTCCCTATAATACAAGGTATGCTGAATGTACCTAGATCTTTGCATTTTTCAGGAATTTGAGGAACAGATTTACCAATCAATGCGGAGACATTTCTGCCCATGCTAATTCGTTCACTTCCTTTAAGCTTCCGCTTATTAGTGCACAGCTCCTTCAAGAATTTGGCATATCTTGGAATTTGCTTTATTGCATCCAACAGAGGTATGTTTACCTCTACTTTTCTAAACGTTTCCAAGATCTCTTTCTCTGCCTCTTCCATTTTTTTGTTGGAAACTGCTCTTGGAGGGAATGGAAGAGGGGGAATGTGCTGCTTCTGCAAATCAGAATTACCTGTGGAAGAAGATTCACCTGCACAGAAATTGTTAGGTAGATTTTTGTCATCACCTTTTTCTGGAATAGAGTGAAGTTTGGCAGGTTCATTTGCAGATGAGGAAGGTGCTACGGGTTGAGGTCCTTGACACTGCTTTCCCGACCTCAATGAAATGGCACTGACATTTTTGGGGTTTTGGACAGCTTGAGAAGGCAGCTTGTCAAAATTCTGGGACTGTTGTTGATTTAATTGAGTAGCTAATTGTCCCATCTGATTGGTTAAGCTCTAAATGGAGGCTCTGGTCTCTTGCTGAAACTGCATGTTCTGCATAGTCATTTGCCTCACAAGTTCTTCGAGGGAAGGTTGTGGAGGGGCCTCAACTGTTGGCTGTTTCTGGGGTTGTTGCTGTTGTTGGATTGGTGGAGGAATGTATGGTCTGCTTGGGCCAGCAGCATTTTGGAAGGAAGGAGCAGGCTGCTGTTGTTGTTGCTGAGGGCTGGACCATCTGAGGTTAGGGTGATTCCTCCATCCAGGGTTGTATTTGTTGCTGGAAAGGTCATAATTGCTCTGCTGTGGTTGATTTTGCTGCTGAGGTTGAGGAGGTCTATTGTAAATATTTGTAGCATAAGCTTCAGGCTGCTCAATTGCTCCAGGTTGCTGCATGGAAGGGCAAAGGTCTGTATGGTGGTCAGCAGAGGAGCACAAACCACAAACCCTTGCGACAGGTACAGATTTCTGATTCAAGGCCAGCTGGGTTACCAAGTTGACCAACGCATCCAGTTTGCCTTCAAGCTTCTTAGTTTCAGATGATGCAGATGGGTTTGTAGCTACCTCATGCACTCCTCTAATGACTATGGCATCATTTCTGGCGCTAAACTGCTGGGAGTTGGAGGCCATCTTCTCAATTAAATTTCTGGCTTCAGCAGGAGTCATGTCTCCAAGGGCTCCACCACTGGCAGCATCTATCATACTTCTCTCCATATTACTGAGTCCTTCATAAAAATATTGGAGAAGAAGTTGTTCTGAAATCTGATGGTGGGGGCAACTGGCACATAGTTTCTTAAATCTCTCCCAGTACTCATACAGGCTCTCTCCACTGAGTTGTCTAATACCTGAGATATCCTTCCTGATGGTTGTGGTCCTGGAAGCAGGGAAATTTTTTTCTAAGAATACTCTCTTAAGGTCATCCCAGCTCGTGATGGACCTTGGAGCAAGGTAATACAGCCAGTCCTTTGCCACTCCCTCTAATGAATGAGGAAAAGCCTTCAGAAATATGTGATCCTCTTGGACATCTGGGGGTTTCATGGTGGAGCAGACAATGTGAAATTCTTTCAAATGTTTGTGCGGGTCTTCACCTGCAAGGCCATGAAACTTTGGAAGCAAATGAATCAGTCCAATCTTAAGAACATATGGGACATCCTCATCAGGGTATTGGATGCACAAGCTTTCATAGGTGAAATCAGGTGCAGCCATTTCCCTTAGAGTCCTCTCACGAGGTGGAGGTTGTGCCATGTTCTCAGAATGTGCAAAATCAGAATGCTCAGAATCAGAATGCTCAAAATTATAATGCTCAAGATCAGGATGTTCAAAATCACCAATAACAGAATGCACAGATTCACCAGTTATGGAATGCTCAGAATGATCAAAAGGTATAAAATGATGCCTAACTAATCTATGAAATGTCCTATCTATCTCAGGATCAAAGGGTTGTAAGTCAGATGGATTGCCTCTAGTCATACACTACATTCAGCATGCACACAACTAGTTGCCTTGTCATGTAAATAAAGGTGTAGGTTTGAACTACAGCTACCCTCAAATGATATCCAAATGACTTGAAATTTTGTGAGCAACCTTATAAAATGATGAGAAGATAGCACAAAAAATTTCAGACAAAAATTCAAATTCTAACTATGAAAGCTAAAATTGGTAGGTTAAGAAAAATAAGTGAATAAAACTTGAAAAATAAAAAACTTTTGACAGAATCACTTTTTTTTGGACGATGGAGACCTCAGCCGGCCTACGGTGAGCTGCCACGGCGTAGGAAATTTTTTTCTACCCCAAATGCATATATAATAATTACGATTCTGATAACCGGAGCAAAAGTTATGGCCGTTTGAAGTTTTGACAAACACAAAATTTGCTAGTTTTTTGGAACTTTCAAATCTGACCAAACTAAAGGCTCTAGCTATTTTTCCCACAAAATATGGATTAAAAGAAGTTACCACAAAAAAATTCAGCCAAAAATAACAACCCTAGCTACTAAAACAAAAAATCCCAATTAATTCAGCATGGGTGGTCGCTAAAATCCGTCTCTAATTGATTTCTACTACTACTCTGTTTTTCCGCAAGCTGATTTCTACTACTACTCTGTTTTCAAGCACAATCTTCACAGCAAAACACCCAAGACTGAAACAGGGGAAACGCTTAATGGTAAAACTGAAACAGAACACACATTAAACAAAATACCAGGACACTAATCAACACTAACCCACATACTAACACAATACTAACAATTAAACATAAAACACGAAAGGATTAAACACACAACACTAGCTAGCTATTATGAACCTTTGGACACTGCTCCCCGGCAAAGGCGCCAAATTTGATCGAGGTTGTACCCGAATCAAATAAACATGAAAATGCAGTAACTAGGAAGTGATCCTAGGTCGTTTCCCAACGAGCAGTGACAAGCCAAATGTTCATAATATACTTGCAGTAACAGTAACGATGGGGGGGGGGGGGGGTTTGGTTGTTTGGTAATTAAAGAGCAGAACAAATAAAATGGAATACGAAACTACTAATATTAAAAACGGGTTGTTTCCTCTGATTCAGAAGCCACTCTCTTATCCTGGGTTATGGAGAATTCGTCCCTAACAGTCAACCACTTAATCCAACCCTATTTCAATTTACTAAGCGAAAATCAACTTAGGGTTTTCAATACGTGATTAGGCACCACATACACCAGTTAGCCCTTCGTCCATTAAGCATGAACGCAAGTTAGGCTCAAAGGCAATTAATCGAACACGAAGCGTGCACTGATTAATATTCACGAAATTGGGATAACTAGTGAAGGGAAAACTGCCAGGAAACCACATTACAAATGAAACCTCAAAGAGAGTTGGGCTTCGTCCTCAAAAGGAAACAACACCAGAAAATCTAGCCTTCCATGGATTCAAACAGAAAACGCAAATGAAACATGAAGCAGAAACGTAAATGAACAAGAACGTAAATGAACAGAAACGTAAATGAACAGAAACGTAAATGAAAGTAGAAGAAGAAGCAAGAATGAACTCGTAATTAGAAGCAGAAAACGGAAATTTGCATTAAGAACGAAAACTGTAACAAGGGCACAGAAAAACGTGAAAACCTAAAA
This sequence comes from Glycine max, assembly GCF_000004515.6. Classification (NCBI taxonomy): domain Eukaryota; kingdom Viridiplantae; phylum Streptophyta; class Magnoliopsida; order Fabales; family Fabaceae; genus Glycine; species Glycine max. Next base: position 17,621,185 of record NC_038254.2, read on the forward strand.
CCAAAGCTCTAAATAATGAAAATAGCATAGCAGAATAGAATGCCCTGCACGAATCCCAAGGCAGCTATTTAAAAAGAGTCACTCAAAGTCACTGGGCCCTATTACAATACTCTGGCCCAAAACGAAATAAACACTGAACAACATAAAATAAAATTGCGAAATTTCCTAATTAGAAATTAACTAAGGTAAGCGCTGCTTTATTTGCCCTCTTCAAGTCCACAACCAAAATCCGGATTAAGCCCAATGTTTCATTAATTCCTGAAATTAGATTAAAAACATCAAATTAGCTAAATGAGCCCAAATAATAAAACTGCCTAATTAATTGACAATTAAGACCAATCAATAATTAAAATGGTGCAAAAAGGGTTTAGAAAATAGAAGAAAATGATGGCACATCAGTGGATGCTTGTATTCGTGCTTAGCACACGTTGCTCGCTTAGTGCGGGTGTCTATATTCACGCTTAACGCATCTCTTCCTCGCTTAACGTCAGTGCTTGTTTTTGCGCTGAGCGCGTCTTGGGCTGGGCCTTTTTTCAGCTTTTTGCTATTTTCTTCATCTTTTAGCCTTTTAGTCCCTCCTTTTCAAATGTGCAAGCCATGAATAGGAAAAACATCAATTCATAACAATTAAGCATGAATAACTGCTAAATAATCATTTTTAAAGATATTTTCATTGTATTTTCACAATAAAAAGCAACTCATATTTAGCAGTTATTAGGGCGTGTGACACCCCCTTTGGATATATGACACGACCCATGTGATGACAATTGAATAACTCATTTTCCCGCCAAAAACATGGTATAAAGGCACCAAATGTTGGTATGATAACTAAATCTGATCCCATTATTCCACCTTAAACTCTTATAAACATGAGTGTCAGAGTCTATGTAGGCACCCCAATGCCACCGTGTGATCACCTCATCAGCGTCGTGCTCCACCAGCAAAGGAATAGCCATTGTGATCCAATTCTAACTCAAGAATTCTCCGTAAACCGGATCTCTTCCACTTGAATCGAACAAAATGTATTTTTAACTATATCATTTTAAAATTATTTTTAAATTTCTAGGCTAAATTTATATATATACGATGACTATTATGAGAGTTACCATCTTATATGAGAATGAAAATAGTCAATTTTAACCATTAGATTAAAATTGAAGGCTTATATTAAAAATAATTCTAAATTCAAATAAAAACCTCATGTAATCACAAAATTTCTAAAAGATTCATCAAACAGAAAATCAAATATATAATTTATCACGTCCAAATATATATAAAACCTATCATCACCATTATGATCACCAATCAATCACCACCACCACCATTGTCATGATCACTATCGGGCGTTGCCACCCAACATGATTGTTGTTATCGTTGTTGCCCCTGTCGTCGCGACGAGAACAACAATGACAAGAGTCATGTTGATGACAATGTGTGGTGGTCATGGTAGGAGTAGCGGCGGTGACATCAATTATGATGGTCATGGTGGTGGTTATTGTGGCGATGATGCTCATGATAGTGGTGGTGGTCATGATGGTGATGATGGGTTTGAGATATTTAAAAATATGATTATTAATTTTTTTAAAGATTTATTAGTTATATGAGATTTTTATTTGAATTTAAAATATTTTTAATCTAAACCTTTCATTTTAATCTAATGGTTGAATTAAAAGTTCTCATTCTCGTATAAGATGTCAATTCTCATGTGTGTGTGTGTGTGTGTGTGTGTGTGTGTGTGTGTGTGTGTGTGTGTGTGGGTCAACATTTGTTACCCATTCTCACCAATTCAAAAAAGAAAAAAAAAAGTCCATTCTCTTTTGTTTCCTTCTCTTCTTTCTTCCATTGAGATTTTTCTCTAAAGAGAAAAAATGGCCAGAGCTTCTAGAAAATCAAGAAGCGTAGTAATTGGATCCTTTTCCTCCACCCCTAGATTCTGCAACTCTCACTCTCCATCATCTTCTTCTTCATTAGCTTTCGCCTTTTGCACCTCTAGCTTCACCTCTCGCTCTTCCACCTTCTTTCATCCCTCTTCCTCTCTGATACGTGTCAACCTCTACAGTTCCTCCATTCAATTCTCCCTTGATCGTTCAATTTCTCCGAATCAGTTCATCTCAGTTGCACTATGAATCAACGCCTCAAGGCATAACAGTAGCTCGCATCATCAGTGGGTGCAGACCTGCATGTGCTCACCTACGACACACCCTGGCTTCTTTCACTGCAGTTTCCACAGAAGAGCCGCACGTCTACATCATACTCGCTGCACCACCTCAGCATGCACAAATCTGCGATGACAAACTCGCTCATGAGAATTTGACATCAAAGGAGATGTCATGAAGTGAGCTCCCACTACCTTGATTCGATCTTCCTCACACAAGCATAGAAGGTGAGGGGACTTTCACTACAGATGGAGGCGACAATAGATCCAACATAAATGGTTTGAGATCTAATGGATGCACGAATGATTTTGAAATCCAAATGAAAACTAATTATGTGCTTCATCTTTGTGTTTGCGTGTATTTTTGTGTATATAATACAAAACTTATATTATTCAATTGCAGCCATTGTTGGCCATTCTTGGAGCTTATGAACCTAATTTCATGGAAAACAATTTTGATTAAAATTGTAAAATATTCAACTAATCCTCAATTAGAATTCAAAACTATAAGTCAAACTTTTGTTTAGATTAGGGGAGAAGAAGTAGCCATCTGATTTAAACGGTTAGATTTTTTCATGATATAAAAGAAGGATATTTCAAGTTTCATGACAAATTAGTGCTTTAAAATTTCTAATGATATTTTAGTTCATCCAAGTTAGTAGGATACACAACAAAATTTTGACCGTCAAATACATTCAACAATGACATGCAAGTCTAACTATTGTTTAATAGAGAAAATAACGGTGTGACGAATTTATCATATTTTTTGCAAATTAAGGAGTAAAATTTTATTTTTCTATAATTCAAGGACCTCAGTATCAACGCATTACAAATTAAAAAACCAAATTGGAATTTACCCTAGAAAACTTCATTTTCTTGTCATTTATTATGGATTTGAATTTCTTTTTCATTTTTCTATTTGTTCTCCGGCTGGCAAGGATCCTGACCCTCAACCCCGCTCCTCTCTCACTCCCACAAATACAAATATTAAATTAACAATTAAATTATTATTTTTCATTTTTTTAGAAATATAAATGTTTTGTTTTTTTTTTTTATGTCTCTGTCTGACTGAGAAACACCAAGCCGAGGAGACGAAGAGACAAAGAAAAGGCACACACACCAGCCGTGGAAATGAATGAATGATTGAGAAACCAAATCAAACCACGCCAGCTTCAAAACGCTGCGTTTCACTCCCGTCCTCGCGTCGCTCCCAAACCCTAATCCTATCCGCGGCATTCCTCTGGTCGCCGTCGACACCGTCCCGGTCGCGCCAACCGCCGCAACCCGAAGAAACCGAATCGATCTGAGAGAAGGTGCGATCTCGGAGGTGGGAGCCAAACGAAACGATGCCGTCTCACGCGGATCTGGAGCGACAGATCGAGCAGCTGATGGACTGCAAGCCTCTGTCGGAGTCGGAGGTGAAGGCGCTGTGCGATCAAGCGAGGACGATTCTTGTGGAGGAGTGGAACGTGCAACCGGTTAAGTGCCCCGTCACCGTCTGCGGCGATATTCACGGCCAGTTCTACGATCTCATCGAGCTGTTTCGGATTGGAGGGAACGCTCCCGATACCAATTATCTCTTCATGGGTGATTATGTAGGTCAGTCATTCTTCTTCAATTCCATTTCTCCTTCTTTATGATCATTATTTATATCTCTTTTTAGTGGTTAGGGTTCTTAAATTTTATTTTTGTTTTGCTAAGAAGAGGGTTTTCTTTGGGGCAGGACCTCAATGTGTAATTTGGTTTCATAAATATTGAATGAAATTATGACCAGGTCGATAGCATGGTGTTGGTTTTTTTAAACGGATTCTTGGTTTTTAACTGTTAATGATGTCTGTGTGAATTAAATGAACCTTTTTGTTTCCGTGTTTGTGTTCCGTGTTGTGTCTGTGATGACTATGCTGAAGTCTAATAATAAGAACTTCGACTTTTGAGCTCGCTGAGGCTTGTTAGATGAAGAACTGTTTAGTAGAACTTGCTCCCTCCCTCCTGGGGAGATGACTTGCGTGCATGGGTGAGAGGGATTTTGCTTAGGGATGCTTTGAAATTGAAATTGTGGGTATTAGATCTTGTTATGGGAGTGTGGATGCTTTGACACTATAGGTGGCATGAGGAAATGAAGAATTGGTGAGAGTGAGATATAAATGTCAGCCCTAGATACGTAGTAAATTGTAACAATCTTGATTTTTGTGATTTTCTGTATAATTTTGTGTGTTGGAAGAAGTGATCCATGTAGCCAACCTCATCTAGTGAGATAAGCCTTTGTTGTTGTTAGAAGAAGTGAAACTTTATTCATCAAACTCTTGATGACTTGATGGACAAATAAAGTTGAAACTTGCATGAGCAGATTTTTCTAGGATATATATCTGTGAGGGGTGAAGCTCTGTGATGTCCAATATGTGTCTGAATTATTCATGAGATTTATTTATTTATTTACTTATTTAAATTGTTTAATGCCAATATTTTTTTTTGCTCAGCAAAAGTATAAGTAGTATTAATTGAGTACCAGGGGTACTAAGCTTACAAATATTGATGTCAAGCACTAGGTTCCAGATCAGACTTGCTGCAGTCTTGATAGGAACCCAAGCCTGAAATCAGAATTACATAATTTGAACACAACTGTAACATGATACTCCTACTCTAACTCCTAAAGGCTAATCGAAGATTGGTCGACCAATGGTTAAAGCTTGTCTCAAAATCCTTCTCTAAGTTACGAAGCCAAGTCCATAATAAAAATAGTGCATCATCCATGATTTTGTTAGCATTGAATATGTCGTTAGTCAAGATAATGTTGTTCCGCTGCTGCCAAATAGACCATGTCAACGCTAGCCACCAACACTTCCACCTGTTGACCTTTACAGCCTCAGCCACCCCAAATATATGTTGAAGGAAATGATGTTTTGGGTTTTGCGGGAGAGGACCCACGCAATTCACCCAAGACATCGATTCCCACCACAGCGGACTGATTTTGCTGCAATGAAAAAACGCATGACCTGTATTCTCCTCCAGATTACTGCAAAACACGCAACTCGTATCATTTAATTCCACCTGTCGTCTGTGAAGGTTTGCCCTTGTAGGTAGTCGATCTCTAAGTAACCTCCATGCGAAAGCTAATACTTTATTTGGTGCCTTTGTCTTCCATAGTTCTTCAAAAGCTGACAGCTCTGCCCCTTCTGCCGCAATCTCCCTCATCATGGTGTAAGCACTTCTTGCGGAATAATGGCCACTAGGATCTGCCACCCACAACCACTCATCTTTTCTGTGTGGCTAAATTTGCTTGCTGTCCACATCGTTTAGAAAAGCGACAACCATGCCTAACTCATTATCAAACAACGGTCTCCTCCAACTAAGCTCCCATTCCCATCCTATATCCTTACAAGCCCCCATCTGCTGAATGGTGTGATTTTGCTGACTAGAGATGAGGTACAACCTGGGATACTTTGCTGCTAATGATCTGTCTTCACCTATCCATTGATCCTCCCAAAACTTTATATGGTCACCACATCCAACCCTCCACTCTATACTCCTCGATAATGGCTCGCCATACTCCGGATGCTGTAATACCCTTTTTAAATCCCTCCACCAAATAGAATCATTGTTGGTTGTTGGTGCATCGCCCAAGCTCCTCCACCCGCCATATCTGGATTCCAAAACCCTGGTCCAAAGTGCTCCTTGCTGCTGAAATAGACTCCACTTCCACTTTGCAAGTAGTGCAATATTGAAAGTGTTTATATCCTTGATCCCCAACCCCCTTTCTCCTTTGGAAGGCACACGGTGTCCCATTTGACCCAGGCTATCTTGTGATGATCCGCATCACCTCCCCATAAGAATTTTCTCTGTAAGCAAACCAGCTTGTCTATCACCTTTTTAGGAACCCTGAAAAAAGAAAAGAAATATATAGGAATGGATGTTAAGACAGACTTTATGAGAGTCACTCTCCCCCCAAAAGAAATGTGTCTTTGCTTCCATCTCGCTAATTTTCTCTCACACTTGGCGATTAGAGGATCCCACATCAGACTTCTTCTTGGATTAGCTCCAATAGGGATGCCTAGATAGGTAAAAGGAAAGGACAGTAGGCTACAATTGAGGTAATTGGCTGCTTCAAGTTTCCACTGTTCTGACATACCAAATGCTCCAAAACTACTTTTTACAAAATTGATTTTGAGTCCCGATACAAGTTCAAAAGCCCTCAAGATTGCTTTGATGTTCATCATGGTAGCCTCCCCGAAGAATATTGTGTCATCTGCGTATTGGAGGAAATTAATGTCCACATTGTTTGAACCCACTGAAAATCCCCTATATAAATTACTCCCCACAGCTGTTCTTACTAGCCCATTTAAAGCTTCAGCGACGATATTAAATAACAAGGGTGCTAGTGGATCCCCTTGCCTTAGTCCTCTTTGCGGGATGAACTCCTGCGTGGGATTGCCATTCACCAGTATTGAAATAGAAGCAGACTTTAAGCATCCATCAATCCATCGAATCCATTTGTCACCGAATCCCATCCTTCTTAACATATACAGTAAAAAATTCCATGATACTGAGTCATAGGCCTTCTCATAGTCGACTTTAAAAACAATGCAAGGCTTCTGGCCTTTCCTTGCTTCATCGACTACCTCGTTTGCTATCACCGCACTATGAAGCAAATGTCTTCCTTCGATGAATGCGGATTGTCTTCCATCAATGATGGAAGGCATAACCTTCTTCAGACGATTGGCCAGTATCTTTGCCACTATCTTATAGATGCACCCTATCAGTGAAATAGGCCTGTAATCATTCAAAAGTTGTGGCTCCAGCACCTTCGGGAGGAGGGCTATAAATGATGCATTGGAACCTCTTGGAAAGCATTCGTTGACATGGAACTCATCTAAGAATCGGAGAACATCAGGTTTGATTAAATGTCAGAATCTTTTGATGAATTTAAAGTTAAGTCCGTCGGGCCCTGGGCTTTTCTCGCTTCCACATTCTCACACAGCGCTCTTCACCTCCTCTTCAGTAAAACGCGACAGTAACATCTCGTTTTGATGGTTGTCTATGGTGTGAAAGATTATGCTATCCAACCGAGTGGTTTCCCATACATGTCTTAACACATGAATTTTCAGTTTTCTCTTTCATGACTGTTTCAATCTTCTGATCTCTGCCTATCTGCCTATATCAACACAATGAATTGGCAAAGCATGTGTACCGAAATCTCATCTTTCACACCTTTCCAGATGATGGTTAATGAAGGAATGAGGTTGAAACTATTCCTCATTGTAGGAAATAGGCAATGATTTCTGCTGATAATGATTTATAGTTTCTATTTTGTTTCTAGTAATATTTAAGATGTTCTTAGTTTGTACTTTTTAGGATTGCAATCATATGTTTATCATGTTTATGATTTTTGTTTTCATGCACATCTATCTGTGCATCCTAGACATATTGCATACTACATTTTGGCAAGAATAGACATGTTGCCTTACACCTGTATTGTATCTTTGCATCATAGGTTTTACTTTTACATTGGTCATTATATTTCTTTCTTTTGTCACACTGCTTTTTTATGATTTTGAATGCCGGGATACTGCTGCCATTTCCTCATGATTATGACTTAATTCATGCAGATCGTGGATACTATTCAGTGGAGACTGTTACACTTTTGGTGGCTTTGAAAGTCCGTTATAGAGATAGAATCACAATTCTCAGGGGAAATCATGAAAGCCGTCAAATTACTCAAGTGTATGAACCATATCTTCAATGTTTCTCACACAACACCATCTCTTGATCCGCTGTCATTTATATATGTTAAGTTTTATCATTTTAAACTGAAGGTTTGATTGTATTCAGCCATAAGTGTCAATAGCGTTATAGTTGGATTGCATTGCAAAATAGTTCTTGGGTGCTATGGAAGTCAAATAGTGTTGTGATTTTGAATAGCAGCCAGTTCAGCTGCTATGACATTGAAATTGCTGTCATTTGCAGCTGGAGTGGGTGCAACTATGACTGGTTGCAAAGCCCTGTAATATTGTGTCACTGTCTCCTAGGGATATATAGGAGGTAATTTCAGGATGTTGCCCCCATTGTTGTTAAATAACAGTTACAGTGCTGCCATAACACTATAACATGGTGTTTTGTGATCGCTCTGCCACAAGCAATTTGTGAAGGGCGGCCTGCTATGGCAGTGCCATAGGCTGCAATGGCGTGTTTATATGGCGGGATTTTAGCCATCAGCCATCCGCCATTGATAACCTTGATTGTCCCCTCCCTCCCTCTTTCATTGAATCAGTGGTTTCAAATTAAGCCCCAAATTTCTCATACTTGCATGCATTCTCTCTTATGAACACCTACCTTTCTCCGGCGGCATTGCCCAGCTAGTAGTGACATACCCCAGGTTTATGTCCATCCCTGTCCTCTCTGCCATTTTGCCAGCTATCCCTGTTTTCACCCTCTAATTGTTCTCTTCTCTTTCCTTTCATTTTTTTGTTCTCTGCACTTATGGCTGTTTTGTGCTAATAATGAATGTCTTACTGTTAGATACTTTTTTTTAATATATATTTGAGCATATGTACATTTATACATTTATAGTATATACATCATTTAACTTGCATTTAAAATTTCACAGTAGTGGTCATCCCGCTATTTGCTATTCTGCTATAGCAGTTTTGGAGTAAGCAACTTCGCACCACTATCATCTAGGATTGATAACTATGTATTCAGCTTGAAATTTTGAGAATAGGTTGTGGGAGTTGCATGCAACCTCAATACCTCTAATCATTAGCTTCATTACCTAATGGAGCTTCAGTTGTTAGGGCACCAGCTTTCTAATGGGTGATTTCTAAGGGCTTAAGAGAAGTGTTGGTTTTGTAATGGCTTTAGGCTGTGTTTTTTTCTCTTTCTAGATTTGTTTTTCTCATCATTATTATGCTGACTGGGAATTTAGTTTTAGGACATTAAAAATTAGGATAATAAAATAATATATTTTTTGCTTTTAGCTATGTATCCAATGCTGAGTGCTGTTATAGACTTATGGTCGTTTTCACTGAATGAGTAGCATGATTGCTTTTGCTTGTATGGTTAGCTACTAAAATCAATTTCTCCCATTGTAGCACGTTTTCCAATGTGAACTTTGTGGTTGAAATTAATTTGGACACATCTCTCAATTACGTTCAGCATTTCAAAATCAATTTTATCAATCTTCAAAACTAGAAAAGTACTTTGTTGAGATGAACCTGGTACATGAATTCCTGGGTAACTAACTTCAAAAAGATACCCTTTAACTGTGAAACATTATAATAGCAACCCTGTAATTTGCATCTGAATGACACTTGTTAAAACCAAATCATCAATGATTTGACCAAACTTCAAATCAATTTTACCAATCTTCAAACCAAAAAGTACTTTGTTTCAGATGAACCTGGTACGTGAATTCCTTGGGGAAATAACTTTAAAAAGATACCCTTTAAACTGCAGAACATTATATAGCAAACTTGTAAGTTGCATCTGAATGACACTTGTTAAAACCAATTTATCAATGTTTTGACAGAAATGAAACAGGAAAAAATAGAAAATCTCTTTAAACACGATAAACAGGATAAAAAACCAATGTTTTTTTTAATTAAATAATGTTTTATTGCTGTGTCATTTGATCTATCCTTTACCTTCTGCTTTCAGGTATGGCTTCTATGATGAATGCTTGAGAAAATATGGAAATGCGAATGTCTGGAAATACTTTACAGACTTGTTTGATTATTTGCCTCTGACTGCCCTCATTGAGAGTCAGGTTTGAGTTAAATGTTGCAGAGTGGTTATCTGACTAATTTTATGCCGGCCTTTAACTTCTACCTCTGTGTATTGCAGATTTTCTGCTTGCATGGAGGTCTCTCACCTTCTTTGGATACACTGGATAACATCAGAGCATTGGATCGTATTCAAGAGGTTTGTGTGCAATTGCTATCATGAATGCACTGAATTGCCTTATGATCCATTTAATATGAACATTTTTATTTGGAGAATGATATCTTGAGCTTGATATACATCTGATGTTTAATATGGTTTGAGAAATATTTTACTTGATGTTGCAATTGTAGTTTGTATTATTGTTTTGCTCTGGAGATGTTTCATCTAGGTCCTACCATCATGACTGCTTCCTCTTCCTCTTTAGTTTAATAAAATATTTTAATATTTTATTGCTTATTGGCCTAGCCAGGTACACAAAGCTTTTAGGATATCTCATCTTATCCTACACGATAGAATGCTATTTCTTAACATTTGTATTGTCCAGATACCTTGTGATTATGTCACCTGGTTTGCCTAACAACTGTACTTGTATGTTACAGGTTCCACATGAAGGACCAATGTGTGATCTCTTGTGGTCTGACCCTGATGATCGCTGTGGATGGGGAATATCTCCACGTGGTGCAGGATACACATTTGGGCAGGATATAGCTGCTCAGTTTAATCATACCAATGGCCTCTCCCTGATATCGAGAGCACATCAGCTTGTTATGGAAGGATTCAATTGGTGCCAGGTGACTGACATAGCTATTTTCAATTAAGGAGTGCTAATAATATACTCTTTAACACTATTATTGGTTAAAATTTAGTAGAAATTACAAAATCATGAGTGATTTTGTGATTCTCAATAATTTTCAGCGAATAATGAAGAGTGAGTTTAAAAAAGTGTTAGAAAGTGTATTATTAGCATTTCTCTTTAAGCAATATAATAATCTTTTTCCATGTTGAGAACAACTTATATATTCTCTATCTAATGACTTCATTTTGATGACTCTTATAGGACAAGAATGTGGTGACTGTATTTAGTGCTCCAAATTACTGTTATCGATGTGGGAATATGGCTGCCATACTAGAAATAGGAGAGAATATGGATCAGAATTTTCTTCAGTTTGATCCAGCTCCCAGGCAAATTGAGCCTGACACCACACGCAAGACTCCAGATTATTTTTTGTAACTTCATTTATCTGCCTGTTTGTAGTTACTGCTTTCTGCCATTACTGTAGATGTGTCTTTAAGGAAAGGAGTTTTACTGTGTAAGTGGAGGGTGGTCATCAACATAATTCTTTCTTTTGGAGTTTACCTGTTGCTGCTGCCGCTGCCTTATCTGTACAAGAAACCAATAGAACTGACACATGACACCAATTGGGGTTGTTGTATATTTTTGGGAGGAAGCAGCATAACATGGTATATCTTTTCTGTAATCCTTTTTCTTTTCTTTAAATTAAATCTCAAGTTAAAGAGCAGATTTTTGAGTCCTGACAATGATGTCCTTTTGAGACTTTTGATGATGCCAAATGAAATTGCAGGTTTTCATTTTTCATGATTAAATTATATCATGGTAGAGGGGGGTTGAGTAGGGACGGTGCATTGAGACCTAATGATTAGGAACCTAAGGTTTTTTTTTTAGCCAATTCCCTGCGGTTATGCTGTTTCCCATTTCGTTGTTGAATTCCTTTTATGCTGAACTGAGGCTACAGGGTTTATCAAATTTATGATCGTATCAAATTGTGGGTTAACATGCCAAATTCTTCGGAGGGTATTAGGGTATGTATATGAGTGTGGATATAGATTTAACAAGGAGATTGCTATTTACACACTTTTTTACTCTTTACACCTAATTTTTTTGGACATTTTAAAATACCCAAAACACCTTGCCCTCACCACTCCCTCACGGCCCTTATAACCTCCCTGTCGCCCCCTTCTGGTGTGTGCTACGTGTCTCAGCCTATGTTTGCCACCGTAAGTGTCGGGTTTGAAACAACTAAAAGTACAGCAGAAAGATCGAGCTTATGTTGCATGTTTCTAGAAAAATATTTAAGTGAATGGGGACACGAAGCCATAATTATGGTCGTGCTGATGGAAGAAGAGTGAGCAAGAGTTGGAGAGAAGGACTGAGACGGAGACAGAGAAACGGGAGTTAGAGAAGGACCATTGGAAACTAGTTTATGAAGTTTTTAAATTACGAAAATTTTGTTTTTATAATGTAGCTATTGGTTTCCGTAATATAATATAATTTTTTTACGTGTTTACATAAACTAGGTTGTGTAAATTTACATTATAAAAATGAGTTTCTACTGTGTAAATTTTTACATGATGGAAATAGTTTAGACTTTAGAGTATGGGTTTGTTATTTTTACACAAACAGTTTGATAATCAAGTAACTAACAAAATTTACAAAGCTCTGGCAAAAATATATCTATAAGAGGATTATTCAGATATAAATAAGTGATCATGATATTACATATAGAAATAGTGTTACCAATAATTTTTCAATACACTTGTAATGTTTATGTTGATTTGAGTTGAAATATATTTCATTGGACTCGCTAAACTTATCGTTGATCTTTTTTAATTGACTTTAACCAAAATTCCATTTTTGACCAAACGCTTGCATATTAAGTTTCCACCAATGATCAACGACAAAGGAAATCTCTATTCCCCAATTTTTCTGCTCGAGTAATCAATCACTTGTACGATGTACTTGTCCTGACCCCGTCTTATAAATTATAATGGTGTAGCAAGTGTGAACAGAGCTTAAACTATAAATTGGATATGCATAATGGAAAACACTGATCAAGGTTGCCTTTGGGTCCATTGCAATTCAACTAAATAACAACTTAAGATAATTATTCCGCGCGTCTAATTTTTCATTTTGAATTGAATCTAGATTCTAACTTAATCTTTAACCAAGTTGTTATATTGATGAATTTAGTTCCCTTTATTCATTCGTCAGTCCTAAATCCTAATTAACTTAAAGAACAATTTCTGTGGTTGTGGCCTCTAGGCCCAAATTCGTTTTGTGCCAAAATAATGTCCCCCCCTTACAAAGAAAAAAAAACATAAAATATAGAGAAACATATGATCCAAGTAACACTAGATTCTGTTGGAATCCTTTGCTTTAGTTTGTTATCCAATGCAACTTGGAATCCATTCCAAGACCCCACAGCTCATCAACAGTGTTATTATAGCATAACAAGCTAAGTCAGGATAACTTGTCTTTAGAATCACAAACCTGAGCTGGTAAAAAATTATACAAAGCAATTTACAAACAGGGTCAAATGTGCTCAGCTGATCAAATAAAAATTTATTAACGAAAAATAACAACTAATATTCATTGGTACATGATTAAATGTACTCATTTCTATATATATATATGCTTAATTAGGAAAAAAAATAATAAAAGCTCTTGTCATTTGTGAGCATTACTGATGATAAACATCTATCCCAAAATAAGGTGAAAAAAAAACAAGTATAAAGAGAAAGTGATAAATATGATAATTAATATAATGAAAATAGAAGAAAATAGGAACAAATGGGATTGAAGAGAAAGTGACATATTGTTCATAATTTTTCGTTAGACATTGAGAGCAATTTGAAATCACCACGCAAGATCCACACAGTATTGATTCCGACATAGACGTTGGTCCTCGAAGGATAGGTTTGATTGATCTGATGAAGTTGATAGAAAGAAGAACTTGGGGAAACAAACAAACGAAAGAAAGAAAAAAAAGCATTGATAGATATTAGAATCTCAGTGTAGTCTTTCGTGAGAGCGGCACGTGTCTTGTGTGGGCCGGCACAAAATGCATTTGATCCATGGGGGAAAACAAGGACGATTCGAGAAGTTAAGGCCAGAAGGAATCAATGCTTTAGTTGCTTTCTTTCGCTCTCCGAAAGATGATAACGGGTTCACAAAGAGATCAAAGATAGTTCTCACCACTTAAAGGAATGCACGAGCAAGGGCTTGAATATTACACAATAGCATTAGGCCAGGAAAAAAATTAAGGAAATTGAACACTAGATGACACTTCATGATGTGCAAAGCTTTCCATAACTTTTTTTGGCAGCGAGTAATTGATGCCTTGATAGTTAAGTAGGACAAAGGTAGATTGTCTTTTATGATTGCAAAGACAAAGGCCTCTAAACGTACGTGTGTTCAATAGGATCATATATATATATATATATATATATATATATATATATATATATATAGGGGACAGTGAGAGGAGTGTTTTATCATGAGAGGTGAGAGTATTAAATAACAGTCTTTAGATCAAAATAGAAGGTATTTAATATTGGCTCTCCCACGCACAATGCTTTTCAACACTTTTTGGGTTTTTTAGCCAATATTACGTGTAGTTTTAATTAGCAATTAAATATGGACCTTATATTTTGATCTAAAGGCTACTATTTAATCCTCTCATCTCTCATAATAAAACACTCCTCTCACCCGATATGCCCTATATATATATATATATATATATATATATATACACATGCATGCAAGGGTAAGCAGGTAATTTTTCTTCTTGCTTGTTACTTCTCCTAGGTCTTCCTTAGAAATCTGGTGTTCGATAGTCTAAAGGGAGGGATACCTATAAAAAGGTACTTCAACGCTCAAGTCAAATTTGGAACGAAAGTAATAAATAAGTATTAAATACGTATTAAGAGGATCTTATCTCGATATTTTTGTAACTATTTATACATATCTTAGTGGGCCTTGGACCCATAGACCCTTACATGTCATTACCACTTTAAGTAATGTACTCTTAATCACCATTAAAGATTTTTAAGCCATTCTTATTATCACACTTGTTATAATGATGATGATTAGGCTATCTAAGGAGGCCAAATACTCGAAAACGTTAAAAGGTGGCATATACCTGGGTAGAAGTACTCAAATATTTGGCTTGACCAAGTATCTAAGTGCTTTTTAGTGAAAAGAAATTTTATTATGCCATGTTCATGGGCATTTAGGTATTCGGCTTGACCGAGTACCTAAGTACTTTAAAAAAAAGGGTACTTTATCATGTCAAGGTTATGATCACTTGGGTATATCACTTGGTTGAACACTTGGATACTTTCAAGGGTAGGTCATTTTACCATCCCAAAATTAGGTGTGCTCAAGTATTCGATTGGCTTGGCAAAGTACCTAAGTACTTTTTAGAGAAAGGGTATTTTGCCATGCCAAGGTTAGGGATGCTTAGGTATTTGGCTTGGTCGAATGTCTATGTACTTTTTAGAGAAAGGACATTTTACCATGCCAAAGTTAAGGGCACTCACTATTCTACTTCTCGAGTACCTAAATATTTTCAAAGGTAGGATTATGCTTCAATATCTTAAAAATATTGAGAGGTTGAATACTGTATAATTAATATATATATATATATATATATATATATATATATATATAAAATTCATTTTGTTCATGATTATCAAAGCTACTAAATATGGAAACGGTCATGATACATGATAATTTTAAATTTGTGAGTTCATAATTGATCGAGGAATCATGATCTTATTTTAGTTTTTATTTTTATGAGTTAATATAAGATGTTAGTTTTTATTAAAATATTAATAAACTCATGATCACTTCTCCTTTCTATCATCATTTCCAACCACCAAACCAATCTATTAACTCCAAGCAAGGGATCGTTACCTTAGATAACAAGGACAACATAATTCATCTATTAGGAGCCAAAACCTAGAACAAATTCCTTTTTTCCATTAAATATGCCACAAACATGCATTAATGATTATATCATACTTACCCATACTTATCATTTAGCATGGGCAACATATATAGATACGTGGTACATTTGTGTTTAGAAGAAGATACGTGGTACATATACTTACGTGATTTGTCACTTTTTAAATTATTGTTACGGAACTTTCTTTAAAGTGCATGTGTTACGTGGTCACCATTTGATCACGGTTGAGAGAGTCCACTATGGATTATATATATCTATATACCACTATAACCCATTGAATTTCACTTGTTCTTGTAGTAGAACAACCATTTAAGCTCGCTTCTTATTGTTCTCTTTTCTTGCGTGAAGCTTGCGTACCTTCCGAGTTGTACTAGGTTGCCGAGCTCGTAACCCTCTCCGCAATGACCAACAAAGAATACGGAGACAACAACAAGATATCAGTTTGTGAGACGTCAATGTTGTTGGTGGCAAACATCATCAGATTATCGTCTCTAAGATTTTCCGGCCATAGTTTCAGAAAAGACCTTGATCCTCCACAAGAGGAAGCAACCTATGTGGGCAAAGGCAACGAATCTTCGGTATCAAAATTTTACAAGAGTGACAGAACACAGGAGCCGGAGAGGATCAAAAGGCCTCGTTCCTACCTCATGAAACCACCAAAGGAGGATCCAACAAACTATGTGAGTCAGGCACTAGACGACGTTGACATCAACGCTGAGAACTATATCAGCCATATTCGTGGAAAGATTAGGGACAGTGGTAATATTGAATATTGATACAAAGCAAAATGCTTTTCACCATATCTTCCACCTCGAACTGTCAGCTTAGTGGTGGGGTTAGATAGATGCATGAGGGCATAGCTTTGATTGATCGTTGCCACCATTATACAGAAGAAAATAAAAAGCTTCTGCCTCTAGTATAGTCAAGTAGGTTTTGCACTTTTTGTGAATTATTGTGTAAAGCTATAATAATTAGCTAGGTTGCCAATGTTTCATTTTCTGTTCAAATTATCAATAAAGATTTAGTTTAATTAATTTTTCTATCTAAAATAACATGATTGTGCAATTTTGCTCTCTTTATTTTCTATAACACTAGTTGGATTTTGAAATGCTTTTCCCTATGACACTTAGACTCCTCTATCAATATATTCTCAATTTTTTAGAAAATTTTGGTGACATGGTGTATTAAATATGTCTTTGTATTGCTATACTGATATAACAAAAGACATGACACTTACATGCTGCTGAAGAAGTGACGATAACATGATTCTAAGAGACACAAAACTGGACAATTGTGATATTTTAGATAACTGAATTGTATTTTCTTTTTCAATGATTACAAGAATTACTAAAATCTTTATAGTGCGAATACAAAATTAATTATATTATTGTATTTAATAAAGTGGATTCGTTTATGACTCTCCAACTAAAAATGAACTTGCACAAATATTTCTTCCTCAAGCCTAAGCTTGAATATCAAACGTTTTGTTAGAGTATTTCGGCTAAGAAAGACTATTGAAATTTGGGGTATTCTTCTTGAGAGACTTGAATCTTCTGACATTACCTTGCCTTGATGTCCCCTTTTCCTTTCAATGAGCTTCTACAAATAAAAATTCGTAAATAAACCTTGAAGTTTTATGATTGTTGGAGGGATTTTCAAATGGTTTCCAATGACATATATATGAGACATCCCTTTCATACCTTTGTCTTCGACTATTTTTCCCTTATAACTTGCAACTTCTGAATTTTATTATGCTGCATTCTATGCTCTTTCTCCACTATGAACGACTAGCACAATTCACAATTTGAATTGTAGTTGTTAGTGCTTATTGTTTGTCTTAGTGATTACCTTATGACTTCTTCTAGTATTGCCATGAGTGTTGCTTCTGAAGACTATTCTCCTGCATCATGTATCTTATGCTACTTTTGATAACTGAAGTGTTAATGTATCAATCTTCTTAGCTTTTGGTTGCTTTTTCTTCATGCGGACTTGATGCTTATGCAAATTTTTCTTCTTAGCTTTTGGTTGCCTTTACTTTTTTTTTTTTTTTTTTTTATTATTATCAATTTTATTTTCGCTTTCTCCATCAAATTTATTCTTCAATCTCTTTAAACATGTGCCTCCTCTCTGTCTATAATACACCTATTTTGCTTTCACCTGTTGGCGCTAGAGCAACTCCTATGCAATGCCTCTTCTAGCTTGATAGGGCTTCCACCTCGATGGCACCTTTGTGTTCTTCATTAGAGAGCCTCCTTCCACCAGCAAATATTCTTTCTTGTTACTTACTATTTGGTTTGTGTCATACCCTAATTTTGCCCGGGGACGATCATTTGCAAACATTTGAATCCGTAAGGTTTCATGACATTTCAGAAGAAAATGTGTAAAATATTCAAAAGAAGGGCAAAAAGGTCACTTTTGGGGCATTTTTTAGCTCTTGGGCCCACTAGAAAGCTTAGGGATGAAGTAACTAGGCGAGCTAGGTTACTTTAGGAGGAAGCAAGCAAGCTGAGCTCGCCTGGGCGACCTGCTGTGCAACCTCCACCCCTCATTTGCTATAAATAAGCATGAGGGGGCTGAAGGAAAGGGGTCTTGAGGTTCCTAAGTTCCAGAGGTCCAGAATTGAGAAGAAAGAAGAGAAATGAAGAAGAAAGATGAGAAAAAGAAGCTAAAACGCCACCGAATCGCGACTGCAATCGATTTCTACATCGTTCTTCGGTCGTTCTTCATTTGTTCTTCACCGTTCTTCATCCGTTCTTCGGTCATTCTTCGTTCTTCATTCGGTTAGTGCATGTCTTTAAGGATTTGAACTTAATTCATGGACCCTTAGGGGTCCTCTTTATTACTTTATGCATCTTCATCTCCTTATTCAGTCGTCGGTAATTGCTTTTCTTTTGTAAAGTAAGTTTTAACCAATCATTAGTGTTGGAAGTTCTCTTAAAAAAGGATTGAAGATTAATAAGCAAAATCAAAACAAAACCAACTCATAAACTTTCTTCATTTCATAAAAAAAATCAAGAGATCATTTTAAGGTCCAACGCCTTAATGATTCTCTCCTCTCATAAAAAAAATCAAAAGATCGCAACTAAAATCAATCTTTCAAAAAGATAAAAAAAAAAATTTCACAAACAACCTTTCAGACTTAAAGAACTATGTAGGTATGATTTTTTCATCGCACCCGATGATACGTAGGAGTGAGGGCAAGACCCTTGTGGATCCCAAAAAGTCAAAAAACATAAAAAGCCAAAAAAATAATAAACATAAAAAGGAAAAATACATAATTTTGAAGTCATGTTTTGCACACTCGATTAACGGCTGTCGTCCCTTGTGACGAGCGTGTGGGGTACTAATACCTTCCCTGTGCGTAAAGAACTCCCAAACCCTCATTTTCAAAATCCACAAACCTTTGTCTTTTTTTGTTTTTCTAATGTTTTCCTCGAATAAACGTTGGTGGAGACTCCGCTCGTTTTCTCCCTTGGAGACAAACGCTTTGGTCGGTTAAATGGCCTTTTCGCGCCCCCGTCGAACGGTAAGTTGCGATAGTTGGTGACTCCACTGGGGACTGTTAGAGAGTTAGGCCATTCAATCAGTGTGCAATGCTTTTATCATGAATTCTTTTTTTATTTTCCCTTTTATCGTTTGTTTTGTCCATATTTGTATATAATCTTTGCTATGTTGTTGTGTTTGGTGTGTGTTTGTCTATCGATTACATTCATAATTAGAAATATTTTTTCTACACACACATGTCACCTACACCTCGCACACACATTGAGATATTAGGCCCTATACCTGGGTCTATGTGAGCCATAAGGAGTGGAGGTCGATCTATGGTCATGCTGGGTCTCCGACTCGCTTGACGACAATGAAGCCTCATCTAGAGTTTTCCTCTTTTAGTGATGCATTATCGCTGATAGTCCCTATCGCCACAATGTATTACCTAAGAAGATGATATCTCTAGAAACCAGTAAGGTTACTTGAAACCACCCTTTGGAGTTGTCACTAGAAGAAGACTTTTGGATCCTTTCCCTTAGATTCCCGAATTAGGGGCACATAGCAAACTTACTCTGGCATATTCCTTGATTGCTTCATGCATCTCTTCATGGCATCATAATAGGCATATCATTCATGCATCATATTCATGCATTGCATTTGCATAAATCACTGCATTATCATACGCCTTCATTTAGCATGTTTTTGTTCTACCAACTGCATATATTCTACTTCCATCGTTTGCGTGTCATGTTCACTCATGCATAATCCTTGCATTTTCCTCTGCAAAAACAAAAAAAAGAAACAAAACAAAAAACAAAAACAAAAGAAGAACAAAAAGAAAGGCACAATGAAGAATGAAAGTTTACGCTACATTCTTAGTTACATGTGTTGGGTACCATGATGATGGCTATAAACCAACCTTGTTGGGATACGCCCATTTCTCTAGAAAAAAATGATTGAAAATCATGTGAATGTGGTACCTAATGCATGATTAACTAGGAAAATGATGGTTCTTCAGGCATCTCAATCTCATAATTGCATTTGCCATGCATAGTGTAAATATGCTTGAGTCATTCATCCCTATGAGATGTGGTCGAAGTATTGGTGATCAAAATTGCTATTCCTTGGATTATAGGGTTGAACCAAGCACATGTTTTTAAGGAAAGGTTCATCAAGTCAAGGTCAAGTATGGAAGTAACCAGCTTGCGAAAGTTGGGGCAAAAGATGGATCGAGTTACATCGTTTCTTTGTCTACTGCCAACACATAATTGTGCCAATTTACAAAAATTTGAGGACTGTCGACGCCCATGTTTTGTTTCCAGTTTCACTTTGACAAGATGTGATGGACCATGTTTGTTTTAATGAAAATCTTAATTGATTCAACCCTATGTCCTATGTAAAATTTGCAATACTTCAACAGTGCATTATTCACATACATCCATGCTTTTCATTGGTTGCATTGCTCATTGCATTCTTTCCTTGAAATCAGAACTGTAATAATTGTTATCAAAAGGAAAGAACACACTTTACGATGCTCTTACTGAATGCGTGCTAGAGCTAGAGTAATGAGTGAAGTAGAGGAGGTGTAAGAACGGATGAAGGCCGATATGGAGACCATGAAAGAGCAAACAACCACAATGATGGAGGCCATGATGAGCATGAAGAAGATAATGGAGGTCAATTGTTGCAATTACCGCTACTAGCACCGTTGCTGAGGTGGGCACGACTCCCCCATCTGGCCTCAACCAAATAAATCATCCAACCTCGGATATGGTGGGTCAGAGAGGCAAAGAGTTGGGAAGTACGAGCGGCCCCCATTATGTGCAAATTCAAAACAAGCACGCCTTCCCGCCATATGGCTTGCCTCCCAACTATACACGACCCAATGTGGCGCACACTCCCGATGAGAATGTCAATAACTCCACTCCCATACTCATTGAGAGCCAACAACCTTAATTTGATCATGCACATGTCTCTCAACCCATAGGGGAGACACATGAAGTACCCCACCACAATCTAGCCGACTTCGAGACTCGCCTTGGATACACCACTGAGGGGCAAGCAGTTGGTGGTGTACCCCTGCCAAACACTTTGGAGGACCCTCAATTTCGCCCACAACCACAACCCTTGCATTTCGCGATGGGAAGGGTCCCTCCTGCTATGGTGGAAAAGGGAAAATTGGATCATATAGAGGAAAGGCTCAAGGCCATTGAAGGAGGCAGAGATCATGCTTTTGCTGACATGGAAGATTTATACCTAGTGCCTGACGTCGTCATCCCTCCGAAGTTCAAGGTGCTGGATTTTGATAAGTACAAGGGGACTACTTGCCCCAAGAATCATCTGAAAATGTATTGTCAAAAGATGGGGGCGTACGCGAAAGATGAAAAACCGCTGATGTATTTCTTCCAAGAAAACCTTACTGGGGCAGCCGTCACCTGGTACACTAACTTGGAACCTTCCCGAGTCCATTCTTGGAAGGACCTAATGGTTTCCTTCATTAGGCAGTATCAGTACAATTCTGATATGGCTTCAGATAGGATGCAGCTACAGAACATGGGTAAAAAAGGGCACAAATCTTTTAAAGAATACGCCCAAAGGTGGAGGGATCTGGCAGCTCAAGTGGCGCCCCCAATGATGGAAAAGGAGATGATAACAATGATAGTAGACACGTTACCGGTGTTCTACTATGAGAAAATGGTGGGTTACACACCTTCAAGCTTTGTGGATTTAGTTTTCGCTGGTGAAATGATCGAAGCGGGTCTGAAAAGAGGAAAATTTAATCATCATGCTTTGACAAATAAAAGCCTGGGGCAAATAGAGAGGATGAGAAAAAGGAAGAAACCCATGCTGTGACTACCGTTCCTACATGGCCAAATTTCCCACCAGCTCAACAATGTCATTACTCAGCCAATATCAGTCCTTCTCATTACCCACCACCCAATCATCCATAAAGGTCATCCCTGTAGATGCAATTGCCTTTGGTGTTTTGATGATGATCATGATGATATGATGCAATTGATGCAAATGGGCTTTTCAAGATTAAATTCAAGACAATACTTCAAGATTACAAGTCACAACATCAAGACGATCACTAGGATATTAGGAAGGGAATTCCTAATTGAATTAGCAAAAGGTTTGGCCAAGTAATTTAAATTAAAAAGTGTTTTTCAAAGGATTTACTCTCTGGTAATCGATTACCAGAGGATGTAATCGATTACCAGTGGCCAAATATGTTTTACAACAGCTACTAAAATTTGAATTTAAATTTTAGACTGTGTAATCGATTACACAATTTTGGTAATCGATTACCAGCAGTTAGTAAACGTTTTAATTCAAATTTTAAAAGCTGTAATCGATTACACAATTACTGTAATCGATTACCAAACAAGATTTTCAGAAAAATCTTTCTAAGAGTCACAACTTCTCAAAGGGCTTTTTCATGACCACCAATGGTCTATATATATGTGACTTATAATACAAGTTTGCTGAGAGTTTTTCAGAACAAAAGTGTTTATCCTCTCAAAGAGCAAAATCATTTTATCCTCTTAAGAATTCCTTGGCCAATTCAATTGCAATTCATTAAGGAATTATTTGAGTGCTCAATCTGTAAAATCTATCTCTTTCTAGAGAGATTCATTCTTCTTCTCCTTCTAATTCGTTAAGGGATTAAGAGACCGAGAGTCTCTTGTTGTAAAGGAATTCTAAACACAAAGGAAGGATTGTCCTTGTGTGTTTATAACTTGTAAAAGGAATTTACAAGATAGTGGAACTCTCAAGCGGGTTGCTTGGGGACTGGACGTAGGCACAAGGGTGTGGCCGAACCAGTATAAATCTGAGTTTGCACTTTCTCTTCCCTTAAACTCCTTTGTTTATTATTGCTTTATATTCATATTCCAATTTTTTTTATTTGAATTAATATTTAAGAAGTTCATTGTTAAGGGAATTTATAACTTGAATAGAAAGTGAAATAGATTTTTAATTGGGGAAGTAGTTTGGAATATCTTAATTCAACCCCCCCTTCTTAAGATATCTGAGGCCACTTGTCTAACAAGTGGTATCAGAGCTTCATTCTTGTATAAAGTTTAGAAGCTTCAAGAAAAAGGTGGCCTCAACAAACTCCTTATTTCCAGAAGGGAATTCTATCAATAGACCTCCAATCTTTAATTGAGAGGGTTACCATTACTGGAAAACCCGAATTCAAATTTTTATTGAGGCAATAGACCTAAATATTTGGGAAGCCATAGAAATAGGGCCTTATATACCCACCACAGTAGAAAGAATTACAATAGATGGCAGTTCATCAAGTGAAAGTATAACTATAGAAAAACCTAGAGATAGATGGTCTGAAGAGGATAGAAAACGAGTACAATACAATTTAAAAGCCAAAAACATAATAACATCTGCCCTGGGAATGGATGAATATTTCAGGGTTTCAAATTGTAAGAGTGCTAAGGAAATGTGGGACACTCTTCGATTAACACATGAAGGAACTACAAATGTTAAAAGATCTAGGATAAATGCACTAACTCATGAGTATGAATTATTTAGAATGAATGCAAATGAAAATATTCAAAGCATGCAAAAGAGATTTACACATATAGTAAATCATCTAGCAGCCTTAGGAAAAGAATTTCAAAATGAGGATCTCATAAACAAGGTGTTAAGATGTTTAAGTAGAGAATGACAACCCAAAGTAACGGCCATTACTGAATCAAGAGATTTGTCTAACATGTCCCTTGCCACTTTATTTGGAAAGTTGCAGGAACACGAGATGGAATTATTGAGATTACACCAACATGAAGAAAATGACAAGAAAAAGAAAGGAATTTCTCTTAAAGCATCATCCTCAATTCAAGAAGAAAGTGATCAGGAAAATGATCCAGATGATGATGATGATCTAAGTCTTTTTGTAAAAAGATTCAACAAGTTTCTTAAAGTAAGAGGAAATCAGAGGCGACCCAATTTTAAATCAAAGAGAAGGACAGAAACTTCATCATCTACTTTAAAATGCTTTGAATGTAATCAACCTGGACATCTGAGGGTTGATTGTCCCATCTTCAAGAAAAAGATGGAGAAATATGAAAAGAAAAATCTTAGTGAAAAGAAACTGAAGAAAGCATACATCACATGGGATGAAAATGATATGGAATCTTCTGAAGATTCAGAAAATGAAGAGATAAATCTCTGCCTTATGGCTAAAAGTTACGAAAGTGATGAAGAGGTAACATCTTCAAATAACTTATCTATTTCTTTTGATGAATTGCAAGAAGCATTTGCTGATCTGCATAAAGAGTCAATTAAACTTGCAAAATTAGTTTCATCTTCAAAGAAAACAATTTCAAATTTAGAAAATGAAATCTCAAAATTAAACAAAGAATTAGATCATCTTAGAAATGAAGTCTCAATTTCTAAAACAAATGAAAAAGTTAATATCTCCACTATTTTTGACAATAAAATATCAGATCCTTGTAGTTGTTGTGAAAAATATGAAAAATAAATTAAAGAGTTGAAAAATTCACTTGCTAAATTTTCTTATAGTAAAAATAATTTAGATGTCATATTAAGTAAACAAAGATATGTTTCCAATAAGAATGGACTAGGGTATAAATCTGAAAAACAACAAAAGTTTCATAAAAACTTTTCTACTTCCACACAAAAATGTAATTATATCACTTGTTTTTACTGTGGAAGAAGAGGACATGGCATATCAACTTGCTACTTCAAGAAAAATTACAGCAACATTAAAATGATATGGGTCCCAAAAGGATCCTCAGTTTATACTAACATGCAAGGACCCAATAAAGTTTGGGTACCTAAGTCAAAAACTTGATTATGTAGGTGTCTTTGAGGAAGAAGTGGTACATAGATAGCGGATGCTCAAAACATATGACTGGAGATGCATCAAATTTTACACATATCTCTCCAAAGAAAAGCGGGCATGTAACATATGGTGACAACAACAAAGGTAGAATCCTTGGAGTTGGTAAAATAGGTACAAATTCTTCAAACTCCATTGAAAATGTTCTACTTGTCGAAGGCCTTAAGCATAGCCTGCTTAGCGTTAGTCAATTATGCGACAAAGGCTATCTAGTATCATTTGATTCTAAAATATGTCTTATAGAACATAAGCATGACATTAATATAAAGCATGTAGGACATAGAGTCAATAATGTTTACATGATAGACTTAAGCATAAAACTAGAAAACAATCATTGCTTTCTTAGCAAAGATGATGATCCATGGTTATGGCATAAAAGAATTGCTCACATAAACATGGATCACTTAAATAAATTAATTTCAAAAGATTTAGTAGTTGGTTTGCTTAAATTGAAATTTGAAAAAGATAAACTATGTGATGCATGTCAAAAGGGCAAACAAACAAGGGTCTCATTCAAACCTAAAAATGTTGTTTCAACCACTCAACCCTTACAGTTATTGCATATGGATTTATTTGGTCCATCTAGAACCATGAGTTTTGGAGGAAATTACTATGCCCTAGTTATAGTTGATGATTTCTCTAGATATACTTGGACATTATTTATTACACATAAAAGTGATGCATTCCAAGTATTTAGAAAACTTGCTAAAGTCATACAAAACAAGAAAAATCTTAAGATTGCATCCATTAGAAGTGATCATGGGGGTGAGTTTGAAAACAAAGATTTTGAATTATTCTGTGATGAACATGGTATTGAACACAATTTTTCTGCACCTAGAACCCCTCAACAAAATGGAGTTGTTGAGAGGAAAAATAGGTCATTGGAAGAAATTGCTAGAACTTTATTAAATAATACTTCTCTTCCAAAGTTTTTTTGGGCTGAAGCGGTCAATACTGCATGTTACATCATGAATAGGGCCTTAATAAGACCCATTTTAAGGAAAACCCCATATGAGTTATATAATGGTAGAAAACCTAATATTTCTCATCTACATGTTTTTGGTTGCAAATGCTTTGTGCTCAGTAATGGTAAAGATAATCTAGGAAAATTTGATGCAAAATCTGATGAAGGTATTTTTCTTGGATATTCATTACGAAGCAAAGCATATAGGGTATATAATAAAAGAACTATGAATATCGAGGAATCCATTCATGTTACCTTTGATGAATCTAATGCTATCTTGTCGAGAAAGAATATGCTAGATGATATTGCAGATTCTTTAGAACATATGAATATTGATGAATAAGATTCAAAAGGAAATGATAAAGGAAACAATGAAGATCCTCCAGTAGAAGTCAAATCCAATGATGAACTTCCAAGAGAATGGAAAGCTTCAAGAGATCATCCCCTCGATAACATCATTGGTGATATCTCAAAAGGGGTAACAACTAGACATTCTCTTAAAGACTTATGCAATAATATGGCTTTTGTATCTATGATTGAACCTAAAAATATAAAAGAAGCCATAATAGATGATAACTGGATTATTGCCATGCAAGAAGAATTGAACCAATTTGAAAGAAACAATGTGTGGAAATTAGTAGAAAAACCTGAAAATTATCCTGTCATAGGAACAAAATGGGTTTTTAGAAATAAATTAGATGAACATGGTATAATTATTAGAAATAAAGCCAGGTTAGTAGCAAAAGGGTATAATCAAGAAGAAGGAATAGACTATGAAGAAACATATGCTCCTGTTGCAAGATTAGAAGCCATTAGAATGCTTTTGGCATATGCATCCATAATGGATTTTAAACTTTATCAAATGGATGTTAAGAGTGCTTTTCTAAATGGCTTAATTCAAGAAGAGGTATATGTTGAACAACCCCCTGGTTTTGAAATTCCGGATAAACCAAATCATGTTTATAAATTACAAAAGGCTCTTTATGGTTTGAAACAAGCCCCTAGAGCGTGGTATGAACGCTTAAGCAATTTTCTTCTAGAAAAAGAATTCTCTAGAGGTAAAGTGGATACCACATTGTTCATAAAGAGAAAGCATAATGATATTTTGTTGGTTCAAATATATGTTGATGATATAATTTTTGGATCCACTAATGATTCATTGTGCAAGGAGTTTTCCCTTGATATGCAAAGTGAATTTGAAATGTCAATGATGGGAGAACTAAAGTACTTTCTGGGATTACAAATCAAGCAAACTCAAGAAGGTATATTCATCAATCAATCCAAGTACTGCAAGGAATTGATCAAAAGATTTGGGATGGAAAGTGCAAAACACATGTCTACACCGATGAGCACTAGTTGTTACTTAGATAAAGATGAATCTGGTCAGTCTATAGACATAAACCAATATCGAGGTATGATCAGATCTCTTCTCTATTTATCTGCTAGTAGACCTGATATTATGTTTAGTGTATGCATGTGTGCTAGGTTTCAATCCAACCCCAAACAATCACATTTAAGTGCAGTAAAGAGAATTATGAGATATCTATTAGGTACAATTAATTTAGGATTATGGTATCTTAAGAATTCAATATGTAACTTAATAGGATATTCTGATTCTGATTTTGCCGGATCTAAAACTGATAGAAAAAGCACAAGTGGAACTTGTCAATTCATTGGATCGGCTCTTGTCTCATGGCATAGTAAGAAACAAAACAGTGTTGCTTTATCTATTGCTGAAGCGGAGTATATCTCGACCGATAGTTGTTGTGCACAGATTTTATGGATGAAGCAACAATTATCTGACTATGGCATCCTTCTTGATCACATACCTATTAAGTGTGATAATACTAGTGCCATAAATCTATCCAAAAACCCAGTTTAACACTCTAGAACTAAACATATAGAGATTAGACACCATTTTCTTAGAGATCATGTTCTAAAGGGAGATTGTGTATTAGAGTTTGTTGATACTAAGAATCAACTTGCTGATATTTTCACAAAACCTCTCCCCAAGGAAGTATTCTTCTCTATTAGAAGAGAATTAGGCCTCTTAGATGTTAGAGATTTAGAAAAATAAGGATTGATTGATTAATTTACTCTTATGATTGATTGTTTATAGATTATTTTGATTGATCTTGTTTGAATTCTTGTTATTATGATAGAATTTATGATGTCTTGTGTATGTAATGATTGAATGATTGAATTAAGAGCATTAGTAGTGATAATTAATCATATTGGATGTGTTTTAGCATAAACATAGATATTCTCTTAAGAAACTAGCCTAGGATAGGCTCTGGTAATCGATTACCATCCAGTGTAATCGATTACACATGAATAGGCAGCCTGTAATCGATTACAACATCCTGTAATCGATTACCAGAAGGCTTATTGGTCCTATAAACGATTACCAATCCCTGTAATCGATTACCAGAAGGCTTATTGGTCCTATAAATGATTACCAATCCCTGTAATCGATTACAATTCGTCCTCATCTATAAATATTCACGAAATCAGAGCTGTTGCGCAGCCACAACCTTCTTTCACGTCTCCTCCATACCTAAAACTTCAAATCTTCGAATCTCACTCAATTCTTCACCAAATCACGTCCCGTAAAGACCAATCTTCCTCTTTTTCACTCCTCTTTCACTTCCACCGATTAAAATCCACAAAAACTTCATCAAATGGCAGAGCCATCGAAGAAGAGAAAGGGATCATCCTCCACCGCTGCTGCTGCTGCCCATCGCCGCCACGGACCATCTGAAGCATCCACAGCACCTACTCATCCATCTTTATCATCTCCAAGATCATCAACATTGTTTCCTTCCAATGATCAGCGTCTACGGTACCTCTCTCAATTTTCTTCTAGGATTATCTTAGACCCTAAGTACCTAGATGTCGAATTCTTTAATGATGAAACGTTTGATTGCTATCAAGTGTTTCAAAATTCTGGCCTTGTTAATTTCATGTCATTAAAATTGCCATATTATCCTGAACTTGTAAAGGTCTTCTACTGCAATTTAAAAATTCAGGATGGCATTATTATTTCTGAGGTGCATGGTATTCCTATGGTCATTGATCAGTCACTGTTCTTTTCTTTAACTAATTTACCCAGTCAAGGTGCACCTTTTGAGGGCACCATTGTTGATGACTAGAAATTTGATTATTCGAGTCATGATGCTCGTCGTATGGTCTGCAATGATCAAGCTGAAATGACCGGTAGATTGCTGGCCGGGTCATTAACATTTGATAATCGCATCATGCACTATATAATTGTTAGGATTTTGCTTCCTCGGTCTTCAAATTTAGCACAAGCCTCTGAGGAGGATCTGATTCTTATGTGGGCTTTTCTTACCCGTCGTCAGATCGACTGGGCCCATTTGGTTCGGTACCGAATGCATAAGGCATTACGGGCCAATGCACCTCTCCCTTAACCACATTTGATTACTCTGTTTCTGCGTCATTTTCAAATTCCGCTTGATGATGAACCATTTGTTCAAGTCAAGCGTTCCTTTGCAATTGGTGCTGGAGCCGTGACTTCCTTTGGGTACCGTAAAGATCGGAATGGTCAATGGCTAAAGAAGGATGCACTCCTTCCTCAAGATGAACGTACTCCTTCACCTCTTCCTCAGCGCGATGATTCAGCACTCATGAATGAAGTCCTCTCCGAATTACGGGGTCTTCGTTCTTATGTTGGTGACCGCTTCGACTCGTTAGATACACGCTTTGCCGGCATGGACATTCGCCTCACATAGCTTGAAGAGGATGTAGGTTACATTCGTCAGAGTTTCGATCTTCCACCACCACCTCCGCCTTCTTAGACTTTAGTTTCTAATTATATGTCTTTTATAAGCCGTGTATTTTGGCTATTCAATTTCTTAGAGTTTAAATTATTATGTTAAGTACTTTATTTATCTTGTGGTATTTGGATTTCAGTCTTTTCTGCTTTGACATTATGTGGTTTTTGAAGTTTTGATTTATTTGGATTCTGGTTTGGTTATTTCTTATTTTTGAGTTTGGATGGTTATGCCTTATATTTTGATATTTATATTTTTCTACTCCATTGTTATATCTGTGTTGATTCCCGAGTACTTTGGCTTTTTGATGTTGCCAAACGGGGAGAAAAGGTTGTAGAAAAGCTTAACAAACTTAGAAATCAAGTGATCATAAATTCCCAAATATAGGGGGAGTAAACGCACATTTTATCTATATACAATTGTTTGTTGCTTGCTTGAATCTTGATTTCAGGAATTGTATTGTCATCATCAAAAAGGGGGAGATTGTAGATGCAATTGCCTTTGGTGTTTTGATGATGATCATGATGATATGATGCAATTGATGCAAATGGGCTTTTCAAGATTAAATTCAAGACAATACTTCAAGATTACAAGTCACAACATCAAGATGATCACTAGGATATTAGGAAGGGAATTCCTAATTGAATTAGCAAAAGGTTTTGCCAAGTAATTTAAATTAAAAAGTGTTTTTCAAAGGATTTACTCTCTGGTAATCGATTACCAGAGGATGTAATCGATTACCAGTGGCCAAATATGTTTTACAACAACTACTAAAATTTGAATTTAAATTTTAGACTGTGTAATCGATTACACAATTTTGGTAATCGATTACCAGCAATTAGTAAACGTTTTAATTCAAATTTTAAAAGCTGTAATCGATTACACAATTACTGTAATCGATTACCAGACAAGATTTTCAGAAAAATCTTTCTAAGAGTCACAATTTCTCAAAGGGCTTTTTCATGACCACCAATGGTCTATATATATGTGACTTATAACAGAAATTTGCTGAGAGTTTTTCAGAACAAAAGTGTTTATCCTCTCAAAGAGCAAAATCATTTTATCCTCTTAAGAATTCCTTGGCCAATTCAATTGCAATTCATTAAGGAATTATTTGAGTGCTCAATCTGTAAAATCTATCTCTTTCAAGAGAGATTCATTCTTCTTCTCCTTCTAATTCGTTAAGGGATTAAGAGACCGAGAGTCTCTTGTTGTAAATGAATTCTAAACACAAAGGAAGGATTGTCCTTGTGTGTTTATAACTTGTAAAAGGAATTTACAAGATAGTGGAACTCTCAAGCGGGTTACTTGGGGACTGGACGTAGGCACAAGGGTGTGGCCGAACCAGTATAAATCTGAGTTTGCACTTTCTCTTCCCTTAAACTCCTTTGTTTATTATTGCTTTATATTCATATTCAAATTGTTTTTATTTGAATTAATATTTAAGAAGTTCATTGTTAAGGGAATTTATAACTTGAATAGAAAGTGAAATAGATTTTTAATTGGGGAAGTAGTTTGGAATATCTTAATTCAACTCCCCCTTCTTAAGATATCTGAGGCCACTTGTCTAACAATCCCTAAATCAGCCTCAAAGTCTGTCTGCCGCACATCCAATGCCAAACACCACCCTTAACACAAACCAAAACACCAACCAGGGAAGGAATTTTCCAGCAAAAAAGCCTGTAGAATTCACCCCAATTCTGGTGTCCTATGCTAACTTGCTCCCATATCTACTCGATAATTCAATGGTAGCCATAGCCCAACCAAGGTTCCTCAACCTCCATTTTTCTAAGGATATGACTCGAATGCAACATGTTCTTATCATGGAGGAGTTCCGGGGCATTCCATTGAGCATTGTATGACCCTAAAGCATAAGGTGCAAGGTCTAATTGATGCGGGCTGGCTAAAATTTGAGGAGGATAATCGCTTGTGAAATTCTGATGTTGGCAAGTGACACCATGCATGGGGCAGTTTTAAAGTTTATGTTAGATGTTTCCAATGACTCATTAGGATTTTCAAGTTTATGCCATTATTATAAACCACAACCACAATGCTAATAATATGGATAAATTTGACATCCTTGTCTCTCATTCTCTCACAAATACATCTTTGCTTATTTAACTTCCACTGAAATGTGAGTGTAAGCCGATGGTTTGTTTGCTCAAGCGACCTGTGTTTTTGAGTTTTGACTTCCAAGATTGTTCAATCAGAAATTACTCATTCTCCATGTTTGGTGAGGGTGTCGTAAACAACGAGTAAAGCAAAAGTTCAAAAATAAAAAAAAAACGTTTGATTGACTGTGTTTCAAATAAAAAGTACAGACATTCATGTGACATCATTTTATCTTTCCTAAAGTTGTTTTTTTGAGAGAAAAGTGAGTTATCAAGAACAGGAGTCGTTTAACTTAATCTGTCAATTGAAAATCCTTTAAATGTTTCTTGTCCTTGAAAATTCATTTTCAAGAATCTGCACAGTTTCTTTCATTTTTCCATGCTACAAGGTCGTGACAAAAGACAACAATAGATACCTCAGAGCCCTACACTGAGGCAATAAGAGGCACCGTGCATGATCCTTGAGCGAACCTAGGGGTAGATCAAAATTTTTCACCCGGTATTTTGAAAACCCGAAAGGGAAGCCTAAGCAAAGTTAGGGTTGATATAAAAAAAAGAAAGAAAAAACAATCAGGGGCGTGTTATTAAGGTTTTGTCCCAAAATCCAAACTACCAAAGGATCTAAGTCAAGATTTGAAATGACACATGGCCATGTTTCAACATCCCAAACACTAGTTTATCCCTTGCTACCCCCTCTAAGCCAAAGCATATTTGTTTTCTAAAAACAACAAAAAAAACAACAAAAGAAAAATAGAAACCCTAAGTAGGAACCATCGCTAAACCGGTGGGAAGAGCAATGCAAACAACACATGCATGAAGTTGGGCAACAACAAAAGAGAAAATAAAATCCGCCAAAGGCGAGAGTGAAGAAAAAGAGAGACAAAGTTCTCCAGATCCTACAAGAAAGGCACAAAAGTGCAATGAAGAATTAATGTATGAGACAAAAGGAGTAGAGCCCGACCTGAAAGGTACAAGCAATGTTCTCGAGGTTCTTACTCAATGTAACCCTCAAACACTCTTTGAGTCTGTCTAATCCTTTCTTTCATAGCCCTCTTACCCGTGACCACGTTGCAAGCCCAATAAAGCCCATGTGGATCAAGGAATAATTAATTTTCTTTTAAGTTGGGATTCTGGAATGAAACCCGCGCTTGCTTGTGATTGTTAAAAAAATATATCTATCTAAAACAAAAAAAAGAGAAACCCTTAAGGTTCACACTTGCACATTTGAGAAGAAAACTCATTCCACCAGGAGATCGTGGAAAACACCCAAAGCCAATAGTGATAGTAGGGTACACGTGATGTTAGTCGCTCATGCGAAACTCCTTAGGATTCCTTTGAATCCAATGGTGGCCTTTGCCTCGGGATCAGCCCGTGTCATCAAGTTTCAGTGGGATCAACAGACCCATGGCATCACTCTATGACCATAAATCTGTAAAAGCAAAGCTTCATGGTGAATCAAAGGTGATTCAAAGGAGTTTTGATGATAAAAAAAGATGATGACAAAGGTGATGACAAAAAACTCAAAGATCAATCAAAGAACAACTCAAGTAAATCAACAACAATTCAAGAGTTCAAGATAAGAATCAAGAAGAATTCAAGACTCAAGAAGAAAGTTTAGAGTCAAGAATCAAGATTCAAGGTTCAAGATCTCAAGAATCAAGATCAATATTCAAGACTCAAGATTCAAGAATCAAGAGAAGGCTTAATCAAGATAAGTATGAAAAGTTTTTCTCAAAAATTGAGTAGAACATGATTTTTCTCAAAACATGTTTACCAAAGATTTTTTACTCTCTGGTAATCGATTACCAGATTGTTGTAATCGATTACTAGTAGCAAAATTGTTTAGAAAAAGTTTTCAAGTTGAATTTACAACGTTCCAATTAATTTCAAAAAGCTGTAATCGATTACAATGTTTTGGTAATCGATTACGAGTGCCTTTGAACGTTGAAATTCAAATTCAAATGTGAAGAGTCACATCCTTTCACATAAAAGCTTTGTGTAATCGATTACACTTATTTGGTAATCGATTACCAGTGATTGTTTCTGAATAAATCAAAAGATGTAACTCTTCAAAAAGGTTTTGACTTTTTCAAATTGGTTTTAAGTTTTTCTAAAAGTTATAACTCTTCTAAATGGTCTTCTTGACTAGACATGAAGAGTCTATAAAAGCAAGGCTTTGTTTTGCATTTTCAATGAATTCATTCTTTCAATCTTGAACACTTATTGAATCAATCTTTTACAAGCCCTAAATCTCTTTGAACTTCTTCTTCTTCTTTTTACCAAATGCTTTATGAAGTTTTCTGGTTTTCCAAACCTTGAAAACTTGTGCTATTCATCTTTTCATTCTCTTCTCCCTTTGCCAAAAAGAATTCGCCAAGGACTAACCGCCTGAATTCTTTTTGTGTCTCTCTTCTCCCTTTTCCAAAAGAACGAAGGACTAACCGCTTGAATTCTTTTGTGTCTCCCTTCTCCCTTGTCAAAGAATTCAAAACGACACAGTCTGAGAATTCTTTTGATTCTTCCCTTTCCCTATTACAAAAGTGTTCAAAGGACTAACCGCCTGAGAATTCTTTTGTATCCCCATTCACAAAATATCAAAGGTTTAATCACCTGAAATCTTTGTCTTAACACATTGGAGGGTACATCCTTTGTGGTACATCTACTTGGGTTTGACTGAGAACAAGAGAGGGTACATCTCTTGTGGATCAGTTCTAGTGGAGGGTACATCCACTAGGGTTTCAAAGAGAACAAGGGAGGGTACATCCCTTGTGAATCTTTGCTTCTAAAAGGATTTTTACAAGGTTGAAAGAAATCTCAAGGACCGTAGGTCGCTTGGGGACTGGATGTAGGCACGGGTTGTTGTCGAACCAGTATAAAAACTCTTGTGTGTTTGTTTCCTTCTTCCCTACTCTTTTACTTTCCGATGTGTATTTAATTTCCGATTTTACTTTATGTTAAGTTTCTCTTCTACTCCATATTCTCTTAACAACATAAGTAAAAGCCTTAGAAGAGTAATTTTTAATTAGTAAAGGTTTAGGAACAATTAATTCAACCTCCCCTTCTTAATTATTCTGAGGCCACTTGATCCAACAAAATCAAGAAAGTTCCACTTGGTCACATACCAAAGTGTGACAATCCATTGCCACCCTTCAATGGGGTGCACGATTGGTCCCAAAGCCATATATTTTCTTGCTGTGCAGAATAATCGAAGTTTTTAAAAGAAAGGGTAAAACCCCAAGATCAATATTTCAGTTGATTAAATGTCAAACGGCTCCATTGCCGTCACTCCAAAGTTGTCAAGTGACTAAATCAAACAGAACATACACTCTGAGGGAGTCCCTGATGAGATTTGCAAAGAAATAGGATGAGGTTGCATGAGTTATCACATCTTTCAAAAAAACAATCAATCAGTGTTTTCCAAAAAAAAAAAAATCAAACCAAAAATCAAAATCACAAAAAAAATAGGAAATAATGTCATGAACATTGTACAAATTTCCATTGCATTGCAATGTTGCATACAAAGCCTGCATTTATTGTATTTCAAAATAAAGGTTGCATGCATTTGCATCCCAAAAATCATGGTCATATTAAGTTCATAGATTTCTCTTTGTATGCCAATTTCCCAAAGCTAATGTCCTAACCTTAGAGTTTAGGATAAGAGACCCTCTCAAAGAGTCAACCTCTTGCTTTCTCACCAGGTTAAGCCCTTTGGTACTAGTACCTATTGGTTTATTTCATAAGACTCAAAGTCCTCGCAATTATCTTATGAAGACTGTCACAGTCTTCCTTTGCCTTCCAGAGTCAATCGAGTCCGTTGGCATGCAGAGACAATCATGGTCATCTTCCTATTTTCAAAGAATTCAATGTCTTTCGATCAAGACTATTAAAGTCTTCTTTGCCTTCTAGAGACAATCAAGTTCGTTGGCACATAGAGACAAATTAAGGTCATCTATCCCTTTTCAAAGACTTCAATGTCTTTCGATCAAGACTATTAAAGTCTTCTTTGCCTTCTAGAGACAATCAAGTCCGTTGGCACCAGAGACAAATTATGGTCATTTGCCCCTTTTCGAAGACTTCAATGTCTTTCAATCAACACTATTAAAGTCTTCTTTGTCTTCCAGAGACAATCAAGTCTATTGGCATGCAGTGACAAATTATGGTCATCTGCTTTTTTTCAAAGACTTTAATGTCTTTCGATCAAGACTATTATAGTCTCTTTTGCCTTCTAGAAACAATCAAGTCCGTTGGCATGCAGAGACAATCATGGTCATCCGCTTTCGTTTTTTTCAAGACTATTACAGTCTTATTTGCCTTCTAGAGACAATCTAGTCCGTTGGCA
The DNA here is from genome assembly GCF_000004515.6 of Glycine max. NCBI lineage: Eukaryota > Viridiplantae > Streptophyta > Magnoliopsida > Fabales > Fabaceae > Glycine > Glycine max. The sequence goes on from NC_038254.2 coordinate 17,657,399, forward strand.
TGTAGAGACAATCATGGTCGTCCGCTTTTGTTGTTTGCAAGACTATTACAGTCTCCTTTGCCTTCTAGAAACAATCAAGTCTGTTGGCATGCGGAAACAATCATGGTCATCCGCTTTCATTGTTTTCAAGACTATTACAGACTCTTTTTCCTTCCAGAGACAATCAAGTCCATTGGCATGCAGAGACAATCATGGTCATCTGCCTCTTTTCGAAGACTTCAATGACTTTCGACTATTACAGTCTTCTTTGTCTTCCAGAGACAATCAAGTCCGTTGGCATGCGGAGACAATCATGGTCATCCACTTTCATTGTTTTCAAGACTATTACAGTCTTCTTTGCCTTCCAAAGACAATAAAGTCCGTTGACATGCAGAGACAATCATGGTCATCTTCCTCTTTTCGAAGACGATAATGTTTTCAGTCATTTATGCTTTCAAAAGCTGAAAATGCCTTCATTTACATTTTGAAGACGACAACATCTTCAAAATGCAACAATGCCTTCATTTACATTTCGAAGACGACAATGTCTTCAGTCATTTATGCTTTCAAAAGGTGACAATATCTTCATTTACATTTCAAAGACGACAATATCTTCAAAAGGCAACAATGTCTTCATTTACATTTCGAAGACGACAATGTCTTCAAAAGGCAACAATGCCTCCATTTACATTTTGAAGACGACAATGTCTTCAAAAGGCAACAATGCCTTCATTTATGTTTTGAAGACGACAATGTCTTCAAAAGGCGACAATGCCTTCATCCACATTCCGAAGACGACAATGTCTTCAAAAGGCGACAATGCCTTCATCTACATTCCAAAGACGACAATGTCTTCAGTCATTTCTGCTTTCAAAAGGCGACAATGTCTTCATTTACTTTTTGAAGACGATAATACCTTCAGTCATTTCATGCTGTCAAAAGGCGACAATGCCTTCATTTATGCTTTCAAAGATGACAATGTCTTCATTTACATTTCAAAGACGACAATGTCTTCAAAAGGCGACAATGCCTCCATTTACATTTCGAAGATGACAATGTCTTCAAAAGGAGACAATGCCTTCATTTACATTTTGAAGACGACAATGTCTTCAAAAGGCGACAATGCCTTCATCTACATTTCGAAGATGACAATGTCTTCAGTCATTTATGCTTTCAAAAGGGTACAATGTCTTCATTTACATTTCGAAGACGACAATGTCTTCAGCCATTTCATGCTTTCAAAAGGCGACAATGCCTTCGTTTACGCTTTCGAAGACGACAATGTCTTCATCTCAAAGACTTCAATACATATATATATATATATATATATATATATATATATATATATATATATATATATAGATAAAGAAATAAAAAAGAAGAACTTCAAGGTCTTCATGTTTTCACAGGTTTTACTGCTAGGACTTCCGCTAGTGGCCGGTTGGATGGTGAGATCCCTCAAATGAAATTAGTGTCTTTATCTTTACTTCCCTTTTATTTCCAATAAAAGATAAGTAAAGACGGGCAACTGTCATACACTAATTTTGTCCGGGGATGATCATTTGCAAACATTTGGATTCTTGCCAGCCGAATTGAGCTGCTTAACACTAATTGTCGCGCAATTCGTATGGTTTTGTGACATTTCGGAAGGAAATGTGCAAAATATTCAAAAGAAGGGCAAAAAGGTCACTTTTGGGGCATTTTTCAGCCCTTGGGCCCACTAGAAAGCTTAGGGATGAAGTAACCAGCTCGCCTGGGCAAGCTAGGTTACTTCAGGAGGAAGCAAGCAACTCGCCTAAATAATCATGAGGGGGCTGAAGGAAAGGGGTCCTGAGGCTTCTAAGGTCCAGAGGTCCAGAATTGAGAAGAAATAAGAGAAAAAGAAGCTCGCGACTGCAATCGATTTCTACATCGTTCTTCACCGTTCTTCATCTATTCTTCGGTCGTTCTTCATTCTTCATTCGGTTAGTGCATGTCTTTAAGGATTTGAACTTGATTCATGGACCCTTAGGGGTCCTCTTTATTACTTTATGCATCTTCATCTCCTTCTTCGATCATCGGTAATCACTTTTCTTTTGTAAAGTAAGTTTTAATCGATCATTAGCGTTGCAAGTTCTCTTAAAAAAGGATTGAAGACTAATAAGTAAAATCAAAACAAAACCAACTCATAAACTTTCTTCATTTCATCAAAAAAATCAAGAGATTGTTTCAAGATCCAACGCCTTAGACGACCTTTTTGTTCGCAACTAAAATCAATCTTTCAAAAAGATAAAAAATCAATTTAACAAACAACCTTTTAGACTTAAAGAACTACGTTGGTCTGATTTTCCCATCGCATCCGAGGATACGTAGGAGCGAGGGCAAGACCCTTGTCTCTGCATGAAAAGGGAAAATACATAAAAAATATAAAAAGGGAAAATACATAATTTTGAAGTCATATTTTGCACACTCAATTAACGGTTGTCGTCCTTTGTGATGGGCGTGCAGGGTGCTATTACCTTCCCCATGTGTAAACAACTCCGAACCCCCATTTTCAAAATCCGTAGACCTTTGTCTTTTTTGGTTTTTCTAACGTTTTCCTCGAATAATCATTGGTGGCGACTTCGCTCATTTTCTCCCTTGGAGACAAACGCTTTGACCCGTTAAATATTTCATATAAGTATAAATTATTTTACCAGCTATTATTAATATACTCTTATAAACCACATAATTTAGTTGTTTACACTAATAGTTTTTTAGATCTTAATTTTATATTATTTTATTACTTAAAATATTATATAATATTAAAAAATATAAAACCAGTTCAACTACGATTAAACCATTAAATTTTGAACATGCCTTCATTGGTTCAATCACCTACTCAATTTAAAAAATGTTAGTCATTATCAAATTAGAATTAGAGTCTAACATCAATAATCTAAAAAGTAAAGGTTTTCTCTAAAGGATTATGAAGATTAGGTAAAACTCCAATTCTGATTTAAGAAACACACAAACAATACTTATAAAACTATGTTTAAGTTTTGTCTTTTAACTAGTTTGGAAGAATTTGAATGAATAGCTTTAAATTGATTGTTGATTATGAGTATAATTAAGTGTGCATTGGTGACAACTTTGTAGTTTTGAGGTCTCATGTTGATGATAGTGTTGTTGGAGAAAAAGAAGAATGCAACAGAGAAAGATGCAAAAAAAAATTATTTCTAAATTCTGGTGATTAGTACTTATACAACAATGATAACTATCTATTTATAACAATCCGTTTTCTGTAAAAATAGAAAAATACAAGTTGTTCTCATTTTCTAATTATAACCGTACTCCGCATTTAACCCTCTAACTATTTGAATCACTTTCTAACATCCCCCTTTGATTCAAAAGCTTACAAGCAAACTACATTCTGTAACTTTCTCAACACTTTAAATCTTTCAGCCTTGAATGACTTAGTCATTATATCAACCAATTGAACTTTTGACCTACAATGCCTTAGTTTAACTATGCCTTTACTTACTTGATCTTTGAGGAAATGAAATTTAGTGTCTATATGCTTGCTTCTTCCATGAGATATTGTATTCTTGGCCAAATCTATAGCTGATTTGCTGTCTACAATTAGTTCAACAGCTTCATCCGAAGATACTTTCAATTCATTAATCAGGGATGAATGCCAAAGTGCTTGGCAAGCAGCTGAACAAGATGCAATATATTCTGTCTCACAGGTTGATAATGTGACCACTGATTGCTTCTTTAAGTTCCAGGATATGGGAGAGCCAAACAATAGAAATACCTGTCCCATAGTGCTTTTCCTATCAACCAAATCTCCACACCAATCTGAGTCTAAATAGGTTACAAGATGTAGATTATCATCCTCTTTGGTTTGATGAGGGAAAATGATTCCATATCCCAATGTTCCCTTTAGATACCTCATGATCCTTTTAGCAGCTAGCAAGTGTGATTGCCTAGGGTCACTCATAAATCTGCTCACAAGTCCAACATTGAATGTGATCTCTGGTCTGCTGTGACAGATGAATCTTAGACTGCCAACAATCTATCTGAACAAGGTTCCATCAACCGAGGCTTCATTCGCACCTTTTGCAAACTTCAAATTCACCTCTACTGGAGTTTCTATTGGGTTACAACCCCACATGTTAAACCTCTTCAAAACATCTAAAATATACTTCTTTCGGTGCATGAAAATTCCATGCTCAGTGTATGCAAACTCCAATCCTAGAAAGTATGATAATGTTCCCAGGTCTGTCATTTCAAATTCCTTCTTCAAATTCTATTTTAGTGAGTCAATCCCAGCTAAGCTACTCCCAGTAAGTAATAGATAATCCACATACAGACAAATGATAAGAATTTCAGTGTGTTTCACAATTTTTATGTAAACTCCATGCTCAGCAGTATATTTCTGAAAGCCAATATTGTGAAGAAAAGTGTCGATTCTCCTGTTCCAAGCCCCAGGTGCCTATTTTAACCCATATAATGCCTTCCTCAGCTTCAAAACTTTGTGCACATTCCCCTTGCATATAAAACCAGGAGGTTGCTGTCATACCCTAATTTCGTCTAGGGACCATATGTTTGTTGGGATTCGACCCTCGTTTGACCACTTCGAGGTACTTGGAACCCATCGTTAGGCAATCCGTGAAGTTCTGTAACATGCTAGAAGTCAAAAGGAAGCATTGTTGCACAATCCATGAAGTTCTGTGACATGCCGAAAGTCAAAAGGAAGCATTGTTGCACAATTCGTGACGTTCCGTAACATCCCGGGAGCCAAAAAAGGGATGATTACGTAATCCGTAAGGTTCCGTGACATTACGGAAAGAAAACAAGTATCGTTACGAAATTCGTAAAGTTCCGTAACGTTACGGAAAAAGAATCAGCAAAAAAGGCAGGGGGTGTATTTAGTAAACAGGGGGTACAAATAGCAATCAGGCCCACTTGGGCCTTCCAGGAAGTTCCCCAGTAGGCGGTGCCTTCTGGAGGAAGCAACCTAGCTCGCCTCGGCGAGCTGAGCTTGCCTGGGCGAGCTGGGTGGCAAGCTTCTCCTTCTTTTCCCTATAAATAGGGGAAGGAGGGAAGAACAAAAAGGTTCAACCCTCCTGGTATCAGAGAATCACTTAAAATTAGTGAGAAAAATTGTTTCCGTGAAGAAAATCCAAGCCGAGGCGCTTCCATAACGCTTCCGAGACATTTTCGTGGGTGATTTCGCGAGGATTTTCCGCCGTTCTTCATCGTTCTTCGTTCGTTCTTCGACGTTCTTCTGTCTTCAACCGGTAAGTTCCCGAAATCGAACTTTTCAATTCATTCTATGTACCCTTAGTAGTCCTCATTTGTTTCACGTGTTTTTATTTTTATTTCATTTACTTTCCGTACCCCCTTTTGACGTGCTTTAATCATTTATTTAAGTCATTTTCTCGCCTAATCAAAAATAAAATAAATTTCCACCGATCATTTGTAGTGTAACATCTTTTAATTTCTGTTAAAATGAAATCCGACCGTTCGGTCATGCCGTAACAACGTTTAAAACCAAAAAAAGAGACAAAATAATAATATAATAATCAAAAAATATCTTTTAGTAAAATAATAATAAAAAAATCAATCGGACGTTTTTCTTTGGGATTTTTCTTTCTTAATCGAATTGACTAATAGCCAAAGAGAAACTAAGGCTAAAATCAATTCATAAATCAAACTTTTGTCATCACCTAAAAAACACATTTAAAGGTCCAACGCCTTGAAATGGTCTTTTTCGCTTTTATTGGTTAAACATAGATTTCTAAAAGCCTAAAATCAACATGTAGCTTTATTACCTCTTTCAAAAATAAAGAAATCATTAATGGTCCAATGGCTTAATGTTTTCTCTCCTTTCAAAAGAATCGAAAGATTGTTTAATGATCCAACGCCTTAAATGACCTTTCATTCTATAAAAACATATTTTTGCAAAAAAGGATAAAAACAATTTAACCAACGTTTGATTCTCGAAGAACTACGTGGGTCTGATTTCCTTATCACAATTGAGGAATACGTAGGAGCAAGGGAAACACCCTCATCGACCCTAAAAAGATAAAAAAAATATATAAAAGGCATAAAAAGTCATAGGAACGTGAAAAAAAGGGAAGATAACATAAATGGAAGTCATATTTGCACATTTGATTAAAGTCTGCCGTCTCTTGTGACGAACGTGTGGGGTGTTAATACCTTCCCCGTGCGTAAATACAATTCCTGAACCTTTTACTTAAAGTTCATAGACCACGTCTTTTCTGGTTTTTCTGACGTTTTTCTCAAATAAACGTTGGTGGCGACTCCGCGCGTATTCCTTTCTTGGAAGACGCACCCGTGAGCCCTCGCGTCACCCTCCCGCCGAAGGGTAGGTTGCGACAGTTGGCGACTCCACTGGGGACTATTTTTAGAGAGTTAGGCCATTTAATCTTGTGCAATGTTTTATCATGACTTTCTCCTTTGTTGGTTTCCCTTTATTTCTATTGTGTTCTTGTATATAAGTCTTGGATGCATTTAGTGTATTTTTTGTATGCATAAGAGAAATATTTATTCATTTGATGCACACAAACAGCAACACTATTTGCACACACGGTGAGTTGAAAAAGGGCCCTATACCCGGGTTCGTGGGAACATAAGGAGTAGAGGTGAATCTGTGATCATGCTAGGTCTCCGACTTGCTTGATTACAGTGAACCCTCATCTAGAGTTTTTCTCTTTGATAACATATTGTTGCTAGTAGTCCCTACTGCTGCAATATGTTCTTCAAAGGGGATGATACCTCTAGAGACCATCAAGAAGATATGACCACCTTGGGAATTATCACTAAAAAGCCCTTTTAGCTCCCTCCCATGTAGGTCCCTAAAATAGGGGCACAGAGCAAACACGCTGCGTGCCATTTTTCATATAGCCATGCATGTAGTCCTAAGTGTCATGTACCCCTTTGCTTATATTTGTTTGTGAATATTCTCGTACTATTTACATCCCCGTGTTGTGCCTTTCGCATATGCATCATACACGGGTTCTGTCTTGATCCCCTCTCTTTGACAAACCAACGGAGGGTCCGTGTCACCTTAAATACATATGTCGGGCACCGTGCTACCCCAAGACGTTGTATCTAAGAAGGAGGCAATTTCCCGGGCTCCCCTATTCATAAATTGCATCTGTGTCATATGCATTTTTTCATGCATTCATCCATTCCACCCATGATAGATGTCGAAGTTTTGATTCGCACTGGGTTTTTGTTTCACTTTAGTAAACATGGGAACAAATCAAACTGGCAAAAGGTTTTATCAAGTCAAGATTAAGGGCCTAGATATCACCAGCATTAAGGAGTTGGGGCGGTTGATGGGACCTCTCCAAATGCAAGCCTTCCGCAAAGCGTACGGAAAGATCTTAGATTTGACCATAGTAGAGATATCTACAGAAGCCATTGTATCACTCACCCAATACTATGACCAGCCCTTGAGATGCTTCACGTTTGGAGACTTCCAATTAGTACCGACTGTTGAAGAATTTGAGGAGAGTCTAGGATGTCCTCTTGGGGGAAGGAAACCATATCTTTTCTCCGGATTTCTTCCCTCCTTGAGCAAGATTGCAGTTGTGATCAGGGATTCGACGAGAGGATTGGATCGTGTAAAGCGAACTCGAAACGGCATAGTGGGCCTACCACGGAAGTACTAAGAAGACAAGGCGAGGGATATGGCGAATCAAGAGAAGTGGGTCCCGTTTATGGACGTATTAGCATTGCTAATCTTTGGGGTTGTCCTCTTTCCAAACGTGGACGGTTTGGTGGACCTAGCCGCAATTGATGCTTTCCTTGCATATCACCATAGCAAAGAGAGCCTGGTGGTAGCTATCTTGGCGGACTTATTTGACCGAAGGTGCGAAAAGAGTAGCGCACGGATCATCTGTTGTTTACCTGCTCTTTGTGTATGGTTGGTGTCGCACTTATTCCAACAAGACATAAGGCATCCATGTCCGCTCCGAAGCCATCACTCTTGTTTCGAAAAGAGAAGAGTAGATTAGGAAGAGCATAACAGTCAACTGGTTTCCACAATGGAAGGAAGGAAAGGAGGGAGTTCTCTTCTCATGTGGGGACTACCCAAACATTCCGTTGATAGGGACGAGGGGTTGTATTAACTACAATCCCGCACTTGCTATAAGACAGTTAGGGTACCCCATGAGGGGAGCACCGGCGGAAGAAAGCCTGTCTCCTTTCCTTGTGAGAGATTTCGGAGCGCAAAGTTTCAAGGGTATACAAAGAGTCCATAAGGCATGGGAAAGCCCGTTAAGGAAAGATAAAGAACTTAGGGGCATTCGTAATGGCATCATCGGTGGTTATCATGAATGGCTGAAAGTTCGTACACGAGGGTTAGATTGGCTCTCCAAGTTAAAGATTATCAGCGAAGAGAACTTTGAAGCTCCAGAAGAGGATGAAGAAGTCCGAGCTCTAAAAATAGAACTAGGAAAAGCAAGACTTGCCAAAGAAAAATTCAAGTTGGTCACTACAGACGTCCGAAAAGAGTGTGCCGAGTTACGAGAAGAAAATACAGCTACCGCAAGAGCCCTTGAACAAGAAACAAGAGGGCTCGCAAAGAAGAGCATGGCCGAGACAAATTTTGTGGAGCTTTATGGGGCAGCAACAATGAGCTCGAGCTTCGAAGGGGAGAGAGAGACCAATCACAAGCGCATAGCATGGTCATAAAAGAGGAGTTAGCTGCTTGCTCAAGGTCCAAGAGAAGCTTGTCTTAGCATTTATGCGAGATAGAGACCAACATGTTAGCCATTGTCAGCAAGTACCAAGAAGAATTAAATCTAGCCACGGCCCACGAGCACAAAGTGGTGGATGAGTATGCCCGAGTGTACGCGGAAAAGGAGGCTAGAGGAAGGGTGATCGACTCGTTACATCAAGAGGCAACAATGTGGATGGACCGATTTGCTCTTACTTTGAACGGGAGTCAAGAACTTCCCCGATTGCTAGCCAAGGCCAAAGCAATGGCAGATACCTACTCCGCCTCCGATGAAATCCACGGACTTCTCAGCTATTGTCAGCATATGATAGACTTAATGGCCCATATAATTAGAAACCGCTAGGAAGTTTGTATTGTCACTCAGATCTTGACTAGTTATAAACTTTCTGAATAAAATAAGTTTATCTCACGTTTTTACTCCAAAGATCAGTGCGAATCAAATCACTCCCGCATTTTATCTCTAGCATGCATTCATCGCATAAGCATCTCTTCATGGCATCATAATGAACATATCGTTCTTGCATTTGTCCGTTATTGATGCAAGCTCCATTGGAGCTTGTAGGCCTAGGATCTTCTTCATCAATGGATTCCTTTGCTTCTTGGAAGATAAATGGCAGCGGAATGGAGAAGGAAGAGAGAGAGGAGACGCCACTTCAAGGAGAAGATAAGTCTAGAAGAAGCTCACCACCATAGGAGGCCATGGATAAGAGCTTGGAGGAAGAAGGAGATGAATGAAGGGAGGGGGAGAGAAGAGCACGAAATTTTGTGCTCAAAAAGAGCTCTGAAATCTGAAGTTAATATTCAAATGATCAAAGTTCAAAAAAATGCACACACATGACCTCTATTTATAGCCTAAGTGTCACACAAAATTGGAGGGAAATTCAAATTTCACTTGAATTTGAAATTGAATTTGTGGAGCCAAACTTTGGAGCCAAAATTTCACTAATTATGATTAGTGAATTTTAGTTATGGTTCAGCCCACTAATCCAAGATCAATTCCAAGATTCTCCACTAAGTGTGCTTAGGTGTCATGAGGCATGAAAAGCATGAAGGACATGCACAAAGTGTGACTATATGATGTGGCAATGGGGTGTAGTAAGAAAATGCTCACCTCCCCCTCTAAAATTTAATTGGATTGGGCTTCTACCAATTCAATTAAATTTATTTCCAACCACACACATCAAATATCCACTTAGTGTATGTGAAATTACAAAACTACCCCTAATACAAAAACTAGTCTAGGTGCCCTAAAATACAAGGGCTGAAAAATCCTATATTTCTAGGGTACCCTACCTACATTATGGAGCCCTAAATACAAGGCCCAAAAATAATGAAACCTTAATCTAATATTTACAAAGATAAGTGGGCTCGTACTTAGCCCATGGGCCCGAAATCTACCCTAAGGCTCATAAGAACCCTAGGGCCTTCTCTTGCATCTCTGGCCCAATCTACTTGGAGTTTTCTATCCAATGCCCTTGCGGGGTAGGATTGCATCAGTTATCATGTTCCAGCATCACATTTTGCATAAGTCATTGCATCATCATGCATATGCGTTCAACATACTTTTTGTTCTACAAACTGCATACCTTTTGTTTTCATGTTCGCTCATGCATAATCCTTGCGTTTTCCTTTGCAAAACAAAAACAAAAAAAGAAGCGTGAAAATTTACACTACAATCTTAGTTGCATGTGGTAGGTACCATGAGCCAACCATGTTGGGATCATAAACCCATTTCTAAAAAAAAAACAACAAAATAAAATGATTGAGCATGGTACCTAATGCGTTGCTAACTAGGAAATGGTGTTTCTTCGGGCATCTCAATCTCAACATTACATTTTCCATGCATAGCATACGTATTCTCGAGTCTTTCATCTCTATGAAAGGTTGTCGAAGTATTGGCGATCAGAAATGTCATTCCTTGAATTATGGGGTTGAACCAAGCTCATGCTTTTACGAAAAGGTTCATCAAGTCAAGTTGAAGTATGGAAGTAACCATCTTGCAAAAATTGGGGCAAAAGATGGATTGGGTTACATCACTGCTTCGTCTACTGCCAAACACATTTAGGACTGTTGATGTCCTTGTTACTTCCAGTTTCACCTTGACAAAGATGTCATGGACCATGTTGAAAATCTAAATTGATTCAACCCCATGTCCTGCGTAAAAATTTGCAATACTTCAACTGTGCATCATTCACATACATCCATGCTTTTTATTGGCTGCATTGTTCATTACATTCTTTCCTTGAAAAAAAACGAACTTAATCATTGTTATAAAAAAGAAAAGAACATGCTTTACGGTGCCCTTACCGAACCCATGCTAGAGCTAGAGTAATGGGTAAAGTAGAGGAGGCGCAAGAGCAAATGAAGGCCGACATGGAGGCCACGAAAGAGCAAATGGCCACAATGATGAGCATGAAGAAGATAATGGAAGCCAATGTGGTTATAGTTGCCGCTACCAGCGTTGTTGCTAAGGTGAACCCGATGCCCCCATCTGGACTTAACCAAATGAATCATCCAACCTTAGATATGGTAGGCAAAGATTTGGGAAGTACGGGCGGCCCCCATTATGCGCAAATTCTAAACAAGCATGCCTTCCGACCATATGGCTTGCCTCCCAACTATACACCACCCAATGTGGCATACATTCCCAATGAGGATATCAATAACTCCGCTCCCATACTCATTGAAAGCCGACAACCTCATCATGTATATGTCTCTTAAACCGTGGGGGAGACACATGGAATGCCCCACCACTATCTAGCGGACTTTGAGCCTTGCCTCGGATATACCACTAAAGGGAAAGCAGTTGGTGGTATACCCATGCCAAACACTTTGGAGGGCCCTCAGTTTCGCCCACAACCACAACCCTTGCATTTTGCGGTGGGAAGAGCCCCTCCTGCTATGGCTGAAAAGGGACAGTTGGATCATATAGAGGAAAGGCTCAAGGACATTGAAGGAGGCGAATATTATGCCTTTGCTAACCTAGAAGAGTTGTTCCTAGTACCCAAACATGGTCATTCCCAAGTTCAAGGTGCCGGACTTTGACAAGTACAAGGGGACTACTTGTCGCAAGAATCATCTAAAGATGTATTGTCGGAAGATGGGGGCATACGCAAAAGATGAGGAACTACTGATACATTTCTTCCAAGAAAGTCTTACTGGGGTAGCTGTTACCTGGTACGCTAACTTGGAACCTTCCCGAGTCCACTCTTGGAGGGACCTAATGGTTGCCTTCGTTAAGTAGTATCAGTACAATTCTGATATGGCTTCGGATAGGATGCAACTATAGAACATGTGCAAAAAAGAGCATGAATCCTTCAAGGAATATGCCCAAAGGTGGAGGGATCTGACAGCTCAAGTAGCGCCCCCAATAACAGAGAAAAAGATTATCACAATGATAGTAGACACGTTACCGGTGTTCTACTATGAAAAATGGTGGGTTACACACCTTCAAGTTTTACGGATTTGGTCTTCGTCAGCGAAAGGATCGAAGTGGGTCTGAAAAGAGGCAAATTTAATCATCCTGCTTTGATGAATGAGAAAACTGGGGCAAATGAAGAGGGTGAGGATGAGGGAGAAACCCATGCTGTGATTGCCATTCCTATATGGCCAAGTTTCCCACCAACCCAACAATGTCATTACTTAGCCAATAACAACCCTTCTCCTTACCTGCCACCCAGTTATCCACAAAGGCCATCCCTAAATCAACCACAAAACCCACCTTCCACACAACCAATGCTAAACACCACCTTTAGCACGAACCAAAACACCAACCAAGGAAGGAATTTTGTAGCAAAAAGCCTGTAGAATTCACCCCAATTCTGGTGTCCTATGCTAACTTGCTCCATTATCTACTTGATACTGCAATGGTAGCCATAACCCCTGCTAGGTTTTCTCAACCTCCATTTTTCTGAGGATACGACTCGAACACAATGTGTGCTTACCATGGAGGAGCCCTGGGGCATTCCATTGAGCATTGTATGACCTTGAAGCGTAAGGTGCAAAGTCTAATTGATGCGGGCTGGTTGAAATTTGAGGAGAATCGCTGATCGAGGCCGTACCCGAATCAAATAAACATGAAAATGCAATAACTAGGAAGTGATCCTAGGTCGTTTCCCAACGAGCAGTGACAAACCAAATGTTCATAATATACTTGCAGTAACAGTAACGATTGGGGGGGGGGGCTTTGGTTGTTTGGTAATTAAAGAGCAGAACAAGTAAACTGGAATATGAAACTACTAATATTAAAAACGGGTTGTTTCCTCTGATTCAGAAGCCATTCTCTTATCCTGGGTTATGGAGAATTCGTCCCTAACAGTCAACCACTTAATCCAACCCTATTTCAATTTACTAAGCGAAAATCAACTTAGGGTTTTCAATACATGATTAGGCACCACATACACCAGTTAGCCCTTCGTCCATTAAGCATGAACGCAAGTTAGGCTCAGAGGCAATTAATCGAACACGAAGTGTGCACTGATTAATATTCATGAAATTGGGTTAACTGGTGAAGGGAAAACTGCCAGGAAACCACATTGCAAGCGAAACCTCAAAGAGAGTTGGGCTTCGTCCTCAAAAGGAAGCAACACCAGAAAATCTAGCCTTCCATGGATTCAAACAGAAAATGCAAATGAAACATGAAACAGAAACGTAAATGAACAGAAACGTAAATGAACAAAAACGTAAATGAGCAGAAACGTAAATGAAAGTAGAAGAAGAAGCACGAATGAACTCGTAATTAGAAGCAGAAAACGGAAATTTGCATTGAGAACGAAAATTGTAACAAGGGAACAGAAAAACGTGAAAACCTAAAACCAAAGCTCTGAATAATGAAAATAGCCTAACAGAATGCCTTGCACGAATCCCAAGGCATCTATTTAAAAAGAGTCACTCAAAGTCACTGGGCCCTATTACAATACTCTGGCCCAAAACGAAATAAACACTGAACAACATAAAATAAAATTGCGAAATTTCCTAATTAGAAATTAACTAAGGTGTAAGCGCTGCTTTATTTGCCCTCTTCAAGTCCACAACTAAAATCCGGATTAAGCCCAATGTTTCATTAATTCCTGAAATTAGATTAAAAACATCAAATTAGCTAAATGAGCCCAAATAATAAAACTGCCTAATTAATTGACAATTAAGACCAATCAATAATTAAAATGGTGCAAAAAGGGTTTAGAAAATAGAAGAAAATGATGGCACATCAATCGCGTATGAGTCCTGACATTGACAAGCGACACCACACATGGGGCAATTTTGAAAGCTGTTGTTAGGTGTCTCTAATGACTCATCAGGATTTCCAAGTTTATGTCATTATTGTAAACCACATTTACAATGCTAAAATGGATGAATTTGACATCCTTGTCTCTCTCATCCTTTCATAAACACATCTTTGCTTATTCAACTTCCACCGAAATGTGAGTGTAAGCCATTGGTTTGTTTGCTCAAAGCGACCTGCGCTCCTGAGTGTTGACTTCCAAGACCGTTCAATAAGAGATTACTTGTCCTGCACGTTGGTGGGGTGCCGTAAACAATGAGTAAAGCAGAAAAGTTCGAAAAGAAAAAAAAGCATTTGATTGACTGTGTTTTCAAGTAAAAATATAGGCATTCATGTGACCTCATTTTATCATTCCAGAAATTTTGTCTTTTTAGAGAGAAGTGAGTTATCAAGAATAGGAGTCATTTGACTTAATCCGTCGATTGAAAAAATCCTTCAACTATTTTTCGTCCTTGGAAAATTCTTTTTGCAAGAATAAACTGCTTCTTTCATTCTTCCTTGCTACTAGGTTGTGAAAACAAAGATGGATACCTCAGAGCCCTATACTGGGGCAATGAGGGGCATCGTGCATGAACCTCAAGTGAACCTAGGGGCAGATTAGAAGTTCTCACCCAATAGGTTCCCAGCTACAAGGTCATGACGAAAGATAACAATTGGTACCTCAAAGCCTTACACTAGGGCAATGAGGGGCATCGTGCATGAGCCTCAAGTGAACATAAGGGCAGATCAAAAGTTCGCACCCGTCGATGTTTTTAAACAAAAAAAAAGGGGACAAACCCTGGAATTTATATGAATTGGTTAAACGTCAAACGGCTCCGTTGCCGTCACTCCAAAATGGTCCGGTGACTAAATCAAACAGAACATACACTCTAAGGGAGTTCCCGGAGAGATTTGCAAAAGATAGGATAAGGTTGCATGAATTATCACCTCTTTCAAAAGGACAGTCAATCTGTGTTTTCCAAAAAAGTTAAATTAAATCAAAATCAAAATCACAAAATAGGGAAAGAATGTCATTGTACAACTTTCCATTGCATTGCATTGTTTCATATGAAGTTCGCATTTACCAAATTTCACGACAAAGGTTGCATGCATCTGCATCCCTAAAAATCATGTTAACTGCATAGATTTCCTACATCTAATGTCCAATCTTTAGAATTTGGGATGATCGGCCCTCTCAATGAGTCAATCTCTTGCTTTCTCATAAGGGTGAACCCTTGGGTACTAGTACCCTCGTCTTTAGAGGGCTGCTCGCCCTCACCTTCAGAGGACTACATGTCCTCGCCATCAGAGGGCTGCACGCCCTCGCCTTTAGAAGACTACATGTCCTCACCTTCAAAGGACTACACGTCCTCGCCTTTAGAGGACTACACGTCCTCGCCATTAGAGGACTACACGTCCTCGCCATCAGAGGGCTACACGCCCTCGCCTTCGTAGGGCTACACGCCCTCACCTTCCGAGGACTACATGTCCTCACCTTCAGAGGACTACACGTCCTCGCCTTTAGAGGACAACACGTCCTCGCCTTCGCCTTTGTAGGGCTACATGCCCTCACCTTTAGAGGACTACATGCCCTCGCCTTTAGAGAACTACACGTCCTCGCCTTTAGAGGACTACACGTCCTCGCCTTCAGAGGACTACATGTCCTTGCCTTCAGAGGGCTACATGTTCTCGCCTTCAGAGGGCTACATGTCCTCGCCTTCAGAGGGTTGCACGTCCTCGCCTTCAGAGGACTACACGTCCTCCACTTTATAGGACTACACGTCCTCGCCTTTAGAGGGCTGCACGCCCTCGCCTTCAAAGGGCGGCACGTCCTGAACTTTAGAGGGTTGCACGCCCTCGCCTTTAGAGGGCTACTCGTCCTCACTTTCAATGGGCTCCATATCCACACCTTAAGAGAATTTAAGGTCCTCTGCCCTTAAATGCTTAACCGAGCCTTGAACTCTCGGTTAAGGGGCCAGTAATTTCCTTTTATCAGTTCCTGGGCCACCCCCTGATCCTGGAAGAGGGCCAACTATGCAAGTAAAACCAGAGGAGGAGGCTATCACGCAGCTACTGTGCATACCGGGACAAGATTTCACCCGTGCCACTGCAAAGGGACGAGTGCGGATCATGCGCACCAACATGACCACTCTTACATAGATATGGATGACGTTGTTGCTTAGCAACATTCCATCTAACGACCACAATGTCGATCTCCCCCTACAGAAGTATTAGTTGGTCTGGGTCGTCTCGACATAGGTAAGTATACACATCGCTCAACTGATTTCTGATACCATCTATTGTTTGTAGAGATCGCACCCACAAAGACACCCAGTGGACCCGGAGAAGTCCAACAGGGCCTTGGGGTTTCCAGCTCTGGTTACGGGCCTCTGTTAGTCCAACAGGGTGCTCGTTCCCCCCAACAAGGTCACGCCATCATGACATAGGTAAGTATGCACATCGCTCAACTAATTTCTGATGTCATATATTGTTTGCAGGGATCGCGCCCGTAAGACACCCAGTGGACCTGATGAAGTTCAACAGGGTCTTGGAGTTGCCAGCTCTGATTACGGGCCTCTGTCAGTTCTACGGAGTGTCTGTCGCCCCCAACAAGGTCATCAGGCCCCCTACTAATCGAGCTTTCATCAAGAAGTACTGCGCCCCTAGGCAGGCGCAGGGCGAGACACCACAGCAGCTTGGGGATGGCTGGCAGCGGGCAACAGATGCACCGCCACCACCTCTAGAGTTCACCTCAGCTCATCCACAAAAAGGTTAGAGCGTTGCCTATGACACATGGCTGACCAATAGGCGACCAAGTCCAAAGTGAAAGGTAAGCAAAAGTACTAGGTCCGTGACCGACAAGTCATCACACGTCCAGCTCAAGACGTTAAAGAAGCGCTACTAGGAGGCAACCTAGTACCTTTTAAATCTATGCTTGTTATTTGATCACTTTTTTTTCTCAAGTGATAGTAGGACACACCTAGTTGCTCATGATCCTAGGAATTTAAACAAAACAAGCACAAGCTCGGAAGGTAGTCATACCTCACAAAATATATGTATGTGTGTTTAGGTAGCAAGATACCTTGGATATTCATGTATATAGCAAACATACCTCACAATATATATATATATATATATATATATATATATATATATATGTATATATATATATATATATGTATGTTTAGATAGCAAGACACCTTGGATATGCATGTATATAGCAAAAATATCTCACAAAACATATATATGTATGTTTAGGTAGCAAGATACCTTGGACACGCGTGTATATAGCAAAATACCTCACAAAAATATACATATGTTTAGGTAGCAAAATACCTCATGGAAAAAGAAAAAGAGAGAAAAAAGAAAATAATAATAATAAGTTGTCTAGCTAGAAAACAACATGCTTGTGAAAAGAGATAACTTCCAACTTTTCTTTGAAAAAAATTCATTGATCATAACCAGTTTTTGAAAAAAATGTGTATACACTTGAAGGATGAACGCTGTGAAAGTTTTCCCGAACACCCATAAATAGACTCGGATGAATGCACAAATTGATAAAAGAACATATTTTGGAAACACTGGGTTGACTAAAGTAGAGAAAATGAATTATGAGCCCTAGCATCACATGACCAAAAATTTTTCGACACTTGAGTGTCCACATAGGTGCATGCATGACTAGTTTTGCATAAAATTTCCAAATCATCATTGTTGCATTTGTATCATGGAAATAATGTGGGACATCCCCTTTTTATCCCTGAACCAGACCAATACCCTGACATATATCATGTTTATCAGTTCTACATGCCTTGAGCCAAAGTCCCAACTCACCATAAACCTTGCCCTCAAAAGAAACCAAAAAAGAAAAGAAAAAAAAGGAAAAAAAAAGAGAGAGAAGGAGAAAGTTCCCAATCAAAAATCTGAAGAAAGCAAAAGAAAGAAAATTCCTGATCAAGGATCGGAAGAAAACAGAGGAAATATGCACAAAGGTCTTTGGACCAGACAACATCTGAACAATACAGAGTTGTCACCAAGTAAACAAAAAATAAAGGAAACCACGATCTAAAGTGGTCCCCTCCCTTTGGTTGCCAACCAAAATCCCGTGCGTCGGTGACTTGTTCGCTTCGCACTAAAATAAACAGAAAAGGAGAAGGCCAAGAACACTCAAAGCCAAATTCCCCACAAAAAACAAACCATTCCTGAGGAAAAGTCCTATTGATCCATGATCACGCATGTAATCTTTGATTTGATGGGAAATGATTTGCAAAATCAAGTCTTGACATATCTATGGTTCGGAATTAGGATGAAACACTTACCTGTGTGAGATTGATACACTTTGAGTGATTTTCTTCTATTTTTGTTGAACCCAGTGTTTCCTCTAAATGGTCATTTAGAAGAGAAATGCTAAACATCCAAGATCTCATTTATGGTTACGAGAAAATTTCATCAGCATACTCTCCTTCCCCAGTAGACACATTGTTTTTCATCCAAAAAAGCATATGTTGTTCTGATCAGTTGGAAGTTTTGTCTCTTTACTAAAGCATGTTCGCATTTTAGTGAAGAAAACACTGAGACTATTTTAGTCTCCCAGTTATCCAGAACTACGTAGGTCTGAGTTCCTCGTTGAGGATACGTAGGAGCAAGAGCCTCGCTTTTGTCAGCCGCCCCACAATCTATGTCGTACTGACCCTGGGGTCATGTGACATGCGGAGACAAATTATGGTCATTCCGCTCACCTTTTTGCCATTCAGACACAGTCATGTCCGATGGCACGCAGAGACAAATTATGGTCATTTTGCATCTTTTGTCATCCAGAGGCGGCGGGCCCGATGACACGCGGAGACAAATTATAGTCATTTCGTTCACCTTTTCGCCATTTAGACACAGTCGTGTCCGATGGCACGCAGAGATAAATTATGGTCATTCTGCGTCTTTTGTCATCCAGAGGCGGCGGGCACGATGACATGCAGAGACAAATTATGGTCATCCGCACGTTTTTTCTATTTGTAAGACTCGTTCAGTGATAAACGCGCAGAGACAAATTATGGTCATTCTGCGCCCTTTGTCATTTAGGAGCAAGCAAGTTGAGTGATAAACGCGCAGAGACAAATTATGGTCATTTTGCGCCCTTTGTCATTCAACAGCAACGAGTCGAGTGATAAACGTGCATACACAAATTATGGTCATTCTGTGCCCTTTGTCATTCAGATTTCGCAAGTCGAGTGATAAACGCGCAGAGACAAATTATGGTCATTCTACGTCCTTTGTCATTCAGATTTCGCAAGTCGAGTGATAAACGCACAGAGACAAATTATGGTCATTCTACGTCCTTTATCATTCAGATTTTGCAAGTCGAGTGATAAACGCGCAGAGACAAATTATGGTCATTCTGCGCCCTTTGTCATTCAGACTTCGCAAGTCGAGTGATAAACGCGCAGAGACAAATTATGGTCATTTTGCGCCCTTTGTCGTTCAGGAGCAGCGAGTCGAGTGACAAACACATAGAGACAAATTATGGTCATTCTGCGCCCTTTGTCATTCAAATTTCGCAAGTCGAGTGATAAAGGCGCAGAGACAAATTATGGTCATTCTGCGCCCTTTGTCATTCAGGAGCAGCGAGTTGAGTGATAAATGCGCAGAGACAAATTATGGTCATTTTGCGCCCTTTGTCATTCAGATTTCTCAAGTCGAGTGATAAACGCGCAGAGACAAATTATGGTCATTCTGCGCCCTTTGTCATTCAGGAGCAGCGAGTCGAGTGATAAACACGCAGAGACAAATTATGGTCATTTTGCGCACTTTGCTATTCAGATTTCGCAAGTCGAGTGATAAACGCGCAGAGACAAATTATGGTCATTTTGCGCCCTTTGTCATTCAGGGACAGTAAGTCGAGAGGTAGGCGGAGACAAATTATGGTCATTCCCCACACATTTTCGCCATCCAGATGCAATCGTGTCTGGTGGCACGCAGAGACAAATTATGGTCATTCTGCACCTTGCCACCCAGGCTCGATTGTGTCCGAGGACACGTAGAGACAAATTATGGTCATTCTGCGCCTTGTGTCAACCAAGAGGAACGAACTCGGCAGTATCAAGATGATGTTGGTTGTTCGGTACTGATCATTTTCAAAATTTTTGCAGGTTCCACTGGCAGGGAGATTGACTGGCCAAATGGTGTTTCGCTCGAACGAAATTAGTGTCTTATCTTTACTTCCCTTTTATCTCCAATAAAAGACAAGTAAAGAGGGGAAACTGTCATACCCTAATTTCGTCTGGGGACCATCTATTTGTTGGGATGCGACCCTCGTTTGACCACTTCGAGGTACTTGGCACCCATCGTTAGGCAATCTGTGAAGTTCCGTAACATGCCGGAAGTCAAAAGGGAGCATTGTTGCACAATCCGTGAAGTTCCGTGACATGTCGGAAGTCAAAAGGAAGCATTGTTGACAATCCGTGAAGTTCTGTGACATGCCGGAAGTCATCTTCTCCTTCTTTTCCCTATAAATAGGGGAAGGAGGGAAGAACAAAAAGGTTCAACCCTCCTGGTATCTGAGAATCACTTAAAATTAGTGAGAAAAATTGTTTTCGTGAAGAAAATTCAAGCCGAGGTGCTTCCGTAATGCTTCCGAGACGTTTCCATGGGTGATTTCGCGAGGATTTTCCGCCGTTCTTCATCGTTCTTCATTCGTTCTTCAACGTTCTTCGGTCTTCAACCGGTAAGTTCCCGAAATTGAACTTTTAAATTCATTCTATGTACCCTTAGTGGTCCTCATTTGTTTCGCGTGTTTTTATTTTTATTTCATTTACTTTCCGTACCCCCTTTTGACGTGCTTTAGTCATTTATTTAAGTCATTTTCTCGCCTAATAAAAAATAAAATAAATTTCCACCGATCATTCATAGTGTAACATCTTTTAATTTCTGTTAAAATGAAATCCGACCGTTCGGTCATGCCGTAACCATGTTTAAAACAAAAAAAGAGGCAATATAATAATATAATAATAAAAAAATATCTTTTAGTAAAATAAAAAAAAAATCAATCATACATTTTTCTTTGGGATTTTTCTTTCTTAATCGAATTGACTAATAACCAAAGTGAAACTAAGGCTAAAATCAATTCATAAATCAAACTTTTGTCATCACCTAAAAAACACATTTAAAGGCCCAACGCCTTGAAATGGTCTTTTCCGCTTTTATTGGTTAAACATAGATTTCTAAAAGCCTAAAATCAACATGTAGCTTTATTACCTCTTTCAAAAATAAAGAGATCATTAATGGTCCAATGGCTTAATGTTTTCTCTCCTTTCAAAAGAATCGAAATATTGTTTAATGGTCCAACGCCTTAAATGACCTTTCATTCAATAAAAACATATTTTTGCAAAAAAGGATAAAAACAATTTAACCAACGTTTGATTCTCAAAGAACTACGTAGGTCTGATTTCCTTATCACAATTGAGGAATACGTAGGAGCAAGGAAAACACCCCCGTCGACCATAAAAAGATAAAAAATATATAAAAGGCATAAAAAGGCATAGGAACGTGAAAAAAAGGGAAGATAACATAAATGGAAGTCATATTTGCACATTTGATTAAAGCCTGCTGTCTCTTGTGACGAACGTGTGGGGTGCTAATACCTTCCCCGTGCGTAAATACAACTCCCGAACCTTTCACTTAAAGTTCATAGACCACGTCTTTTCCGGTTTTTCCGACGTTTTGCTCAAATAAACGTTGGTGGCGACTCCGCGCATATTCCTTTCTTGGAAGACGCACCTGTGAGCCCTCGCGTCGCCCTTCCGCTGAAGGGTAGGTTGCGACAGTTGCAGAATAAACACATCTTCATCAAGTACTCCATTAAGGAATGTTGACTTCACATCCAGCTGCCATAACTTCCAATTTTTCCAACTAGCCTAGGCAACAACTAACCTCACAATCTCAAGTCTGGCTACAGGGGGAAAAACCTATGTGTAATCTATTCCTTCCTTCTGCATGAAACCCTTGGCTACCAATCTGGCCTTATATTTTACAACTATTCCATCTGGTTTAAGTTTAACCTTAAAAATCCACTTGACACCAATAGAAGTCTTGTTCTGCGGTAATTCTACCATTTCCCAGGTTTGGTTCTTCTCAATACTCCTTAATTCTTCTTCCATGGCTAATCTCCATACCTCACTTACAATAGCTTCATCAAGATCAATAGGTTCCGCATCGTCCATGAGTGCAAGGTGCTGAACCAAGTCACCATCACCAGAAGTGGCATTATCAGGATAGAGTTGATAATCTGAGAGTCTTGAGGGGAAATTTTTGTTTCTTCTAGGTCTGTTGTTTACAATCTACTGCTTAGTATTCAATGTACCCTGTGTGGCTTCTTTTCCTATGTCAATTTCTTCCCAATCAAGTTGTAATCTTGGAATTGTTTCAGTTATGGACTGTGGTTCACTCCATGATTTTGATTCATCAAAATAAACATCTCTACTAAAGAGAACTTCTATAGTGTTGGGATTGTACAACTTGTATGAGCCTTTAGAGTTATAGCCTACAAAGATCATTGGTTCACTTTTATCATAATGCTTTTTTCTCTTTTGGTCTGGAACATGTTTGCAACACAATGAATCGAAGATTATGAAATGTTTGACTGAGGGCTTGCTGTCAGACCATGCTTCTTCTGGAACCATTGAGTTCAACCTCTTGGTGGGACATCTATTAAGGACATGGGTAGCAGTCATGGCTGCTTCTCCCCAAAAGTTATGTAGGAGATTTTTCTGTTTAAGCATACACGTTACCATGTTCAATATAGTTCTATTTCTTCTTTCCACTATCCCATTATGATGGGGAGTGTAGGGGGCAGTAACCTCATGCACAATTCCATGCTCCTTGCAAAAATCTTCTAGCTCACTAGAATTGAATTCTCCTCCTCCACCAGTCCTCAAAGTCTTGATGCATTTTCTTGACTACTTTTCTACTAAAGCCTTGAATCCCTTAAAGGTATTGAACATTTCACTCTTGACCTTAATCAAGTAAAGCCACATTTTTTTGCTAAAGTCATCAACAAATGAAACAAAATACTTGTTTCCTCCTAAAGATGGAACATCAAATGGTCCACAAACATCACAGTATATAATGTGTAGAACATCATTAGCCTTGGACATGGTGTATGACCTAAAAATTGTTTTGGGTTGCTTTCTGATCAGGCAATTGTCACACACTTTCTTTGGAATCACAATTGACGACAGACTAATTACCATGTTTTTTGATCTCAATAGGCTTAAATCTTTAAAATTCAAGTGGCCTAGTCTTAGATGTCATAACCATGAGTCATCAAACAATGTAATAGAAAAGAAGCATTGAGGTTCAATAGTATTCAAATTTACCTTAAACGTTTTATTTTTGGCCAATGGGGCTTTCATAATCATTTTCTTTGTTGTATCATAGACTTCCAGAGATCCATTACTCATCTCCATTGAAAATCCCTTCTCTAGGAGCTGACCCATACTTATCAGGTTACTCTTCATCCCAAGAACATAGAGTACATATGTGATCATTGCTTGTCTTCCATCTAGTCTTCTAACAGCCACATTCCCCGCTCCTTCAGCTTGTATAACTCTGTTGTCTGCAAACCTTACTTTACTTTTCTTCATTGCATCAAAATTAATGAGCTAATCCCTATGTCCAGTCATATGGCTTGAGCATCTAGAATCTATGTACCAGGTTTCATTATTATGAGATTCTGAATTGATAATCATCACCAACATCAAGGGTTGTTCTTTAGAGTTTGCTTCATTCTCTTCTTTGGCCATATGTGCTTGACAATCACTGTGTGACTGATTCCCCCTGTGATCTATGCTACTTGGTGGGACTACACACTTTGTTGAAAAGTGTCCAATCCGATTGCAATTGAAACATTTGATTCTTTTCCTGTCAATTGTCTTTTTCTTTTTTTCTCTCCAGTTACTGAAATTCCCTTTTCTGTTAGAGCTTTCTGGCTGATCTTCTTCATTCTTTCCTTGTTCTTGATTTTGTGTGTTTCTTTTAAAGCCACTTTTGAAATTTTTCCCACGTCCACGGCCTCTAAAATTACCTTTGGAATTATTGCCTACTCTAATTGATGTATGAGCCTGTAATGCCTGATGATCCCCTGGCTTCTCTGTTTCTCTTTCAATGAACCTTTGTTCATGTGCTTCAAGAGAACCTTGAAGTTCTTCTACTGTTATTTCCTCAAGTTTCTTGGATCTTCAATGACTACAACAATGTGGTCAAACTTGGGATTAAGAGTTCTCAGGATCTTTTCTACAATTGTTTGGTTTGAAATCTTCTCACCACAGTTCTTCATAGCATTTGTGTGAGTGATGATTCTATTGAAGAAATCAGCTATCTTTTTATTGTTCTCCATTTTCATCAATTCATATTGACGCCTCATCATTTGTAGTTTCACTTTCTTCAATTGTTCTGCACCCTCTTTACATTTCTCCAAGATCTTCCATGCTTCTTGTGAAGTTACAACGCCTGTAATCTTCTCAAAGTGTGAATCATCTACACACTGATGAATCAAGACTGTAGCTTTACAATCTTTCTTCTTGTTTTCTCTGTAAAGGGCTTTCTGTGCTTCTGTAGAGCCTTCAGTGATTATGGGATTTCCTCAACAATTTCAGCCACTTCTTGATAACCCAGAATTGCCTTCATCTGTACACGTCATCGATCCCAGTTCTTGCCATTAAGGATGGGAAGATTCGCAGAAAAATTCGCACCAGTTGATCCCATTTCTTCTGTCCCTTAACCGAGAACCTGCCCTGATACCAATGTGTTGGAGAAAAAGAAGAATGCAACAGAGAAAGATGCAAAAAAAAAAAAAACTGTTTCTGAATTCTGATGATTAATACTTATACAACACTGATAACTATATATTTATAATAATCAATTTTCCGTAAAAATAGAAAAATACAAGTTGTTCTCATTTTATAATTATAACCGTACTCCGCATTTAACCCCTTAACTATTTGAATCACTTTCTAAGAAGTGTTTGTAAGTTATTGTATAAGGTTAGCAACATGAGATCTTATTTGAAAATCCTTTTTGTTTATTTTATTAGGATGCTAATAGTTAGATTAGGAGAATAGTTTGAGAGTAAAAATTCAACAACTTCTAAAAAACAAAACCAACAACTTTTTTCTATATTTTATGGTTTCCTAATTTATTTGCTATTTGATTATTTTGATAATAAATTTGATGGCCCTACTCAAACTAATTCAAACATGATCGATCGGATTATTTTAATTCGAATTCATGAGAAAAAACTAAAACCTAGCTAAATTGATGTAAACTGACTCAACCGTATTTAGCTCTAGTTTTTGGGTATAACATTAAAAAAAGATATATGTTAATATAAAATGTTGCTTAGGATATCAAAATTTGAAGCAAGGCTAGGGTGGACCACCTTGATAGGTGGCCCATGGTGTCATAGATCAGAAGCGTTGGATAGGTAGACTAGAAGCGAAGGAGCCATGATAGGGTAGATTAGAAGCATTAGAGGAATCACGTCGTAGATTAGGAAGGAGGTCATGAAGGACATCTTGGTTGTTATTATTTAGCTTCCTCGAATCATTGCTCTCCACTCCAAGGAACAATTCCTTAAGATCTTTACACTCAGCGGCTTCCACCTCAACTTCCTCATTGTTTATGCCGACAACACTGCATGAGCTTGCGACATTGCCAATGCCAAGCTCCATGGTTGCACCTTTCTCAATGCACCCTGCTCGTCGGTTCTTGAACCTCCACCGCCCATTTATTGTCTCTCGACGGGGACAAGGCAACTATGGCCATAGTGGTTGAGGAGAGAGATCACGACGATGGTGGTAAAGATGTTGGAGAAGGGTGACAAGCAAAGGTGGTGAAGATGTTGGGTTTTGAATATAATTCAGTGGGGGAAAGTACATGATATTGTGAGTTCATGTCATCTAAAAAGATGGTGCACCAACGGCAGAGCTTGCCAAAAAAATTTAGAGGGACCAGAGTAGTAAAGATTATAATGAATAAATTAAAAGTAAAAATCTAATTTTAATCCCTAAAATTATTTTTGAAATGTTGGTTTTAATTCACATAAAATTTTTATAGGTTTTAAGTCTCTGCATTTTATTAAAAGTGGTGTAGTTTAGTCTTCATTAAGGACTAAAAACATGTGATTTCTTTTGTTGTTAAAAAGTAGGTATTAAAAAATATGATATAAGGATTAAAAATGCATAAATTTTGATATGGTTAAAACCAACATTTTGAAATATTTTGAGACACTAAATATATATTTTATCCTAAATTAAATGTAATAATTTTGATAATATCATATTTGATCAATGATCGTGAGGGTTTAATAATAACTTTAGGATCTAATTTGACGGTCATGATAAAATTTCTAATTAAAAAAGTCATGTGACCCTCTCTGTCGTCCGTTTTCTCTATTTCAGACACATTTTCATACACATTCCAATTATTTTAACAATACCCTTCCAATTTTCTTTCATACAATATATGATCAATTTCAGCAATTTTAGACATGTGCCAGAATCGGAAGACAGGAAAAATCTAAATAGTCGTTAAACGATGATATCTTCTTTAATTTCCAATAGAAATTTCATTGTTTAGTTACAAATAGCTGAGTAATTAGGAGTAATAATGGAGAGGAGGGAAGAAGTTGTTCCTTTCTTTTATATATATATATATATATATATATTCTTTGTAAAAAGTTTGAGGGCCATGGCCCCCTCACCCTCAACTAAAATCCGCCTCTTTGGTGTATACCATAAACTATCTATAAAGGTGATCCATGATAGTTTTCATCCAAAATTTAGTGTTCAAAAAAGCATTTTAGCCGTATACTAACGGTGAAGGTGAGCAGAAACATATTTTTCTTAATTATTCTGATTTTTTTTTAGTTTACCAAATAACAATCAAGTGACAATGAAAAAAATTAAACATACATCTTTCTTTTCCATCTCACTTTCATCTCATTTTTATCTCTCTCTCTTTCTTCATTATTTATTATGTGATTGTTACATTAATTATTTTCTCTCTATCTCTTTTTTATTTTCACCCATACATCCCAAAATTGGAGTGTACATTAATATCACCCAATGACAATAGGTAGACCAATGGCATAGACTGAGCACCCTATGCCCCATTGTTTCACAGTCCCACTTCAGAGACAGACAAATTAAACAACAATCCCCCAACACCCAACGAATATGACAACTCATCCTCCCTCTCTTAACGGCCGCACACATCATACACCAAACACAAGCAATTAAAACTAATTGCCTAATTACCTACAACCTATTCATTTTTGTGCCAGGAATCATAATCATATACACATACATTTCAATAATTAATCAATCTATATCCCTCTTCTAAATTCCAACCCTTCAATAATACTAGTATATTTCCAACTTTACATGCAAAAATTCAATCAATACCACATTTAATTAACCACTCCGTTCAAGCAACACTGCTAATGCTATCCCCACCACCGCCAAAATTCTCATTAGAAATAGGTGGCTTGGATACCGAAAGCTTCAGCGACAGCGACTTCCCATTCAAGTCCAACTCTGCCATCTTCGACGACTGAGGCACCGGCAGAACCGGTTTCAACCTAGTAGATGGCGCCGCCGCTTGTTCCTCTTCCTTCTCCGGCCACGGTTCCATCACCTTCATTTCAACACGCGCACGCATGAACACAAGAAAAAATTAACAAAAATTAAATTAAATTAAAATTAGATCCGAGAAATGAAATTGTTGTTAAGATCCTATTCACTCGATTCGTTTTTAATTGTCCGACTTCTTTTAAAAATATTTGTGCCAATTGGAGATTATATTCATTATTTTTTTCAATTATATAATTACTTATTTCTTTATCTTTAATTAATTTATACATACATTTATTACCAAGGTGAAAAAAAAGATAAAATTGAAAACCCAATAATTATTTAATAGAATAAAAAAAGAATAAATAATTATTTTTGTCCCTGAATATGTAATTCACTGACAAATACGTTCCTAAATGATGAAAATATAAAATTTAATCCCGAAAATATAAAAAGTACGACAAATATAACTAACCGTTAACTTTCGTTGTCACTGTTTATAAAATAACTTACGTGACATAGATTGACAAATTTGTTATTGAAATGATGGTCAATATGACCATATCTAATTGCTAGCATAAAGATATATAATATTTATTTGACTTTTCTTCTTCCCACTCCGCTGACAAATACACCCCTTAAGATAAAAATATAAAATTTAGTTCCCGAAAGTCTTTGTGACAAATATATCCAAATATTAATAGTAGATTATGACTAATTATTATAATTTAAAAAATTTATAATGATTCGACAATTTTTTTTTTACAAACTCATAAATTAAATTGAGTCTAAAACAAAAAAGAATATTCATTTTTTAAAATATAAATAATTCTTTTCCACTCTCATGCTTGATGAAAGATTTAAGTAAAAAAAATACTTATTGTAAAACATTATAGTTAAATTAGATCCATGAATAATATTTAAAAAAAATTGTAATTGTAATGACACTTTCAATTTGTAAAAATCACTCACCTCCTTTTAAATGATTTTTTTTAAGGTTATGATTTTTTAAATGACCAGTCAATAAAAAATAATTGTGTATGATTTAATTTTTTTTTTAAATCAACAAAATTTTATTATAATTTATAATTTGATGTCATTGCATATACTAATAGACATTTATATTTTATTATGAAAATTTATAAAAAAAAATAATTAAATAAATAGTGTTTGATTAAATAGAAACAACGATTTTCTCATCGTTTTACACTAATTTTTTTCCTGTGATGATATAACATTTATTCAAGATTTAACAATCAAAAGATTGATTTTTTTTAGTTGGAGAAAAGTAAGAAGAATTCGGTAAAACAATCAAAATTCTCTTTCATTGGTAATATTTTATGCATGTCTCAATCGTTGATGGAGCTTAAAAACCGGAGACAGACACTTGTGATATAACTCTCCCAAAATTTTATCCCAATAATTATAATTTTTTCAAAATTATAATAATTAGTCACAACGATATATTTGTTGCACTTTTTACATGTTTGGGAACAAAGTTTTACATTTTCATCTTTCAGGAAACATTTTTGTGAAAAAACGAAAAGTAAAAAAAAAATCATATGACAAATATATTCCTATGTTGACAAGTAAGGATAACCATGTAGACAGTTGAGACAAATTCATTCCTTTATGTCAAGTATACTATTTTATTCACGGTGATGAGACGAATAATATATTTGTCTATCTTTTACCCTTTTGAGACTAAATTTTGTATTTTCATTTAAAAATGTATTTATCAACAAATTACATATTCAAGAATAACAATAACTATTTAGCAATAAAAAATATATTGTCCTTCTTAATTTCTATAAAATAACATTATAAGATAAAAAATAAAGAAGGAAGATAGTAACAGAAGTTACCGAGTTGGTGGTGATGTCGAAGAGACTAGATCTCCGGCGGCGGCGGTTCTGCCTGTGGCAGCGGAGGAAGTACTTCTGAGCATGACTAGCAACCTGTGTCGGGGTTCGAGTCATCACGAAGTTTCTAGAAATTCCTCTCCAATTTCCTTTTCCAACGTTCTGTAATCCCAACAGGAACAACCTGTGTTCTTCCTCCGTCCACGGAACACCTAATTTATTCCTAACCATTGTCAATAACTTAACAATGATATTAATAAATTAATTATTATTCTGCCCCCTTACCTCGTTTGCGTTCTCGGGTGTGACGGGAGGGATGAACGACATCGTCTGAGGCGTACCCTGCGTTGGGATCGTGCGGTGGTTGAGAGTCGTATTGGGAGAGATTGTTCATGCTGGCGCTCTTCCTTAAGGTTGTAGGGTTATTATCCGATACGGTGAGGCGCACGCCGAAGAGCATGATCCCGTCCTTCTCTGCGGAACACATTTTTTATTTTACTCTCACGCAAAGAAGAAGAAGATCGAGGAGAATACTCTATGAATGTTGTTGTGTGACAAGAGAAGAGACAGAAAAGAAAGAGGGGGTGAGAGTGACGTTGGAGAGGGTGGGATTTGGATTTAGGTTTCAGGGTTGGTTTGTTTCTCGCTGGCGCTGTCCTTCACGTGCTCATCAGTTACTACTCAGACAGTGTTATTGGCCAATGTAATTGCTTTTTATTTTAAATTTTCAAAACGTATGTATACCTCCTTTATGTTCTAGATATGGGTTTTACATATATATATATATATATATTCGTACATTGTGGAAGATTGAATTGAAACGGTTCTAAAAGGGAAAAAAATTGTTTCAATCAAAAGAGGAAAAAAAGACGGTTTTAAAAAAGTATGTATACCCTCCTTTATCATTTAATTTATTTAGTTTAAAATTTAAATCTTGTCTGATTTTATCGAATCTAATTTTAAGCCAATTGTGTTTAGTCCGTTTTAGTTTTACTTTTTTTTATAAAGTATTAAAATATATGATAAGATATATAATAATCATAATAAAAATCATTTAAAATACCAAATATCTTTGGTATAAATATAGTTAATATTAATAGTGATATAATTGTTTAAATATGATATCACATAGTTGATAAATTATCTTTGTTTCCTTAAACATGTAATCATAGGTTGGATTCGTATTATGGAGAAAAAATATGCTGAAAAAAAATTAATCCTTAAATAAATTTTAATACCTCTAAAAATTAATCCTTAACTTAAAGTACAATAATATTCTTAAATTAAATATTAGAAAAGAAAGGATAAAATGAACTTTTAGTCCAATTTTTTTTATGTTGAATGCTAATACACAGCAAATGGGATGAATATTAGCATTTCTCAGGTATATATAATTCATATATATATATATATATATATATATATATATATATATATATATATATATATATATAATTGAATAGTTACAAATAATTTTTTTATTCAATATATTTTTTATAAATAAATATAAGTTATGTGATAGTTTTATAAATATATAAAAAATAAAAATATAACATGAGTGATATTTGTAAATTTATAAATAAAATTTTATATACATATTTTTTGTTTAAATTAAATTAAATCAATTTCTAAAATTAATTTGAAATCCAAACGAATAAAAAATTGATTTTTTTTATTTGTTCAGTTTTTTTAATTCAATTTGATAGGGTCATCAACACATTTATTTAGATTCATTACTATCTTGTCTTATACTTAACTTTATTTTTCTTTATTCTCCTTTTATTTATCCCATCATTTATAATAATGGCTGTTAACTTTTATTTCCTTATATATGTTTTATCGCCATATCCTTTTTCCTTCCGCCCATTCACGCCACAAACGAACTATATATTTATAATTTTTCTTCAGATTTAGATTTTGATAAGTATTTTGCTTTTCTTTTCTTTTATATATATATGACTCCAATCAGACCAATCTCTTATATGAAAATATAAAAACAATTAATAACAACATTGAATTATGATTTAAAATAATAAATAGTTGAAATTAAAATTAAAATTTAATATAATTATTAAATCTGTAAAAGCTGTAAAATAAATCACGCTCAATGTAATTTGAATTGACGTGGGATTAATGGCAAAGGTATAATGTCTATTGAATTGTCCGTGAAGATGTGTTTTTTTTTTTTTTTTTTTTAATGAATAGGCAAAATGCCCAACCAGCAATTAGAACCCCTTAAGGAACACAATGGAACTTACAAGTAAGAAGATGTTGGAAATCTCTCCACTATATAAATATGGGCTATTCAGACATTATAACAAACAAGCAAATGGGGTCCTTTAAGAATAATAAGGTGAGAGAGTTTTTTTTAATCATCTTCGAATGCTTAAGAAATATTGTAAATCTCATTGGATGATATTAAGATTATTGTAATTCTTATAATGAAGATATTTTTTTTAGACTTGATCCCATGATTTTTTTCCTTTCATATTGAAGGGGACGTTGAAAATTTCTTAATGTTATTCTACTTCTTTTACTCTCATAATTTATTTTTTGTCAATCTTAATCACATAGAGATAAAAATTTATTCTTGATATTTGAGAGAAGTAAAGAAGAAACAATCTCAAACTAACCGAATAAGACCATCTAAGGATAAACCAAAAATTAGCCAATCTATTCGCTACTTGATTCACTTCCCGCAAACACATGCGTCTAGTTAACAAAACTGTCATCTCGTATGTAACAGTCGTACCAAAAAATGCGAGTAAAGGGAGGAACAGAGAATTTTATTACTGAAAAGCAAGGATCTCAACAGAATCCTACAATTACAGAGACAACAATGGCAAAAATGGATGATAGAAAAAAGGAAGAACATATTCCCAAAGGAGAAGAGAAATGACATCACGCAAATTCCATGCCTTACTCACTCCCACATTTTGCTATTTATTCTACTTCAAGGACCACACATACTCGGCTAGCTTGGAGTTGGTTATTTTGAGCCTTGTGCTACGCCTCTCTCCTCCTAGTTCTGCCACGTGTCCCCCTGTTTGGGCCTTACTTATTCCTCCTTCATTGCCTCTTGTTGTTGCATTTGTTACATTACCTTCCCCTTTAAGAGAAACCTTGTCCTCAAGGTTGAATTTAGGAAAAGCTCGTTGAACAGCTGCAGTATCCTCCCATGTATCTTGATCCTCATCTAACCCTTCCCACTTAATGAGATATTGTTGCACTTGTTGTTGATTTCTGAGAAGAACTCTTGTCTTTAGGACAACTTTTGGTTGTAAAAATGGTCCAAGTTCAGAATTTGTGATAGGTAGTGGTACATAAGGATGTGGATGATCCCCTTTACACAACTTCAATTGGGAACAATGAAAGACTGGATGAATTCGAGCAGATGGAGGTAAAAGGAGCTTATAAGCTACCTCACCAATTTTCTCAATCACATGAAATGGTCCAAAGTACTTAAGACTAAGTTTTTGATTCTTTCTGATAGACACTGAATGTTGCCTATAAGGCTGTAGTTTCACCAACACCATATCACCAATTGCTAGCTGAAAAGGCTTTTTCTTTCATCTGCATATTTCTTCATGTGTTGTTGTGCTCTCTGCAAGTTCATCTTCAACTTATGGAGGATAGCATCTCTTTGCACTAGTTGTTCCTGAACACTATGAGGATCTTGATTACTGATTGAATATTTGATTAATGGAGGTGGCTCTCTACCATAAACTGCCTTGAAAGGAGTTATGCTAGTGCTGTGATGAAAAGAGCAATTATACCAAAATTCTGCCCAAGGCAACAACTTATACATTCCTTAGGATTCTCAAAGGTAAAACACCTTAGATGCATTTCAACACATTTGTTCAAAGCCTCAGACTGTCCATCTGTTTGAGGATGCTAAGCAGTGCTTAATTTCAAGGTTGTACCACTCAACTTAAACAATTGTTGCCAAAACTGGCTAGTAAACACCTTATCCCAGTCTGAAACAATTGTCTTGGGAAACCCATGCAACTTCACAATAGTTTTCATAAACAAGTTAGTAACTTGTTTGCTATTAAAGTCAGATTTCAAACTGGACAGATAAGCATATTTAGAAAGTCTATCAATGACAACTATAATGACAGTATGTCCAACGGAAGGAGGAAGGCCAATGATGAAGTCCATGGCCACATCGTCCCAGATTTTGTCAGGGATGGGTAAGGGCTCTAACAACCCAGAAGGTAATGATGTATCATGCTTGGCTTGTTGGCACATGAGACATTTTTGGACAAATTCCTTAATGTCTTTCTGCATACCACACTAGTAGAATTGGGATGCAATCCTCTGGAAGGTTTTGGTGAAGCCTGAGTGTCCACCAAACAATGTACTATGGAACTCATACATAATCTTCTGCACTAAGTCATGCCCTTTTGGTAAAACCAAGCGACCCTTCCAATACAACAACTGATCAGACACTGAATAATTGGGATTGGGAGGACTATTCTACAAACAAAGTTGCATAATTGTGTTGAGTTGTGTGTCTTGTGCCAAAGCTTTCTTCAATTCCGAAATCGATTGCCATTTCGGTTGAGATCTAGCCATCATAATTGATCTGGAAAGAAAGTCAACAACTACATTCTCTTTTCCTGGCTTATACTCAATTGTGAAATTATAACCCATCAACTTATGTATCCAATTCTGTTGCTCAGGAGTGTGCACAACTTGATCAGTTAGTGATCTAAGGCTCTTTTGATCAGTCCTAATGATAAATTTGTGACCAAGTAGGTAGTGTCTGAATTTAGCTATGGCTGCCATAATAGCAAAGAATTCCCTTGCATATGCTAATTGTTTTTGCATTCTCGCAGTCAATTTGTTTTTTGAAAAATAAGCAATAGGATGGTGCATTTGACTCAAAACAGCACCTACACTAATTCCAGAAGCATCTATTTCTAAGGTGAATGGTTATGAAAAATCTGGTAAAGCCAAAACTGGAGCCTGTGTGATGGCCTTTTTGAGCTTGGTGAAAGCTTCATTTGCTTCAACTCCCCATATAAAATTATCTTTCTTAAGTAGCTCAGTCTAGGGTGCAACTATCACTGCATAAGATTTAATAAATTTCCTGTAATAGCCAGCAAGTCCAAGGAACCCTCTCAACTGCTTAATAGTAACAGGAGTTGGCCATTGTAACATTGCTTGCACCTTATCTTTATCCATTGCCAATCCTTGACCTGAAACTGTATGTCCCAGGTAATCTACCTGCTGTAATCCAAATGAGCATTTGGAGAATTTGGCATACAACTGATTTTGTTGCAGCAATTGAAGAACTAGCTCTAAGTGTGATAAATGCTCTTTCCAAGTAGTGCTATATACCAATATGTCATCAAAGAAAACCAAAACAAATTTTCTAAGATAATCTTTGAAAACATCATTCATGAGGCTTTGGAAAGTGGCTGGGGCATTAGTAAGCCCAAATGGCATGACCAGCTGATCGAGGCCGTACCCGAATCAAATAAACATTAAAAATGCAGTATCTAGGAAGTGATCCTAGGTCGTCTCCCAACGAGCAATGGTCAACCAAACGTTCATAACAGATAGTAATAAAACAGTAACGAATTGGGGGAGTTGTTTGTTTTTGTAAATTAAACAGCAAGCAAATTTGAATTAGAAAATAACAAAATTAAAACATGTTGTTTCCCCTTGATTCATAAGCAAGTCTCTTATCCTAGGT
Source organism: Glycine max (assembly GCF_000004515.6). Classification (NCBI taxonomy): domain Eukaryota; kingdom Viridiplantae; phylum Streptophyta; class Magnoliopsida; order Fabales; family Fabaceae; genus Glycine; species Glycine max. The sequence continues at coordinate 17,692,560 of NC_038254.2, forward strand.
TACGAGAATTTATCCTTAATCAGTTCAACCACTTAATCCAACCCTAAATTAAATTACTAAGCAAAAATTAACACAAGGCTGCCAATATGTGATTAAGCAACACATACACCAATTAATCATAAACGAAATTGATCATTAAGCATGAACATAAATTAAGCGCAGAGACAAATAATCAAGCACTAAGCATGCATGGATTAATAGCAACAAATACAGATTAATTGGTGAAGAGGAAAAACTGATCAGAATTCAATAGTAATAACAAAACCTCAAAGAGAGCTGTGCTTGATCCTCAAGAGAAAACAACGTTGGAGACTTAGCCTTCCATTAATCAGCAAAAAACAAAATTGTAGATTGAAGCAGAAACGAAATTGCAGAAAACGAATTTTATTCTACGTGAATAGTGTGCATGAACTATAATAATAACTGAAATTCTAAAATCATAGAATTATTCTCCTCTTCCAAAAAAAAACTCCCTAAACTAAAACCCTGATGCTTTTATATAGGTTGTCAGCCCCAAAGCTTACAAATCTATTTTAAGTCCAAACCCATAAATAAAATAAAATCTGGACAAGATAAAATAAGATTGGATGAAATAAAATCTGGATAAGATAATATTAGATTGGATGAAATAAAATCAAGATGAAATAAAATCTGGATAAGATAAGATTTGATAAAATAAAATTGTCTGCTCTCTTCAAGTCTAAGCCCAATTCTGGATTCAAGCCCAATTGCTTATAATTCTCCTGAAATTAAATTAAAAACACAAAATTAGTCAAGTAGGCCCAAATGATAAAACTGTATAATTAATTTGACAATTAAGGCTAATCAGTAATTAAAATGGTGACAAAAGGGCTAAGAAATAGGAGAAAATAATGACACATCAAATCCCCCTACACTTAGCCTTTTGCACTCCTGAGCAAAATCAAAAAGCAAAGCAAGTAACAAATCCAGAGACATTAAAGAGAAACAAACAAACACAAAAACAATTACATATTTCTCAATGAATCTCAAGGAATGAAAGGAATGAGCAACATCCAACACGTAGAGAGTTAAAAAATCAAGACAGTCATGAAAATTATCCAAGCATCTCAAACATGGCAAGATAGTCAATCAGCTCAAGAATGAAAAGTGATAAAGCCTCATGAGATATGCACTCTATCTCTCAAGTGTCTAGGCTACTGTTTACTCTTAGAGCACCCATGAAAACAAACACCACATAGACTTGGCAAGACTCTAAAATTGACAACCACATCACAATAACATGCATATAAGGATCAAAAGGTCTTTTAAGGTTGTAATGGGGTCAAGGACAAGGTAGAGGAAAGTATGAGATAAGTAGCTAAAACCCCAAAGGAATAGAGGAGCAATGGGGAATAAGTGAGAACTAAGAAAAAGTAGTAAACCCCAAAACCAAAATTAAAAATTAAGCATAATAAGTAAACCCAAAACAAAGTCAACCAAGTCCTCAAACCAATCCAAGTCTTCAAACCAAGACCTCATGTATTCAACTTCATTCTTTTTCTATTTTTTTTTGAACGTGAATAGTAGCAATTGAAAGCAATTGAAAAATAAAGCAGCAATTAGGAAATATATGTATATACATCAAGCATGGCCAAAATACATCATCAAGCATGGCCAACAAAAACATATCATCCAATGAAACATATTCCCCACACTTATTTCCAAAACAATTCCAAAGCTCCAAAATTCCTTAAGGGGTGAGATCATGGTTTTTCACTTAAGGCTTGTAATGAGCTTCAAAACAAAGAAAGGGGAACATAGGCTCAAAGGGGCTATCAAGGGAATTAATTCAAGGTAGGCTCATTTGGCTAGAGGCTTATAAGAACAAAATGCCTAAATCATCTCCCAACATGCATGTGAAGCAAGAAGTATCAACAAGAGTCAAGCCAAGGCTATTATGCAAGCAATCAATGGGGAAAAACACACCGAATAAAATAGATGATGATGGCTCAAATTCTCACCAAGGGTAAATCTATCACTTCCAATTCAAACTTTCAAAACTAACTTGACATGCAGAGAAAAACAAGGATTTCAATTTACAAAATGCCAAGAAACTCCTATTTCAAAAACAATTACCAATTACCTGTACATAACCTATAATTCAAAGAGAAACATGCAATGTTGTACATAAAACCAAAATAACAAAATTAACCTAGAAAACCTAAAAAAATTTAACTAGAAAACCCAACAAAATTAATCTAGAATACCCAACAAAATCAACAAAATTAAAGAACAATCTCCCCCCTTAAACAACACATTGTCCTCAATGTAGCACAATCATAAGATCAAGAGCAATCAAAACAATCAATAAAATTGGACAAGTGCAATAAAAGTAAAGAAGGAGACAGAAAAAAAAAAAAAGAAAGCTCCCTAAGTCATGGTGGAAGAGAAGTATGGTGAAGTAAGGAGGTCTCCTCCACCACTACATCCACTAAGGAGGGATTATTTGTGAGGAATGGTTTCAGTCGGTGTCCATTGACCTTGAAGCTCTTATCTATGGATTCACTTTTGATCTCAACTATACCATAAGGAAAAACATTAGTCCCCACAAAAGGACCAATCCACTTTGACCTCAACTTACCACTCATGATTCCGAGCCTAGAGTTATACAATAAAACTTTCTATCCAACCACAAAGTCCTTCTTAGCTATCAAGCTGTCATGGAACTTCTTGGTCTTCTCCTTGTAGAATTTGGAATTTTCATAGGCTTCTAAACAGATCTCATCTAGCTCACTTAGTTGCAACTTCCTTTCCTCTCCAGCCTGATCAATAGAGAAGTTGCAGGTCTTTACAGCCTAGTAGGCTTTGTGCTCTATCTCTATAGGAAGATGACATGCCTTGCCAAAGACAACCCGATAAGGAGACATTCCTATAGGTGCTTTGTAGGAAGTCCTATGCGCCCAAAGAGCATCATCCAGTCTGGTGCTCCAATCCTTTCTGTTCGGCTGCACAATCTTCTCTAAGATCCTTTTTATCTCCCTGTTTGAAATCTCAGCCTGCCCATTAGTTTGGGGGTGGTAAGGTGTGGAAATTTTGTGCACGACCCCATACTTTTAGAACAAGGCATACATGGATCTGTTACAAAAATGGGTGCCTTGATCACTAACGATGGCTCTAGGGACTCCAAACCTGCAAAACATATTAGATCTAACAAAATCCACAACAACCTTAGCGTCGTTTGTTCTGGTGGGTTTGGCTTCCACCCATTTTGAAACATAATCAACAGCAAGGAGAATATAAACAAAACCAAAAGAGACAGGGAAAGGCCCCATAAAATCTATACCCCAGACATCAAACACCTCACAGAATAACATGGGTTGTTGAGGCATTTGCTATCTCCATGAAAGTGAGCCACCTGCTGTCTGACAAGGCTCACAAGTGCTACAGATTCTCCACGCATCCTTGAAGATGGTGGGCCAATAGAAACCGCAGTCAAGCACCTTGCGAGCTGTCCTCTGTATGCCAAAATGATCACCTAGTGCAAAAGAATGACAGAATTATAGGACCGAGTCGATCTCATGGTCTGGAATGTATCTCCTACTAACCTGGTCACTGCACAACTTCCACAAATAGGGGTTATCCCAAATATAATGCTTAGCATCACTCTTAATTTTATCATTTTGAGCTTTAGATGCTAAGGGAGGAAAAACAAAAGCAACCAAATAATTCACAATATTAGCAAACCAAGGAGTGGGGAAGGAATAAGAAATACTATACAGAATGTACAAATGGTCATCTGGAAAATCATCCCGAATGGGTGAGTCCTTAGACGCACGCTCAATCCTACTCAGGTGGTCAGCCACGAGGTTTTGTGCACCGCTCCGATCACGGATCTCCAAATCAAACTCTTGGAGCCAAAGCATTCACCTGATCAATCTAGGCCTTGATTCAACCTTCTTCAACAGGTACTTTAGAGCTGCATGGTCAGTATAAACAATAACACGAGTACCAAGCAAATATGAACGAAATTTCTCAAGAGCAAAAACTATCGCTAATAGCTCCTTCTCTGTGGTAGTGTAATTTTCTTGGGTAGCGTCCAAAGTTCTAGAAGCGTAGTCGATCACCCAAGGCATCTTATCAATCTTTTGAGTAAGGATAGCCCCCAATGCGTAATTGGATGCATTGCACATTAGCTCAAATGGGGCTGTCCAATCAGGTGCCTGAATGATAGGGGTGGTAGTCACCGCACGCTTAAGGCAATCAAAAGCTTCTTTGCATCGGTCATCAAAATCAAACTCCACCTCCTTTTGCAGCAGATTGGATAGTGGAAAGGCCACTTTGCTAAAATCCTTGATAAAACGCCTATAAAACCCTGCATGACCAAGAAAAGAATAAACCTCTCGCATGCAAGAGGGGTAAGGAAATTGTGAAATAACAGCTATTTTTGCAGGGTCTACCTCTATGCCCCTACTGGAAATGATATGTCCTAAAACTATACCTTATTCTACCATGAAGTGACATTTTTCAAAATTCAGCACAAGGTTAGTTTCAATGCATCTATTAAGAACTCTATCCAGACTATCCAAACATGCATCAAAAGAGGATCCATAAACAGTAAAATCATCCATAAACACCTCTATGCAGCTCTCTAAAAAATCACTGAAAATGCTAAGCATACACCGCTGGAAGGTACCAGGGGCGTTGCATAGGCCAAAGGGCATCTTCCTATAGGCAAAAGTGCCAAAGGCATAGGTGAATGTGGTCTTTTCTTAATCCTCAGGAGCAATATGAATTTGTAAATAACCAGAAAAACCATTAAGAAAACAGTAATGAGACTTACCTGCCAAGCGCTCAAGCATTTGATCAATGAAAGGCAGGGGAAAATGATCTTTTCTGGTTACCTGGTTCAGCCTTCTATAATCAATGCAGACTCGCCAGCTGTTCTGCACTCTAGTGGGGATGAGCTCATCCCTTTCATTCTTAATCATTGTGAGGCCTATCTTCTTAGGAACCACTTGGACTGGACTCACCCACTGGCTGTCAGAAATGGGGTTGATGATTCCAGCTTGTAAGAGCTTGGTCACTTCCTTTTTCAGCACATCTAGAATGACGGGGTTGAGTCGCCGCTGTGGCTGCCTCACTGGCTTAGCTCCATCCTCTAAAAGTATCCTATGCATGCAGGTAGATGGGCTAATGCCAGGAATGTTTGCTAAAGTCCATCCAATGACTTTCTTGTGCTTCTTGAGAACTAGCAACAATTTCTCCTCTTGCTCAGCAGCAAGGGAGGTAGAGATGATCACTGGAAATTTTTCCTTGTCCTCCAAGTAAGCATATTTGAGGGTTGCTGGTAAGGGCATCAACTCTGGTGTGGGTGGTGGCTGAACAGTGGGAGGAACCAGGGTAGGAGAAGAAGAAGGTTCCTCAGCCTGTACCTCATAAAGCAAGTCAGGAGTATATGTACTTCCTGCAACGTGGTTAGTGAATTCTGACTCTAAAAAATCAACATCAAGAGGTACAACACCCAGAAAATCAGAACCAGACTCAAATTGATATTCATTCTCAACATAAAAATAAGATACAGGATCAAATTCAAACTCAGATTCAGATTCAATGCATAAGGAATGACAAGTATGTAGATCAGATAAAAATGGATGTTTCCTACCATGAAGAACAAAATCAAAATCAAACATATAATCATCAATAATCTGATCAATTATCTCAACACAAAAAATAGAATGATCCTCAGATGGATGTTTCATGGCATCAAGAATGTTAAAATGAACAACAATATCACCAAATTTCATAGACAATGTTCCAGCATAAACATCTATCTTGGTTCGGGCTGTTTTCATAAATGGCCTGCCTAAAATAATTGGAACTGAACCATGGGAAAATCCCTCTTCCATATTAAGAACATAAAAATCAACAGGAAAAATAAGTTCAACAACTCGAACAAACACATCCTCTATGAAACCTGCGAGGTAAGCAACACTTCTATTTGCCAAATGAATCACCACATCTGTAGATTGCAAGGGTCCAAGAGATAAAGAATTAAAACTGGACAGAGGCATGACACTAACTGATGCTCCTAGATCTAGCATGACATTCTCAAATTTACTGTTCCCAATAATGCAAGGTATATAGAAAGTACCTAGGTCCTTACATTTCTCAGGAATGTGAGGAACAAATTTACCTGTCAATGCTGACACATTTCTGCCCATGCTAATCCTTTCATTGCCTTTGAGCTTCCTTTTGTGGGTGCACAACTCCTTTAAAAACTTGGCATATCTTGGAATCTTCTTGATGGCATCTAGCAGAGGTATGTTCACCTCTACTTTCCTGAAGGTCTCCAAGATCTCCTTTTCCGCTTCTTCCATTTTTTTCTGTGGAATTGCTCTAGGTGGAAATAGAAAAGGGATAGGAGGCTGTGTTAAGTCAGAATTACTAGAAGAAGGTCCACATGTATGAAAAATTTTGTTAGGAAGCTTTCTCTTTTGTGCAACTATCTCATCCTCTTTTTCAGGTGTAGAATGAAGCTTGACAGGTTCAGGTGCAGGTGCTGCTACTGGTGGAGACACTTGAATTTGGTTGCCAGACCTCAAGGTGATGGCACTCATATTTTTCGAATTCTGCATAGTTTGTGAAGGCAATTTGTCAGAATTTTGGGACTTAGCTTGGTTCAACTGAGTAGCCATCTACCCCATTTGATTTGTCAGACTCTGAATGGAGGCTTTTGTCTCTTGCTGAAATTGCATATTTTGGATGGTCATTTGCCTCACTAACTCTTTTAAGAAAGGTTGAGGGGGAGCCTCAGTTGCTTGTTGTCTTTGTTGTGACTGATGTTGTATTGGAGGAGGAACATATGGCTTGCTTGGACCAGCAACATTCTGGAAAGGAGGGACAAGCTGTTGTTGTTGTTGTAAAGGACTTGCCCATCTCAGATTTGGATGATTTCTCTAACCTGGATTGTATCTATTGCTTGAAAGGTCATAATTATTCTGCTGTTGTTGGTTTTGTTGCTAAGGAGGTCTATTATAAATGTTTGCAGCATAAGCTTCAGGTTGCTCATTGACTCCAAATTACTGCAAAGAAGGATAGAGATTTGTATGGTGATCTACAGAAGAACATAGACCACAGACTCTTGCAATAGGTGTAGATTTCTGATTCATGGCAAGCTGAGTTACTAGGTTGACGAAGGCATCATGTTTTCCCTCAAGCTTTTTATTTTCAGTAGATGAAGATGAATCTGTGGCGACCTCATGGACTCCTCTAAGGACAATAACATCATTTCTTGCACTGAATTGTTGGGAGTTGGAAGCCATCTTCTCAATCAAATTCCTAGCCTCAACAGGGGTCATATCACCAAGAGCTCCACCACTGGCAGCATCAATCATACTTCTCTCCATGTTGCTAAGTCCCTCATAGAAATATTGAAGAAGAAGTTGCTCAGAAATCTGGTGGTGAGGACAGCTTGCACACAATTTCTTGAATCTTTCCCAGTACTCATACAAGCTCTTTCCACTAAGTTGCCTGATGCCTGAAATGTCTTTTCTGATGGTAGTGGTCCTAGATGCAGGGAAGAATTTCTCCAAGAACACCCTTTTAAGGTCATCCCAGCTGAAAATGGACCTAGGAGCAAGGTAGTAGAGCCAATCTTTTGCCACTCCCTCCAGAGAATAAGGAAAATCCTTTAGAAAGATATGATCTTCTTGGACATCAGGGGGCTTCATGGTGGAACAAACAATATGGAACTCCTTAAGATGCTTATGAGAATCTTCACCTAGAAGACCATGAAACTTGGGCTGCAAATGTATTAGTCTAGTCTTGAGAACATATGGAGCACCCTCATCAAAATATTGAATGCACAAGCTTTCATAAGTGAAATCAGGTGCAACCATCTCCCTAAGAGTCCTCTCACGAGGTGGAGGTTGAGCCATGTTCTCAGTATGAAAATTAGTAGTCAAATGCTCAAAACCAGAATATTCAGAATCACCAGCAACAGAATACTCAGAATGCTCAAAATGCAAAAAATGACCAAGATGCACACTATGCCTAACTAATCTATGAAAGGTTTTATCTATTTTAGGATCAAAGGATTGTAAATCACCTGGATTGCCCCTAGTCATGCACTATATGCAGCAAATAATGTGTTTCTCAACAAGCACCTAACAAGGGGGTGAAACTACAACTATACTCAAACGATATCCAAATGAGCTGAAATTTTTCAAGGAACACCCTAAAATCATGAAAAGATAGCACAAAAAATTTCAAACAAAAATTCAAATTCTAACTATAAAAACTTCCTAAGGAAAGTTTAGAAAAATAAGACAATAATACTAAAAAAATAAAAAAAAAAACTTAGTAAACGGATGATTTTTCAAGTTTAAAATGGCAATGGACTTCAGGTTGGTTGCCATGGCATGGGAAATTTTCTTCTACCCCAAATGCATATATAATAGTAGTCATTTTGATAACCGGAGCAAAAGTTATGGCCGTTTTAAGTTTTGCTAAACACAAGTCCCCAAAATTTTTGCCTCTCTCAAATTCAGTCACACCAAGTGCTTCTGGTATTTTTCACACAAAATATGGACCAAAAGAAACTACTACACAAAAAATCAGCCAAAACTAACAACTCTAACTATCAAAACAAAAATCACCAATTAAATTGCAAAATCAGTCGCTAAACACTGTTCACAACATTACACAAAAAAATCAGCATTACACAAAATCAGTCTCAATTTTGTGAGCAACTGAAATAGGGAAGCGCTAAACAGGGGACACGACTGAAATGCAAAACAGAACACTACACAAAACAAAACAACACACACTCACACACTAAACAACAGAGCTAGACTCAAAACAACTAAACACTATTATGAACCTTTGGACCACTGCTCCTCGACAACGGCGCCAAATTTGATCGAGACCGTACCCGAATCAAATAAACATTAAAAATGCAGTATCTAGGAAGTGATCCTAGGTCGTCTCCCAACAAGCAATGGTCAACCAAACGTTCATAACAGATAGTAATAAAACAGTAACGAATTGGGGGGGGGGGGGTTGTTTGTTTTAGTAAATTAAACAACAGGCAAATTTGAATTAGAAAATAACATAATTAAAACATGTTGTTTCCCCTTGATTCACAAGCAAGTCACTTATCCTATGTTATGAGAATTTATCCTTAATCAATTCAACCACTTAATCCAACCCTAAATTAAATTACTAAGCGAAAATTAACATAAGGTTGTCATTATGTGACTAAGCAACACATACACCAATTAATCATGAAAGAAACTGATCATTAAGCATGAACGTAAATTAAGCACAGAGACAATTAATCAAGCACTAAGCATGCATGGATTAATAGCAACAAATACATATTAATTGGTGAAGAGGAAAAACTGATCAGAATTCAATAGTAATAACAAAACCTCAAAGAGAGTTGTGCTTAATCCTTAAGAGAAAACAACGCTGGAGACTTAGCCTTCCATTAATCAGCAAAAAACAAAATTGCAGAAAACGAATTTTATTCTACGTGAATAGTGTGCATGAACAATAATAAAAACTAGAATTCTAAAATCCTAGAATTATTCTCCTTTTCCAAAAAAACTCCCTAAACTAAAACCCTGGTGGTGTTATGTAGGTCCTCAGCCCCAAAGCTTACAAATCTGTTTTAAGTCCAAGTCCATAAATAAAATAAAATCTGGACATGATAAGATAAGATTGGATGAAATAAAATCTAGATGAAATAAAATCTGGATAAGATAAGATTAGATTGGATGAAATAAAATCTAGATGAAATAAAATATGGATAAGATAAGATTTGATAAAATAAAATTGTCTGCTCTCTTCAAGTTTAAGCCCAATTTCGGATTCAAGCCCAATTGCTTATAATTCTCCTGAAACTAAATTGAAAACACAAAATTAGTCAAGTAGGCCCAAATGATAAAATTACATAATTAATTTGACAATTAAGGCTAATCAGTGATTAAAATGGTGACAAAAAGGGTTAAGAAATAGGAGAAAATAATGACACATCACCAGCCATTCATAGTGTCCTTGGTGAGTTCTGAAAGCAGTTTTGTGTCTGTCCTCCTCAGCAACAAGTATTTGATGACAACCTGATCTCAGGTCAAGTTTGGAAAAATAGTTAGAGCCATATAACTCATCAATGAGTTCATCCACGATGGGAATTGGAAAGTTGTCCTTAATAGTGATGGCATTTAGGACTCTATAATCTGTACAAAACCTCCATGTTCCATCCTTTTTCTTGACCAAAATAATAGGTGAAGAAAATGGACTTGTGCTAGGAGTGATAATGCCTACTGCAAGCATTTCTTGGACCATAGTTTCAATATGCTGTTTTTGACTATGAGGATATCTATAAGGCCTCACTTTCATTGGCTTGGCATCTTTGATCAGGGGAATGGCATGATTATGAGTTCTTGAAGGAGGTAATTCAGTAGGGACATTAAAGATACTTTTGTAATTGTGCAGTAACATTACCAATTATGGCTCCATGTTCTCAGGTAAATCGAGCCATTTATCCTGAGGCACATCCTCCTGTTTGTACTGCAATGTAAAGACTTAAGCTATAACATGAGTATTGTGCATTCTCCTTAGATGATAAAATTGAGCAAGGCTAGGTAATTGTGGTTGATCACCATGTAGTGTTACAAACTGGTTGTCCTTGTAAAATTTCAAGGTAAGTTTGCTATAATCCGAAACGTGGGGACCCAATGTGGCAAGCCATGTGGCTCCAAGGACCAAATCAGCACCAGAGATTGGAAGGAGGTACACTGGCAATTGGAGGGGATGACCCTAGACCATGACTTCCAGCTGCTTCACCAAACCTTCAGCAACTAATGAATTCCCATTTCCAACTAGGACTTGGAAATTTTGGAGCAATTTCAATTGGAAGTTTCAAACACTTAGCAATTCTAGGCTGTAAAAAATTATCTGAGCTACCACTATCAAGTAATATTTGTACTGCCATGCCACTAATTGTACCACTAAACTTCATAGTTCCTAGACCTAAGGAACCTTTTAGTGCATTGTAAGATAAATGATGGTCCAAGCTCAAGTTTCCCAATGCTTCTTCATTCACAGTAAAAGGATCTGGTTGCAACTCATCATTGTCATCATCATCCATTTGTAATAGTAAGTATTGCCTGTTAGGACACCTATGGGAAGAAGTGAACTTCTCATCACAAGTGTAACATAGACCTTTCTCTCTATGAATCTGCATCTCAGCTGGTGACATTCTTTTTATATTTCCAGATTTTTGGGCATTTGAATTGTAATTTATAGGAGTAGGAAGTAAGGGAGGTAGGCTTGTGGATTTGATGGACTGGGAAGAGGGTAGGCTTGTGTTTAAGTTTGTGTTTAGGCTTGTGTTTTGGGCACAATTTAGGTATGAATTTTGGAATGGTTTGTGTTTAGGTAAATATTTCTCTTCAAATAACTTGGCCAATGAGACACAACGAAGTAAGGTGGCAGGAGATTGGGCTATTACATCACGTTGAATATTAGGTTTGAGTCCTCCAACAAAACAATCAATCAGAGCCTCACTAGTAACACCTTGTACTCGATTTGCAAGAGCAATGAATTCTGTATAATAATCATGCACAGACCCTACTTGTGATAGCTTAAACAACTGAGATCTAGTACATTCATAAGAGGATGGACCAAATTCCAGTTCTAAGGCACGAGTAAATTCAATCCAAGACTGAAAAGGTGTAGCTCTATTAGTCATTTGAAACTAGGGAACTACCTCTTTCTATGTGAATTGTAGCAATCGTGAGACGTTGAGGATCTGGAGTATTGTAGTAGTCAAAGAACTGCTCTGCCTTGAAGATCCATTGGAGCACTTCAGATCCGTCGAAATGAGGAAAATCGAGCTTCACATTACATACCTGGAACCGTGGATGTGGCAGATTGTGGTTCTCACCGGAACCAGAATTCAGTTTCAATAATGACTTTACCGCAACTTCCAAGGACTCAAATCGAGCTTTGTTGTCTTTTTGATCAGTCTCCAACATTTCCAAAACCCTATACATGTTCGTAGAAAGCTCTTTCAAACGTGTATTATTGACCATTGTAGAATGAAAGCATCAATGTAACAGTCATACCAAAAAAAGGTGAGTAAAGGGAGGAACAAAGAATTTTATTACTAAAAAGCAAGGATCTCAACGGAATCCTGCAATTATAGAGACAACAATGGCTAAAATGAATGATAGAAAAAGGAAGAACAGATTCCCAAAGGAGAAGGAAATGACATCATGCAAATTTCATGCCTTACTCATTCCCACATTTTGCTATTTATTCTACTTTCGGGACCACACATACTCGGCTAGCTTGGAGTTGGTTATTTTGAGCCTTGTGCTACGCCTCTCTCCTCTTAGTTCTGCCACGTGTCCCCCTGTTTGGGCCCCACCTATTCCTCCTTCATTACCTTTTGTTGTTGCATTTGTTACATCGGATAACCTCCTCAATATTTTGCACAATACAATAACAAGAGTGATGAGGAGAGAACCCATTCGTGAGAAGTTGAATGGCAACTAGGGAATCTGATTTCACAAAGAAGATTATGTATCCCCGGTTCCAGGCAATCGACAAACTGATAAAGATATAGACCAAAGCTCAGCATGAATAATCGAACAGAAACCAACATTATGAGCATAACAAAAAAGGACATAACCATTATGGTCTCTAAACACCGCCCGCAATAGCCTTTTTAGTGTCTAGTTTAACCGATCCATCGCAATTTAGTTTGAAATAACCAACTTGAGGACAAATCCATCTAATATTAGAAATAAGGGCAACGACTTTGTTGCTTTTAATGCTCAACTCTACTGCCTCCACTTTGGTGACGGGTTTGAATGGCAATTTCCATAGGTTGCCTACTATGGCTTTCCAAGATGAATTTGTTTCTAACACACCAAATCTTGTCTATAGCTACAACAAAGGTGCATGCCCACGTTGAGCCGTAGACAGAGATATCCGTATTAAGGTTTGTCAAAAGCCAATCCTTTGTATCTTGCAAAAAGAAGTTCTAATGCAAGGAGGCTGGAAGCAGAATGTACCAAACAACTCTGGCAACTCCGCAGAAATGAAGAATATGGTCAACACTTTTAGTATCATTTCCACATAGATGGCAAGATTTATCCAGCGTTAAATGTCTTAAGAACCAGGATTCATTAGTTAAAAGCCCATTGATTGCAACTTTCCAAAGCAAGGCTCTAATTCTTTCTGGGCCACTCTATCCCCAGATAGCAAGATAAAGAGAATCTTCAATAAAAGAACCATGTTCCGTCAGGTTGTTGTACTTTGATGCCACTAAAAAGGACCCATCAGAAGATCCTGACCATGACACTGGAGTTTGGACCTCTAGAAATCTTAGGAGGGGGATAGCACGAATAACATCAATAGTCTGCGAGTTTAGGAATTGAGCTAGCAACGGTAAGTTCTAGTTCCCATGATTATCAACATACTCACCCACATTTTAATTCCTATGCTCCATAGGTCTAGTGGAAAATTGCTTTGTCCAAATTAAAGCCTACCTTGAGAAGGAACCCAAACGCTCTCCCAGAAACTCTAACATTGTTCCCATCCCCAATATTTCAGCAAAGGTTCTTCTGTACCTCAGGCCAGGTTTTACAAAGGCCCCACCAGAAATTAGTCTCAAACCTATTACAATCAATATCTGGGATCAAAGATTCTCCACAGTGATACTTTTCTCTGATTATTCTGACCCACAACGCATCCTATTCGAACATAAGCTCCACCCGCTCTTCATCAAGAAGGCTAAATTGAAATTTATGGATTCTTTAAAGCCCAAGCCTCCCTTGCCCTTGGGCTTACATAGCTCCTTCCAAGCCACTCTATGAATCTTTCGATGATTATCTGAATCTCCCCACACAAAGCTTATGCACTTTTTGTCCATTTCTTTGCACACCGATTTAGGAAGGACAACAGATTGCATTGCATAATTTGGCAGGGCCTGGATAATCGATTTGGCTAGAGTGATTCTCCCCGCAGAGGAAAGTTGGCGAGATTTCTAGGCAGAGAGCCTCTGATCCACTTTCGAAATAATACACTGAAACGTGCTGGTAGAGACTTTGTTATGCGGAATGAGGATACCGAGCGGTACTTCCCAAGATCATCTGTGAAACTGAAGCCCAGCCGCTGGCTCAATTGTCTCCTCTGCCACCCAAATTTTTTGGAGAAATAAATGCTGGTTTTTATCTTGAATCTTTGTTTCGAGCTTTTACAAAATAAACTCAGAATATGACAGATAGTCTCAGCTTGGTCCTCCGAAGCTTCAGTAAAGACGAGAAGGTCTTCAGCAAAGGCTAAATGAGTGAGTTTAGGAGCGTTTTTAGCTAACTGAATTGGCCTCCAGTAACCAGTATCAAAAGCAACCTGAATGAGATGAAAAAGTCTTTCTATACACAAAACAAACAAGTATGAATATATGGAATCACCTTCTCTAACACCCCTCGTGGGACAGAATTCCTCCAAATGATGAGATAATTGTAATGAATTTGTGAAAGTATATTATTCATCTGACAAGTAATAACTGATTGTATCCCATAGTTTTTACAGAATGAAACCCCAAATAAATAAATAATAAACAATAGTTGTGTCTGCTAGCATTAATTATATATGAAATTTGTTAACTTGCATATTCTTATTTTTTAACATGAATGCGTTAACAGGATATAACTAAAAATTATCTTAAATATATCAATAATGTAACATACTAACACGCATATACTAAAAATAAGAGTGAGTATGTTAACAAATGTTACTAGAATATGTTACTAGTACGTAATCCTATTCTTTAGTATGAGTGTGTTAACAAGTTATGATTAGATATGGTCTTAAAATACACTAATGACATAACTTGTCAATATAAAGAATCAATTCGGATTTGAATCTTAGATCATTTTGTTAAGGGACATAAGTCACTATCATTTATGTCAATTGTCATTATTGATGGATTAAATTTAAATTATTTTTGGATCAAATCAAAATCATGCACCACTTTAATTAAAATTAATATTATTATAAGGTTATTAATGGGTAGGATACAGGTGGCCCCAGAAGGTAACAAAAAAATAACAAAACGGTGGGTGGATTGGAAAAACCTAACAATCAAGATAGGCCAAACCATATTAAGCAAGTTGATTAAACATTTTGATCTTGACGTTGAAAGTTGTAAGTTGTGAGTAATATATATAAGTGGTGGAAAATGTCAGCGCCTAAATGGAAAATACATAAATACATCTGTCCAAGGAGCAATAATTTGAATTTATTTCAAATAATAATGTAATCAATTAACGTTACTTCACAAAAAAAAAAAATCAAAAAGAAGAAAAGGTAATGGTGTTGAAGTAGGGCGTTTTGTGCACCATGAATTAGGCATATCCGAGGTCCCTTTCATGGAAAACTTGGTTGTTAATTTAGTACTATTTAAATAATTTGTACTTGCCTTTTTATTAATCATCCAAAACTAAAAGTGTGGGTTTAGTTATATAGGAATAGCAAACTTAGACCCCACTTTTCCTTCTGATAACCTCAGCCATTCTATGTGGCCAAGGAATTGCTTCGTTTCCCTTTGATGGATTTATTGATGACAACTTTTATATTTTTTTTTCTTCAGATTTTTACGTCTTCAACTCGGAAGAGAGTGGCATCATTTTTTTTAATAGAAGAGTGGTATCATCGTATTTGATGTATGTATCAGCAGCAGTTGCAATTGACACGAAACAAATATATATACGTTGAACCGCAAAATAAAAAAAATCATTCCGAGATAGGAAATTTGTGTAATAATCTTTGTATGTACTTTTTTTATGTATTTTAGTGGGCAATCTATACTAGATGAGTCTCCAAATGAAATAAAAAGGTAACTACATAAGAATAGAGCAATCACATTAGCCTTGTTGGCGCTAAAATATTAGCTATCGAGAATATCTACTATTGGTTGATTCAGTCAATGACCATTGACTGATGTAAGCTCCATCCAAATGGATTTTAGCTTGATCAAGGAACAAAGGACCAATCAAGGAGCATCCATAAGGAGGGAAAATCAAAAGCTTGAAGGAGTAAGAGCAGTTTCCTAGCATCAGGCATGTCTGAACCACTCTTAAAAACATGGGGAGTGAGAGGTTATTTGATGGAAAACAGCTATCACCTAACAAGCCCTTTAAATATGTGAATTTTCAATGTAAAATGGATCCCCCGAACAATCTAATTAAATTTATCCTTTTAGTAATTTAATCTCACATTTATAACTTTATTTACAACTTTGTTTACCGCTTTTCTTTTAAGTTGTCAATCATTTATAGCTTTTCTTTACCTCAATTCCTCTAGGAACACTTGAGCATAAAAATCTCAGGTTCATGATTACAAAGAAGCTCGTTGGATTGAACAATGAACCCAATTGAAGAACAAAATCTCTTTCTCAAGCCAATCGGTCAAGTGAAAATCACCCTCTCGTGATTAGACGTTTCCATGGCTAGTCAATCACAAAATTCACACCAATATAAAATTGGCACCTCCAATGAGTGCCCAGTTTCCCCTAAATTGAGGTTTCCCTCACTCTCATCGAATCACCCATGGCTTATGCAACTGCAATCAGGGTGAGACTTCTGAACGAATGCTTAGGTTGAACAACTCTCTCTCAATTACTTGACTCTACGTAGGATTGAAACTCTACCAAAAACTCTTATAATTAAATCAATTGTACTTACAACACACTCTAAAGTATCAGTCCCCTATCTGCATCTCTAATTAGGTATCCTTGGTTAGTTAATTTTTCATAAAAGAAATTAGATAGAAGAACTCAATTGAAAAATTTAAAAGTTCAAAGGACCTAATTAAAAGAAAAAAAGTTCAAAGACCTAATTAAAAATTTAGTCAAGGTATCAGAACCCGCAAAATAATAAAACCCAAAAAAAAATATATAGGGATGAAAACAATTATTTCACTAAAATTAAACTAACGTAAAACACACTTTAAATCATAAACTGAGTTTAAAAAGTGATTCTTCAAAATATTAATGTTGTGTTTGATTTGAATTATTTTGGATTCAAAAGTTACTTTAAAATTAAAATAATAATTTTATAAATAAAGTTAAAAGTTGTTGGATAATTTACAATTTACTTACACTTAAAACCAATTTCTCAATATTTTTAAAAAACTGAAATTTCTATAAAGAACATTTTCTCGTTATAAAGCAACTTCCAAGATCTTCACATGCATTCATGTACCAAGTCTCCAACTTAAAAAAAAATAATTTGTAATATTTTAGTTATTTTGAACTGAATATGATTGTAATAACAAAGATAAAGTGGAAAATTAGGGGAACTGAGAGATGAAATGGAAATCTTTCTTGTGTGTCCTTTATTATGGCAATGAGAACAACGTCTACTCTTTTGGCCATATTTTTTCTTACAAGGAGCACCTTTGGTCTTAACCATGACGGGATCACGAATGATTATTGAAGGAGTACTTTGCTCAGCATTAAGATCACCTAGTGCTTCTATTTTAGCTGTAAGTTTATAAATTTCTTCAGTTATCTCTTAAAACTTATCCCAATATTTTGCAAAAACTCCACAAAAGCCTGAATTGAGCACACATAATCTTCCGTAGCTGAGTTTGTCCATCGTTTGCAAATCAAACTGCTTAGAAGTAACACCCCATTTTTAATAAAATAAATTAAAAAGATTTTTTAGTTAAAAATAAATAGAGTTTTAGAAAAATGGTGAAGTTTTTATAATTAAATAAATAAGAAGAAATAATTTTATTAAAATAATAGTTTGAAGAAAAATAAAAATGATATTCGATTTATTCATTTGATAGAAAATAAAATAGTATTTCTTTATAAAATAATAAATAAAGAAAAATAGAGTAAATAATAGGCTAAGAGTATCCAAACTATAAATAGAGACATGCTAGGTCAGATTTCAGACTGACAATAGTCTCTATGCTTCTTCTTCTTGTTTTTCATTCTCCTCCTCCCAAAACCCCTTTTTTTCCCCGCATACACTCCAACATGTCTCAGTAAAATGATGATCTCTGACTCATCAACCATTGAAATCTGAACAAGAGGTTAGGAACTTATTTCTGCACAGACCCACCGTTGGGATTTTTAAGATAATGTCTTGGTGGAAGAAATGTCCTTCACATCGTAGCTTCCGTTTTTCCCGCATATACCAAAACTTGTTCTATTAAAACTATGATCGCAGACTTCTTAACCGCTGGATCTTCGTGAAATGTGGACACCAAGTTTGTAACTCATTTCCGCACATCTTCATCATTAGGATTTTCAAATTAATATCTGGGGAGGTAGAAATACGTATCGCACGCTGATAGTGTGATGGCTTCGATCTCTTTTCCTTCTCTCTAACGTTTGGAAACCCTAGCAGAGCAACCAGAGGAAAAACTTGAGGAATCTCAAGAAACCACTAGAGATGCCACTATCACTGCCAGAATACACACGTGAGCTCGCTTAGAGGTAAGGGATGAGTTTATTGCAATTGGGGGTTAGAATGAACATGTGTAGAGATCATTAGAGGATTAAATTGGGGTTTATTTTGGAATGTTTTTTTGAATTATAATTTTCTTTTATGATTATAAATACGATATTGTTGTGTTTGACGGACCAATTGATGTCCTGATACGAATTGGTTGATAAAATTGGGTGCTCTTGGTGTTTTCGTATTTTTTACCTATGATTTTGATTCATTGATTTTAATATGATTGTGTGAAATTGTTTAAGGGGTTTTACTCCCCATGCTGTGAGAAATATTTTTGTATATGTAACACCCTGAAATATTTATAACTGTAAATTGATGTTTAATTGTATTTATCTTGTTATTTGACTATATGGTTGACTTGAATGATTTGAGGTATGACTTGAGTTAGTCGTGTATGAATTTCTTGATGTGGATGCTAAGTTCTGTGGAGTTTTGTGAACTAAGTTGAAATTATGAGATTTCAGAATTCTCCCTAACCTATCTCACTAAAATCGTGATCCCAAATTCGTTAACCATTGGATCATTTTCAAATTGTTTTTGGATCTTCCTAAGACATGTTTCCAAAGTCTGACCGTTGGGATTTGGAAAAAAACAACTTTTGATGTCTCACTAAGAGAGAAAGGCGCCCTAAGCGCAATTCCAACTAGAGAGGGAATTGCGCTGAGTGAGCAGGGGTGCGCTAAGCGAGCCATAGTGTAGTGGAAGTTGCGCTAAGCGTGAATTCTCATGCTAAGCGCAAAAAGTGGGCTCCGGTTTAGCGAGATGAGCTCGCTAAGCGAGATCTACAGGTTATAAATACATTCTCAGCGTGAAAAACATGAATTTTCACTCTCCTCTTCTCCAAAATGCCACCCAAACCGTAAAACCTCATTTTCCACCACCCAAGACTACCGGTGGCTGCCTTGAGCCACTGTTGCTTGCCGTTGAACCCCCACACCAAGAGGAACACTTTAATCGGAGCGGAATCCTCCTCAAAGATTCGGTGGAGAAAATCTGCCAATCCTCCATTTCATAGTTTCTTTGAGGTAATCTTGATTTCTAAATCCTTCTCCTAGTTAGTTTGAGTTCCTCTTAGTGTCTCTTGTGTTCTGGGTACTGTAATAGAGTGTTTTTACACTTCCTTTGAAAACCCTAGAGAATGAGACATTGTAAAAGTTATCTTTTATAACATTGATGTTATTTTTGTGACTTTCACTGAGCCTCGGTCACATTGGCGTGATTAGAATTTCAAAATGATGTTTCCTTTTAGTAAAATCCGAAACACCTTTTAGCCCTTATGTTTTGACACGGGTATTTGACTCCGAACGTTGTTATTAACTTTGTTCCTAAAATCTGTACTAAATTTCCTTCAATTTGGTATATAAAACCTCGCGTTTGGACTGGCGAGCGTGAACGAGGGGGACTTTTGAGCAACGCACAGAGGAATTGAAGGAGAGCTCACAATAGGTGAGGGGAGTTCATTATAGTTACAATTTTTAATGCCATAGTTAGGGGTCAGGGAACCTAACTACGGGGATGTATGCTTGTCCCTGTTGCATGTTGGTTTTCAAGAAAAATAATGTTTTCGACTAATAGGATGCGACATATCTATCATTGCTTAATAACCTTAGTGTTAGACTTGTGTGGTCTGAAGACCTGGAAAGTGTGAATCTCAGGCATGAACTATAGATGTATGTATAAGTGGAATGTGACTTACTGTTGATGTTGATATGATGTCATGAATTGATATGAGGTGATGTTGATGTTTGTGATGATGTTATAGATGAATTGTGTCAATATGAGTTGATGATGTTATTGATGATTATGTTAATATGAGAAGATGTCATTGTTATTGATAATGCCATTGAGAATGAAATAACGTTCATGTTAAGAGTGATGCCGAGACGAGATGCTGATGATGTTGAAATTACATTGTGATGATGCAAGTTGTGTATGTACATGGAGGGGTGCGTTGACCTTGTCGGATGTCCCTAGTGGGGGGGAATAGAGTGGTTAGAGAGTCTAAGCATCTCTTGAGGGGGATGGCTTAGGATCTTTAATCTATCCATGGTCAGTGTGCTTGATGATGCCATGCTTCATACGTTGCATGTTGTGTGTGTACATGGGGGGTGCATTGACCTTGTCGGATGTCCCTAGTTGGGAAAATAGAGTGGTTAGAGAGTCTAAGCATCTCTTGAGGGGGATGGCTTAGGATCTTTAATCTATCCATGGTCAGTGTACTTGATGATGACATGTTTCATACCTCATTTGACACAAGAATAGTGTAACTTGGCCAGTAAGTACTTGTAGTTTCTCGTGAGGAGAAATACTTGTACTAGGGGGTGTGTCACTTGGTTTGGAACTCCCTTAAGACTCAGGCTGATCACCATGGGGGGGGGGGGGAGTTGCCTGTGCACGGCGGGGTGGCCTCGACAATTACTGCCTAGTTTTTTCCTAAGTGGGAGTGTTGTGTGGACACACTTAGGCTATTTCCTTGAGGAAGGTACCATATTGCATCTGAGAGTTGAGGTCAGGTGCATGCATTATACTGAGCATGATTGTTTGGAACGATGGACTGATGATGATTGTTGTTGGGTATGTGTTGGACTAGTAAATGTTTGTGTGCGCTTATGATATTTGTTAATGTTTTTTTGTTTATAATGAACTCAACCTTGCATTTTGTACCGTGTGATTGGTACATGTGACATGATCACAAATCCTTGTTCGTGGGAGCAGAATGACAACAGTAGAGGACGAGGAGTGAGATTCTTTTGTGGAGCCGACATGATGAGGCTGGGATTATTTTGGGAGAGAGTTGTGTTTTGTTAATAAACTCCTTCATAGTTGGTTATGTAATTCTTTTGTTGATATGAGGATGTAAATCACAAATTTATTTATATGTACGAACCAATTTACCTTTAATTTTGTGAATGATGTGTACTGCACTACTATACTCATGTGTATGTATTTGGTTAAGTAATGGTGTGTTGTCTAAGAGAGTGTATGTATGTGTATATATTGTGGAGTTCAGATTTACTATAATATTTTTTATATAAGCAAATTAACGAAGTTTCATAAAAAATCTAAAATTTTCTCGCGTTTTGAGTGATGATATCGTGACGACGAGGCGGATTGTTACATTAGTGGTATCAGAGCAGGTTGAACCTTTTGGCCAATGAGTTATGAGTCTGCTATGTTTTTCTGTGCATTCTTTGGTTTCCTTGTTGAATACTTGATGTTTGTTGTTTTCTTTTGGAACTTATTCACTTTGTTGTGCTTCTGTATGTTATAGAGATTTGATTGTTGTAGTCATAACATGTTTGGTTTCTTGATGTCTGTTATACCATGAGTTTCAGTGTTGTGTCATGTATCAGACTGATCATATGTATAACTTGTGAAGTGCAATGGGATGATATGGCAAGTGATCGGGAAATACAAGTGATAAAAAGTGAGTGTTAATGTCTCGAGAAAGGACTAATGATAATTGTGATTTTGTGTTGCTTTATTTTTCTTGTGTGTATTCTTTCCATGCCTCACTTCTTGGTGTGTATAGGGAGTGATGGCTGGATGGAATGATTGTGCGATAATGGGTGCTCTTCAACCCTTAGCTCAGGCTATAGGGAATTCAAATAGTGGAGAAGTTGTTGGAGCTGTTGAGTACCAAGGATTGGACCACTTTCAATGAAACAATCCACCTGCTTTCAATGGCGGATACAACCATGATGGTGTTCAAAATTGGATAAGGGAAATTGAGAAAATTTTCCGAGTGATGGCATGTCCAGAAGGGCAAAAAGTTGCTTTTGGTACATATACTCTGGTGGAAGAAGCTGAGTATTGGTGGGAGAATACTCGCCAATGCCTAGATGCTGAAGGTCAAGAGGCAACCTAGGATGTCTTTAAGAAGGTGTTTTTGTTGGATCGAGTGGCCTCAGAATAATTAAGAAGGGGGGTTGAATTAATTATTCCTAAACTTTTACTAATTAAAAAATTACTCTTCTAAGGCTTTTACTTATGTTGTTAAGAGAATATGGAGTAGAAGAGAAACTTAACAGAAAGTAAAAGTGGAAATTAAATGCACTGCGAAAAGTAAAAGAGTAGGGAAGAAGGAAACAAACACACAAGAGTTTTTATACTGGTTCGGCAACAACCCGTGCCTACATCCAGTCCCCAAGCGACCTGCGGTCCTTGAGATTTCTTTCAACCTTGTAAAAATCCTTTTACAAGCAAAGATCCACAAGGGATGTACCCTCCCTTGTTCTCTTTGAAACCCTAGTGGATGTACCCTCCACAAGAACTGATCCACAAGAGGTGTACCCTCTCTTGTTCTCAGTCAAACCCAAGTAGATGTACCCTCTACTTGTACCACAAAGGATGTACCCTCCAATGTGTTAAGACAAAGATCTCAGGTGGTTAAACCTTTGATACTTTGTGAATGGGGATACAAAAGAATTCTCAGGCGGTTAGTCCTTTGAACAATTTTGTATTAGGGAAAAGGAAGAATCAAAAGAATTCTCAGACTGTGTCGTTTTGAATTCTTTGACAAGGGAGAAGGGAGACACAAAAGAATTCAGGCGGTTAGTCCTTCGTTCTTTTGGAAAAGGGAGAAGAGAGACACAAAAAGAATTCAGGCGGTTAGTCCTTGGTGAATTCTTTTTGGCAAAGGGAGAAGAGAATGAAAAGATGAATAGCACAAGTTTTCAAAGTTTGGAAAACCAGAAAACTTCAGAAAGCTTTTGGTACAAAGAAGAAGAAGAAGTTCAAAGAGATTCAAGGCTTGTAAAGGATTGTAAGAGATTGATTGGAAAAGTATTCAAGATTTAAAGAATGAATTAATTGAAAATTGCAAAACAAAGCCTTGCTTTTATAGACTCTTCATGTCTGGTCAAGAAGACCATTTAGAAGAGTTATAACTTTTAGAAAAACTTAAAACCAATTTGAAAAAGTCAAAACCTTTTTGAAAAGTTACATCTTTTGATTTATTAAGAAACAGTTACTGGTAATCGATTACCAAATCAGTGTAATCGATCACACAAGGCTTTTATGTGAAAGGATGTGACTCTTCACATTTGAATTTGAATTTCAACGTTCAAAGGCACTGGTAATCGATTACCAAAACATTGTAGTCAATTACAACTTTTTGAAATTAATTGGAACGTTGTAAATTCAATTTGAAAACTTTTTCAAAACAATTTTGCTACTGGTAATCGATTACAACAATCTGGTAATCGATTACTAGAGAGTAAAAACTCTTTGGTAAACATGTTTTGAGAAATATCATGTGCTACTTAATTTTTGAGAAAAACTTTTCATACTTATCTTGATTAAGCCTGCTCTTGATTCTTGAATCTTGAGTCTTGAATCTTGATCTTGATTCTTGAGATCTTGAACCTTGAATCTTGATTCTTGACTCTAAACTTTCTTCTTGAGTCTTGAATTCTTCTTGATTCTTATCTTGAACTCTTGAATTGTTCTTGATTCACTTGAGTTGTTCTTTGATTGATCTTTGAGCTTTTTGTCATCACCTTTGTCATCATCTTTTGTTATCATCGAAACACCTTTGAATCACCTTTGATTCACCATAAAGCTTTGCTTCTACAGTTTTTAGAGAAATACTTTCCTGAGGATGTTACGAATAAGAAAGAGATGGAGTTCTTGGAGCTCAAGCAGGGAAACATGACTGTAGCTGAATATGCAGCCAAGTTTGAGGAGCTGGTGAGGTACTTTCCCCATTATCAAGGGAGAGATGGTGAAAGTTCCAAGTGTGTGACGTTTCTGAATGGCTTGCGACCTGATGTAGGCTCCATTGGAGCTTGTAGGCCTAGGATCTTCTTCATCAATGGATTCCTTTGCTTCTTGGAAGATGAATGGCAGCGGAATTGAGAAGGAAGAGAGAGAGGAGACGCCACTTCAATGAGAAGATGAGTCTAGAAGAAGCTCACCACCATAGGAGGTCATGGATAAGAGCTTGGAGGAAGAAGGATATGAATGAAGGGGGAGGAAGAGAAGAGCACGAAATTTTGTGCTCTAAAAGAGCTCTGAAATCTGAAGTTTAATTTTCAAATGATCAAAGTTGAAAAAATGCACACACATAACCTCTATTTATAGCCTAAGTGTCACACAAAATTGGAGGGAAATTTGAACTTCAATTCAAATTTCACTTAAATTTGTGGAGCCAAACTTTGGAGCCAACATTTCACTAATTATGATTAGTGAATTTTATTTATGATTCATCCCACTAATCCAAGATCAATTCCAAAATTCTCCACTAAGTGTGCTTAGGTGTCATGGGGCATGTAAAGCATGAAGGACATGCACAAAGTGTGACTATATGATGTGGCAATGGGGTGTAGTAAGAAAATGTTCACCTCTCCCTCTAAAATTTAATTGAATTGGGCTTCTACCAATTCAATTAAATTTATTTCCCAACACACACATCAAATATTCACTTAATGCATGTGAAATTACAAAACTACCCCTAATACAAAAACTAGTCTAGGTGCCCTAAAATACAAGGGCTGAAAAATCCTATATTTCTAGGGTACCCTACCTACATTGTGGAACCCTAAATACAAGGACCAAATATAATGACATCCTAGTCTAATATGTACAAAAACAATTGGACCCAACCTTGGCCCATGGGCTCAGAAATCTACCCCGAGGTTCATTAGAACCCTAGGGCATTCTTCAGCAGCTCTAGCCCAATCCTCTTAGAGCCTCTTGCTCATGGGTCTAGTGACTGGTCCCTTCCTAGGGAGGATTGCATCACGACCTGAAGTGAAGCATGCTGTGAATTACAAGGGTGTCCGTCAGTTTCCACTCTTGGTTAACATGTGCCGAATTCGGGATGAAGACTCTCATGATAGAGCAAGCTATTATAAGAGTACAGGTCCAATGAAGAACAAAAAGAATAGACCTCAACATCGGGGAAATCCGTACTCGACCCCTCCTAAGCAAAATGGTAACCGCCCCAACAATCAGAGGATTGTTGCAACGGGGTTAGCGGGGGGTAGTGGTAGCAAACCCAATACTTTCCCCACTCAGATCACTTGTTACAGATCACTTGGTTAAGTAATGGTGCGTTGTCTAAGAGTGTGTATGTATGTGTATATATTGTGGAGTTCAAATTTACTATAATATTTGTTGTATAAGGAAATTAACAAAGTTTTCATTAAAAATCTAAAATTTTCTCACGTTTTTGAGTTATGATATCGTGACGACGAGGTGGGTCGTTACAATATAAATTGTTATATTGAGATTATGAAATGATGATTCAAATTATGAGTAAGTGATAAATTGAACCTGTACTGAATAGTGAGATACATGTGTATTGAGATGTTGTGTGCATTGAGTTGTAAGCTATGAATCGTACAATCATACGACTATAAGATGCTTTAACGGCGATGAGTTAATGCGCGACGAGTATTGTGATGGGAACAACTATGGGGACCCGATGAGTTTAATCACAAGCGCGACGAGATAAAATTATTTTGAGAACAATTGAGGAGTCGTGTGTTTTGTACAGTTCATAGATAGAGTCTATGTACTAAAAAGTTTTCTGGGTTGGACCTGAATCAGGAGGGAGAGGCCCTGATGGACTCTTCAGAGTCTAGGCCTTGGGGGTAAATACACCTGGTTTGAGTGCTCCTTTAAGCTCGTGCCGATCTCACATAATTGGAGCATTCTCGCAAAACAGTATGACCCTTACTGGTCTCCCTATGATTTTACCTAGTGAGAGTGACCTGACTTACTAGTGTGTGGTTTGTCTTGTCATGTACTCCTAGGCACCCAACGAGGTTTTTCACTGACATGGTACCACATTGCATATAGGATTGATTCTTAGTGTATGTATTGCATAACACTTGTGTATTGATTGATTTAGTGATATTGTGTTTTGATCCTTGAGTACGTGAATGATGTGAAAATGAATAAGACGTGTTGTGTTATGATGTTACGCGACAAAGTGGTGGAATGACGTGAGCTATGTTCAAATGAGTTGTATCTCATTTATATAATATGTATATCTATGTTTGTTCGTTTCTCTCTATTAGATAGGAATGTGATAACTCACTCCCCATGTGCTATTTGTGTTTGAATCCTGTGATGATCTCAAACTTTATGTTCGTAGGAGCAAATGGTTAGGTGGATGGGTATGGAGAACCTCATGCCAGAGGATGCGATAACACAATGCTCTGATAGGATGTGAAATTGGGGTATAGGTTTCTATATTAATTACATGAAGTCTTGGACGACCTTGTTTTGAGCCGAGATGATTTTATTATTTATTTAGACAAGTTTTATTATGATGTTAGAAAAGTGAATGTGAGCTTTTGACCCTTTTGAAATGTTTTTATTAAAAAGTGTTTTAAATTTTTTTAATTAATTATGATTTCTTATTCCTTTTATTATCAGTACATATATGTGTGGGTAGAGGGTGTCACATTTAGTGATATCAGAGCAGGTCGAACCTTTCGGTTAGTGTGTTATGTGCTTACCATATTTTGGTGTGCACTCTGTGTAGTTACTTATGAGTACTTTTGTTGAGCATGCTTGAATTATTATTTGTATTTTCTTCTACATGATTAAATGAGATCTAATAATGCTTGTGATGTACCTTGCATCCTTAATGCTTGCTATATCATAATTCAACCATTGAGTCACGAGTTATGAGACTGGCCATCTCTATAATTCGTGAAGTGCGGTAGGATGTCATGGAAAGCCTTTAAGTGATACAAGTGGTCTAGAAAACTAGATGTGTGTATTAATGTCGTCAAGAACCTTGAACCTGCAAGTGTGTTGTGAATGAGTGTGTTTAATTGATGTGTTTACATGTGTTGGCTAATCACTTCTTTTCTTTGTGTTGGCTTCATCTTCAATTTTATGGAGACTAGTAGCCAATACAGGCTTAGTGAACTTATACTTAAAATCAGAAGTTAGTTCATTATGTCTCTATTGTTTGATAGCTCTCTCAAAATTATGCATGCACTACTACAAAAGTGGTTTTCCACGTTGCGGTATCTACAACGGTTATCAAAAAACCGATGTAGTACATGATGCGGTGGCATTTTTGCAATTAATGCCAACTATATTATGCCGTTAACGACGGCTTTTATAAAACCGCCTTTGATGTGTATGTTAGGAAGGCGGTTTTATAAAAACCGTCTTTGTTCTTATATAGACTACTACGGTTTTTTAATCACCCATCTTTGAAGTCATGCGATTTTAATTTCATCTATTTTCACTTTCGAAGGTGCACCTTGTTGAACATGACTACTATGCCTTGTTGAACGTACGTCTGCATTTTCACCAAGACCTGCACAGTGCCATAAGCTCCGTTGTCACCTCGTTCCCTCCGTTGTGACCTTGATAGTGTGCTGCAAGCTCCATCGTCGTTCGACACTCCCAAGGTCTCAATAGATAGCGGATTCCCCTTCACTCCGTCGTGGCCTGTATAGTTTCCAGCTGCCTCTGGCCTTCATTTAGTAAGCACCAATATTTGATTCATGCTCCTAAATTTAATTTCTTGTCTATTAATGCTACCTTATTTCAGTGTATTTCATATTATGAATTTGTGTTTGTTTAAACCCTAAATCTACTTGGTAGAAATTCCTTTTTCGTAGAAATCCCTTTTTTACCTAGTAATCATCATGCCTAAAGAATGAAAAGGATCCTTATCTACATTCTCTTACACTTAGCTAGAAATTCTTACATTTATGTTGTTACAATGCTGGTGTTGTTACAAACATTGGGAGAGTCATTTTAGGTCATTAAGCTATGTCCATATTTTATCGTCATGGTTGTTTTGAAAATTCAGCCCCATATCTCTCTCAAAATTTGACATTCATCATTAGAAGTCTTGTAATAGCCTTGACTGAGTTCAAACTTTGTAGGTGATTATAACCTTGGTACATCACATACAAATCAAAGGTCTGATGTAATATGTAAGTACAAAGAGTTATTTTTTGATTAATTTTCTTTATATTTATTTTTAGAAATTTTGGTCAACCCTTTTACCCTAAATGTAGGGCAAAAGGAAAAATTACATTTTATCCCATTGTTTCTTCTTGTGAGGCTCATAATTGGTCATTCAAAGAGCAAAGATAACAAAAATAAGGCACATTCTGAATCAAATGAGTGTTTTGTTTGGCTGCTACAACTTGTACACTTATAAAGTTAGAATTCATGTTTGGCAGTGTAATCTATTAAGTAAATCTAAGTATACCCTTTCAATGTTAGTTGGCTAGATCAACTTACTGTTGTATATACTACAAGTAAATATTGTTACTTGTTTCCTTAATTAATTGGATAAGCTATGGTTTTAGATTTAGT
This sequence comes from Glycine max, assembly GCF_000004515.6. NCBI lineage: Eukaryota > Viridiplantae > Streptophyta > Magnoliopsida > Fabales > Fabaceae > Glycine > Glycine max. The sequence goes on from NC_038254.2 coordinate 17,721,374, forward strand.
GAAAGATGTAGCTATATATGATTTCTATAATTTTCAATCTAATAGCCATATATAGTGGAAGGATGAATATCATGAACATGCATTATGTGTGAACTTTGGTCCCCCATAACCTAAGCTAATGTTGAAACAATAGAAAAACAATTTGATAATGGAAGTAGAGTAACCAGAGATTGGCATTTGTCCTAGCACATCATATCCATGTCCCCTTCTCACTGCTGTTAGCATGTGATGAAGTTGTATCTCTTAGAGAAAGTGACTTGCCACTATCAATGCCTAAAACTATTGCCCAGCAAAAACTTTGGGTTGGATTTATTATGGAAATAACTCTTACTTACACCTGAGCCTTGAAGACCCATGACTTTGTTGGGCCCATAACTTTTGGGACCAATTTTTTTTTTATCATGTCTTTTTACCAACAGAAGAATGAATGAGTCTTTAAGATGAAATCAAATTAAACGAAAAGGAATGCCTACAACTTAGACCTTTCCAATTGGATCAGGTTCTAGAATACTAAAGTGGCATTCACATAATATATAGTACTACTACATACTCTTTTTGACTGTGGAGCTACCTTGCTATCTCAGTCATGAACAATGATTTTTTTTTCAGTATTCTTTTAACAGTTCTAGTTTTACATTTCAAATAGGCAGCATCTGCCTTTTATGCAGACATGCTTAAGTTAAACGGTGACATGTTGATGTGGTTGTGGAAGTTTCTTGTCTTTTGGACTTCCCTAGCATTTTCCATTATAATTGTCATGTATAATAATGAATTTCATCGTTAGAAGCATAATTGCTGGTTACATGTGAGGATTAGGTAGTACTAGCTTAGTAACTAATACTTGTAACAAATTATTTGCAAGTCCAAATTCAGACAGATTAGCATTGTTGCTATTAACACTATCAACCATGTACTAGCTATCTTGGTTTATTATAACATGTTGATAATTCAACTCCTCTATGAATAGAGAGCTTCAGCCAATGCATGTGCTTCAACTTCATTTGCATGAGGGGATCCCATTCTACAATCTGTTTTTGCCAAATCAGAAGCACCATTACTATTTTCGATGCATAAGCCATATCCGAATAGACCTTGGTCTTGGAAAATTACTGCATCACCACCACATGTTAATACAACAATGTTTTCCACTTTTCGTACACATTGCACGAGTTCCCAACTCATACAATATCCCATAATAGATCAGCTTCTTAATAGGAATTTATAAGGTACTTAACAAAGAATAAATGTTAGCAGCCTGAGGGACATGTCCTTTAGTCTTGGTTTTTAGCCCTCAATTAAAGTCCAAGCTTTGGTTTTATTCAACATGTTTTGTGGGATTTTGTCTGCAAAGGTAGCCGAGGTATCTTTGTAGTAAGTGTTCACTTTGAAAAAAAATGTCAATGGCCATTTTGCATATGCAATTATGCATACTTGGTTTGTGTTAGTAGTGATGGGAGGGATGGATGGGAGATTCTAGTAAACTTTGGGCATGTACTCCTCGTACTTGTGACATTGTGATGTGTTGTAGGGCTTTTTAAACCAGAACACAAAAACTACAAGGCTTGTGAAGAAACTTAGATGTTTGAAAATCTCTAAGATTTGGTTAGCTATAAACATATATGTTGGAAAGCTCTGTTAATTGTCGTCACCCCTAGTCCACCTTAGTTGTGGCAGGTAGGCCTGGGCATAAGGGATATGTGTTGAAAAGGTCCCATATCAACTAGTTATATAGCCTAAGAGAAGGGATGTGAGACTGAAGGAGTTTGTACAATTGTTCTAATTGTTCCCATGGGAATGTTAATAAACTTAAGGGGGATTTGTTTCCCTAACCATTTTCACCTTTATTTTTTAGCAGATAAATGTTCATTATTGTTCTTTTATGTTTCTTTCTCTACTTTACAGTTTGGTTCACTTCATTGACTCTTACGATCCACCACTGAAAGGCTTAATGGAATACCTAAATTTTGTGAGCCCTCTTATAATTCAGGTTAATCATCCTTTCTTGTTCTGTATCAATATTATATAAATATTTGCGAAGTACCTATGGTAAAGAAGACATGTATGTTTTGCAGACTTCTTAATAATTCTTTTCTTCATGGTTATGTACATCTTTTCATGATTAAGTTAAATTTATATTCATCGGCCTTTGTACTTTTTAGGAGTAGCCTTAGTTGGTCCTAAATCTTGTGGAAGTGTGTGATAGATTTTTCTATTTATGGAGATGACTGAGTTTGTTATACATTGGTGCATTTGGTTGAGATGGACAATACTATAATATTTGAATAATTTAGTTATATCACTTGATCAAACTCATTTGCTTTGGGATAGAAACCAAGTGTTGCTTTGTTTTTCATGTCTTGTATAATAATAGGATTATAGGAGTACAACCATGTACACGGGAATGTTCTGTTGCTTAAAAATTTTCTTCCACAATATCTTCTCTTTAATGTTATATAAATAAAGTCATTCATGTTCGTCTTCCTTACTGCAGAAGCCTCTGGGCTAGTTGGTCATTTGACATGGTTTGAAGCCTCTTTGATCAAGTGGTCAGGTGTTTGATCGTTGCCTCCTCCAATCTTTATAATTAAATGAAATTTCAATAGAAGATGAAGTTAAACAATCATGAATGCAATGTTAGCAGAAGATATAGCATTGGAAAGTGATTAATCAACATACATAAATAAATATTTATCATTTAGGCGAGTGACTTGATTAACTACTTACCATTAATGTTATCCTGCAAATGTAACATGTTGGGCATTCTCCCTTCACATTTTTAACCATGATTGCCCTCAAGACTAACCATTAGGCCGAGAACTATGATTTTTAAGAGATGATGATTAATTTGGTCATTTCCCACCACTGATGTGGTTAATATTCAATTCCTGTCCTGCACCCCTAGCAATTTTGATCTACCATTGCAAGGAGCAAGCCCTACGGAGTATACATGCTGGCTTTTGCTTCTGCACAATAGAGAGTACTTTTTCCATTAGCTGCCAAAAAAACACCCAGGTCAGTCGTGATTAAATTATTGTCTATACCTAACATCTATTCTATAAACCACACTTTATTATAGTGAATAGTGATAGGCTGGTAGCTCAAAATTCAATGCTAACAAGCTTCATGAAACAAAACAACTAGGTCAAATACCATACTTGGCAAACTAGTTTTTTTGCATCTCTCTTAAATCATTCAAAATTAGCATTGGGTTAATTTACCTTCAAGAATCAATACTAGTAAGAAAAGTGGAGTAGGCAATGAACAAATTCCCAGGTATATACTGCTAAGAAGTTGCACCATGATTTACGGGCAAGATGCTAAAATAGTTACAAAATGGTAACATTCAATTTTAATTGGCAATCATATTTGATGTCTGCCTTTGAGGGTGAAAGGATAATTTAGGCCTGCTATTCTGTACAACTAATCACAGTATGAACAGAATTTTTGGGTTGACTCTACAATCAATATACCCAGGCTTAAAGTGAAAATAAATTTATTTAGTTACTCCCAGATCTTGAATCCTATTCTCATTAGGTTTACACAATTTTTTTTTTCATCTGGCAGTAGGTCTTGATCATTATCATGGGGTGTACAAGCAAAGTTCAATTACTTGATCATTGCTTGCATTTCACCTAAGTAGATCATCTACTTGTGACTACATGTTATCTTGGGGGTTTTAATCAAAAAAGTTTAGCCAAATAAGGAAAAAGAGATCTCTCACTGCTTTGTGTGGGACATTGAAAACTTCTTCATATGTGTGGTCGATTGTAGTGTATATGCTCCAATCAAGAAAGTTAAAAAGTGCCGCTGTGAGGTGGTTTTCAGCTGGTTAGCTTCTTAGTAGTATTTCACCTGGGAATTTGTTTGCAACCCAAAATGGTCGAAGAAACATTCCAAATGTAAGCATGCTAGTAATGAAAACAAGCACAATAGCATGTGTTGAGAGAATAGAAATCGGAAATGAAAGATTTTGAGACTAAACATTTTTTAGACAAACAAAAGTTTTCTGTGTTGGTAGTGTGAAGACTCAATTAGTTGTGGCTGGAATCTTATATATAGACCCAATTCTATCAATGAAAATGGAAAATCAACAAAGTCTAAATTGACTCCCCCACTGGAAAAAAAATACAAGAAATTTCAATGATGAGCAATGGGCAGGGCAACAATTCTGTTTATAAACACCAGTGAAGTTAGCACACTAATTGTAATAGTCAGGTTGCAATTATATAGTGGTAGTAGTAGTAAGAATAAGGATTTGTTGGGAAAAAAATCAGTGTTAAATCATACATAAAAGGTAACGACAATCATTACTAAAAAAATATGACAAAAGGAAGCATATGATGTATCCTCCTACATAGTACCAACACAAGTTCTAAAATGCGAGACCATACAAAATTGCAATTATCAAATTAAAACCAACATGCCACAATAGCACACTTGTCTAAAATGTAAATTAGGGGGGGGGGGGGAGTATATTAGAATTGGATCCAAAACTAAAAAAGTATTCAAGAAATTAAGAGTAGAACCACTCAGACAAACCCGATACCCATGGTTTCAGAAACATATACTCAAACTAGAAGCTGATAAACAAGACAGGTTACACTAGAGCAAGGATATTTATGATTGGATGCACGTGTAGTTCAATATTTGGACATAATTAGCGTAATTAGTTATTTGTACTTATATATGAGTTTAGAGGTAGTAATACAAACTAATTAGTACTGGCAGGCATTCCCAAGACCATTGAAAATAAAATTTCATACTTCCAAAGTTAAAAATGAAGCTTCTCCATGAATCAGACATAAATTCCAAAAACACCAGTTTATAATGCATAGGAAACAATTTTGAGTTACCATTTTGAAATATCATTCCTTACGACATTAATTTCAGATATACTCATCATTGAATCAAGAATTATTGGTATTTTGGCACCATTGACCTGAGTCTAGGAGAGAACCTTGTCTTTATGGTCGAACTCTTAATTGTCAATGTATAGCAATTAGTAGAAAGATGCACTTTTTGTCTTAATACTTAGACCAGGACAGGCACAAAACTTAGTAGTTCTTTCATGTTGTTTGGTACGATCAAACTTCCAAACTTTTCAATACAACCGTTTAATTTATACTAGCAGGCTAATAGAGAGCACAAGCCGCACTACAACAACATATATTCACTAAAATACTGATACTAGCACGTAACTTGAATGTCAACTTCATCTCTCACAATACATAAAAATTGGCCATTAGAACTCAGAAAGTAATGCCTGCTTTTATTAATAGCTAGTAACAACCTGCTACAATTTTTTAATCCTACAGAGAAAAAGATAATAGACACAAGTTATGGCACAACCAAATACAACATATACTAAGAAGATTTATTTGACTCTGACTGTCACTTTTATATTTTTTTTTTACCATAAAAGTTGAAACCAATGTTTTGGTTTAGTTTGTTTATACTTTTAATTGAATCCGAGACAGAGACAAGAGTCCTATATAGGAGTTTCTGGCATGTGACAGAGCACGGGTGGAAAAGATAAAATCCTTAGCTTTTGTTCTAGATATAGGGACAAAAGCAATCACTAACGAATATGCATGGAACAGTTGGGGAACAATATTAATATATAGATGTATAGGAATCAGATGGCCATGAAAAGAAAACCAAGACGACCCAAAATACACGTATATAGTGTAGTTTAAGTTTCATATGGAAATGATAGATTTTTGTTTTTCTCGTTTAAATCTCTTTCCCCCAAAGCACCTATAGCCATCTATTTCAAGCCAAACAATGCTGATGTGACACCCTCATAGGCCATTAGCTAGGCTCGCTCATCACTGATGTACAAATTAGTAATTACCACTGTTGTCTTTGTATAGGTTCCTAATTGATAATCTTAGTGGCATGTGACAGTTAACTAGCATGTCCTGTGACTTTATATTGTCTATTTCTCTTCAAGGACTTATCCATGTGATGCATACATTTCAAGATTTAACACACTTGTTCCTAAATATTGTAAAAACAACAAAACTAACAAGATTTTTATGTGAATAGAGGAACTCAGATAGGAAAGAGGGAGGGAGAGAATTGAAAATGTGAGGTGAAACAGGATATATAGATTAACATACCTCATCATCATCATCGTCGTCATAATCATGATCTTCTTTATTTTTGTTAAGACAGGTAGTACCACCTTCTGATGCAAACCTCCCTAGGAAGGGACCAGTTACTAGAGCCATGAGCAAGAGGCTCTAAGAGGATTGGGCTAAAGTTGCTGAAGAAGGCCCTAGGGTTCTCATGAATCTTAGGGTAGATTTTTGAGCCCATGGGCCAAGGTTGGGTCCACTTATCTTTGTACATATTAGATTAGGATTTCATTATTTTTGGTCCTTGTATTTAGAGCTCCATAATGTAGGTAAGGTACCCTAGAAATGTAGGATTTTTAGCCCTTGTATTTTAGGGCACTTAGACTAGTTTTTGTATTAGGGATAGTTTTGTAATTTCACATGCATTAAGTTAATATTTGATGTGTGTGTTGGGAAATAAATTTAATTAAATTGGGAGAAGCCTAATCCAATTAAATTTTAGAACGGGGGAGGGGGGGGTGAGCATTTGCTTGCTACACCCCATTGCCACATCATATAGTCACATTTTGTGCATGTCATCATGTTTTGCATGCCTCATGACACCTAAGCACACTTAGTGGAGAATCTTGGATTAGTGGGATGAACCATAACTGAAATTCACTAATCATAATTAGTGAATTTTTGGCTCCACAAATTCAATTTCAAATTCATGTGAAATTTGAATAGAAATTCAAATTTCCCTCCAATTTTGTGTGACACTTAGGCTATAAATAGAGGTCGTGTGTGTGCATTTTTTTTAACTTTGATCATTTGAGAATTACACTTCAAAGTTCAGACCTCTTTTGAGGCACAAAATTTCGTGCTCATTTTCTCCTTCTCCCTCCACTCATCTTCTCCTACCTTCAAGCTCTTATCCATGGCTTCCTATGGTGGTGAGCCTTTTCTTGACTCATCTTCTCCTTTAAAGTGGCGCATCTTCTCAACTCTTCTTCTTCTCCATTCAACTGCCATTAAAATTCAAGAAGCAAAGGACTCCATTGATGAAGAAGATCCAAGGCGTACAAGCTCCAATGGAACTACATCACCTTCTTTGCTGATGGGCAACTTCATTGCTCCGAAGGTAGTGTCAACATGAATATGTCCTTTCATGGTGTAACCTTTCCCCCTTCCTCTAATCATGTGCCAGAGTGCAGAGCAAAAATCCTTAGGCCTAAAGGCAATTGGAATTTGAAATTACTAATTCCACTTTTCTTAATTTTAGCAGACTTGGTGAGTTTTGCACCACCAATGCTAACATCACCAAGCCAGACCTCATAATTGAGCAAGCCACAAAAGTAGAAGTTGGCACTTCTCTAACCATTTTGTTGGATCGAGTGGCCTCAGAATAATTAAGAAGGGGGGGTTGAATTAATTATTCCTAAACCTTTACTAATTAAAAATTACTCTTCTAAGGCTTTTACTTATGTTGTTAAGAGAATAAGGAGTAGAAGAGAAACTTAACCAAAAGTAAAAGCGGAAATTAAAATGCACAGCGGAAAGTAAAAGAGTAGGGAAGAAGGAAACAAACACACAACAGTTTTTATACTGGTTCGGCAACAACCCGTGCCTACATCCAGTCCCCAAGCGACCTGCGGTCCTTGAGATTTCCTTTCAACCTAGTAAGAATCCGTTTACAAGCAAAGATCCACAAGGGATGTACCCTCCCTTGTTCTCTTTGAACCTAATGGATGTACCCTCCACTAGAACTGATCCACAAGAGATGTACCCTCTCTTGTTCTCAGTCAACAACCCAAGTAGATGTACCCTCTACTTGTACCACAAAGGATGTACCCTCCAATGTGTTAAGACAAAGATCTCAGGTGATTAAACCTTTGATACTTTGGGAATGGGGATACAAAAGAATTCTTAGGCAGTTAGTCCTTTGAACACTTTTGTATTAGGGAAAGGGAAGAATCAAAAGAATTCTCAGATTGTGTCGTTTTGAATTCTTTGACAAGGGAGAAGGGAGACACAAAAGAATTCAGGCGGTTAGTCCTTCGTTCTTTTGGAAAAGGGAGAAGAGAGACACAAAAAGAATTCAGGCGGTTAGTCCTTGGCGAATTCTTTTTGGCAAAGGGAGAAGATAATGAAAAGATGAATAACACAAGTTTTCAAGGTTTGGAAAACTAGAAAACTTTGGAAAGCTTTTGGTACGAAGAAGAAGAAGAAGTTCAAAGAGATTCAAGGCTTGTAAAGGATTGTATGAATAAGTGTTCAAGATTGAAAGAATGAATTAATTGAAAATGCAAAACAAAGCCTTGCTTTTATAGACTCTTCATGTCTGGTCAAGAAGACCATTTAGAAGAGTTATAACTTTTAGAAAAACTTAAAACCAATTTGAAAAAGTCAAAACTTTTTTGAAGAGTTACATCTTTTGATTTATTCAGAAACAGTCACTGGTAATCGATTACCAAATAAGTGTAATCGATTACACAAAGCTTTTATGTGAAAGGATGTGACTCTTCACATTTGAATTTGAATTTCAACGTTCAAAGGCACTGGTAATCGATTACCAAAACATTGTAATCGATTACAACTTTTTGAAATTAATTGGAACGTTGTAAATTCAATTTGAAAACTTTTTCAAAACAATTTTGCTACTGGTAATCGATTACCAGAGAGTAAAAACTCTTTGGTAAACATGTTTTGAGAAAAATCATGTGCTACTCAATTTTTGAGAAAAACTTTTCATACTTATCTTGATTAAGCCTTCTCTTGATTCTTGAGATCTTGAACCTTGAATCTTGATTCTTGACTCTAAACTTTCTTCTTGAGTCTTGAATTCTTCTTGATTCTTATCTTGAACTCTTGAATTGTTCTTGATTCACTTGAGTTGTTCTTTGATTGATCTTTGATTCACTTGAGTTGTTCTTCGATTGATCTTTGAGCTTTTTGTCATCACCTTTGTCATTATCTTTTGTTATCATCATTGTTATCATCAAAACACCTTTGAATCACCTTTTATTCACCATGAAGCTTTGCTTCTACAATCTCCCCCTTTTTTATGATGACAACTTCTGAAATCAAGAAACACACACACACTTTTTCCTAGTCGATCACTCACATAAATTCTCTCCCTTTGTTTTTGAATTTATGCTTATCTTAAAAATAAGTTGATTACTCATGTGAATTCTTGATTTAATCCCATTTCTCTCCTCTTTTGGCATCAACAAAAAGCCAAAGTGCGTATCAAACTGAAGGTATACAAATATAACTTAAACATCCATACAATGTTCATGAAAAAATATCAACCAAACCATGAAGCAAGAATCATGAAGAGATTAATTATAAACTCCACATAGTCAAATAACATACTTAATATTGGTCCAAACATACCATGCAAATGAGGAAATAGTAAATTGTTCAAATACCATAATAATATAAAGATTTATTTTGATAAGTCACTAACATCTATTAGTCCTAATTCTATTCTAATGTTATAGAAGGTATCTTTACTTAGTGGTTTTGTAAAGATGTCTGCAAGTTGATTTTTAGTATCTAAAAACTCTAAAACAACATCACCTTTTAAAACATGATCTCTAATAAAATGATGCCTAATTTCTATATGCTTGGTTCTAGAGTGAAGAACTAGATTTTTAGATATGTTTATGGCACTTGAGTTGTCACATTTTATGGGAATGTGATCTAATACTATTCCATAGTCAGATAGTTGTTGCTTCATCCACAAAATCTGTGTGCAACAACTACCAGCAGAAATATATTCTGCTTCTGTTGTGGATAATGCTACATTATTTTGTTTCTTGCTATTCCAAGAAACAAGTGCAGACCCTATGAATTGACATGTACCACTAGTACTTTTCCTATCTGTTTTTGATCCAACAAAATCTGAATCTGAGTATCCTACTAGGTTGCATAAGGAATTCTTAGGATACCATAATCCTAAACTAACTATTCCTAATAGATATCTTATGATTCTTTTTACTGCCATTAAATGTGAAAACCTTGGATCTGATTGAAATCTTGCACACATGCATACACTAAACATAATATCTGGCCTACTTGCAGATAAGTAAAGTAGAGATCCAATCATACCTCTGTATTGCTTTGGATCAACAGGTTGACCGGATTCATCTTTGTCAAGATAACAACTTGTATTCATAGGAGTAGCCAAGTGTTTTGAGTTTTCCATTCCAAATCTCTTAATGAGTTCTTTGCAATACTTTGCTTGATTGACAAAGATCCCATCATTTGTTTGTTTGATTTGTAGTCCAAGAAAGTAATTTAACTCACCCATCATGGACATTTCAAACTCACTTTGCATATCACTAGAAAACTCCTTGCACAAAAATTCATTAGTAGATCCAAAAATTATATCATCAACATAAATTTGTACTTACAAGATATCATTATCCTTCTTTTTTGTGAATAAGGTGGTATCTACCTTTCCTCTAGTAAAATTCTTTTCTAATAGGAATTTACTTAATCTTTCATACCAAGCCCTAGGTGCTTGTTTTAAGCCATAAAGTGCCTTCTTTAACCTATAGACATGGTCTAGTTTTTGTGAGTCTTCAAACCCAGGAGGTTGTTCCACATATACCTCCTCCTGAATTAGACCATTTAAGAAAGCACTTTTGACATCCATTTGATATAGTTTAAAATTCATAATAGATGCATATGCTAATAACATCATAATAGCTTCTAATCTAGCTACAGGTGCAAAAGTTTCTTCATAGTCTATACCTTCTTCTTGGTTATATCCTTTGCTACAAGTCTAACTTTATTCCTAATTACTATACCATTTTCATCCAATTTATTTCTAAATACCCACTTAGTTCCTATGATTGGATAATCTAAAGGTTTTTCTACTAATTCCCATACATCATTTCTTTCAAATTGATTTAATTCTTCTTGCATAACTACTATCCAATGATTATCTATAATAGCTTCCTTAAAATTTTTAGGTTCTATTAATGAAACAAATGCCATATTATTGCATAAATCTTTAAGAGAGTGTCTAGTTGTTACCCCTTTTGAGATATCACCGATGATGTTGTCAAGAGGATGATTTCTTGAAGTTTTCCATTCTTTGGGATGATTATCATTTTCTTGTGCTATGTCATCTTGATCATCCTTGTCTTCATCATCTCTTTTTCTTTTCAGATTTCTTTCTTCATTTTGTGTATCTTCCAAAGTATCTGCAATATCATCAAGAAACTCCTTTCTCGGGGAGGTAATATTAGTTTCATCAAAAGTAACATGTATTGATTCCTCAATTGTCATGGTTCTTTTGTTGTATATTGTGAATGCTTTACTATGTAAGGAATATCCAAGGAAGATAACCTCATTTGCCTTGGCATCAAACTTTCCTAGACTTTCTTTACCATTGTTTAGAACAAAACATTTACATCCAAAAACATGTAAATGTGCAATGTTTGGTTTTCTATTGTTAAAAAGTTCATATGGGGTTTTCTTAAGAATGGGTCTGATTAAGGCTCTGTTCATAATATAACATGCGGTGTTGACTACTTCTGCCCAAAAGTATTTTGGAAGAGGTGTGTCATTTAAAAGAGTTCTAGCAATTTCTTCTAGGGCTTTATTTTTCCTTTCTACTACTCCATTTTGTTGGGGTGTCCTAGGTGCAGAAAAATTGTGTTCTATGCCATATTCATCACAAAATATTTCAAAATCATTGTTTTCAAATTCACCTCCATGATCACTTCTGATGGAGATAATTTTGAGATTCTTTTTGTTTTGAATAACTTTATCAAGTCTTCTAAATGCATGAAATGCATCATTTTTATGAGTAAGAAATAAAGTCCAAGTATACCTAGAATAGTCATCAACAATTACTAATGCATAGTAACTTCCACCAAAACTCATGACCCTAGATGGTCCAAACAAATCCATGTGTAACAATTGCAATGGTTGAGTGGTGGAAACAATATTTTTAGATTTAAAAGATACTTTTGTTTGTTTACCTTTTTGGCATGCATCACATAACTTATCTTTTTCAAATTTTAATATAGGCAAACCAATAACTAGATCTTTTGAAATTAGTCTATTTAGATGATCCATGTTAATATGAGCAATTCTTTTATGCCATAACCATGGATCACAATCTTTACTTAAAAAGCATCTATCATTTTTAGATTTTTGTTTTAGATCAATCATGTAAACATTATTTTCTCTAAAACCTATATGTTCAATATCTTTGTCATGCTTATGCTTAATAACACATTTTTTAGAATCAAAAGATACTTTATATCCTCTATCACATAATTGACTAACACTTAATAAACTATGCTTCAAACCTTCTACAAGCAACACATTTTCAATAGGAGTAGAAGAACTCATACATATTTTACCGACTCCAATAATTTTGCCCTTGTTGTTGTCTCCGTATGTAACATGTCTACTTTTCTTGGGGGAAATAGTTGTGAATTTGGATACATCACCTATCATGTGCTAGGAACATCCACTGTCTATGTGTCATTTCTTCCTTACAGAATCTTCTTTGTTATTCTCATCAGATTTTGTTATGAGACACAAGTTGACTTGGTTTTCATCATCATCTTGGAATATCCTGTTCCTGAAAATACTTTTGAAAGACAAAGAATCTAAAGAGGCCATTAATCTTGAAGTTGTTAAACTTTCTACAAGAAACCTACTCTGATACCACTTGTTGGATCGAGTGGCCTCAGAATAATTAAGAAGGGGGGTTGAATTAATTATTCCTAAACCTTTACTAATTAAAAATTACTCTTCTAAGGCTTTTACTTATGTTGTTAAGAGAATAAGGAGTAGAAGAGAAACTTAATCAAAAGTAAAAGCGGAAATTAAAATGCACAGCGGAAAATAAAAGAGTAGGGAAGAAGGAAACAAACACACAAGATTTTTTATACTGGTTCGGCAACAACCCGTGCCTACATCTAGTCCCCAAGTGACCTGCGGTCCTTGAGATTTCTTTTCAACCTTGTAAAAATCCTTTTACAAGCAAAGATCCACAAGGGATGTACCCTCCCTTGTTCTCTTTGAACCTAATGGATGTACCCTCCACTAGAGCTGATCCACAAGAGATGTACCCTCTCCTGTTCTCAGTCAACAACCCAAGTAGATGTACCCTCTACTTGTACCATAAAGGATGTACCCTCCAATGTGTTAAGACAAAGATCTCAGGCGGTTAAACCTTTGATACTTTGTGAATGGGGATACAAAAGAATTCTCAGGCTGTTAGTTCTTTGAACACTTTTGTATTAGGGAAAAGGAAGAATCAAAAGAATTCTCAAACTGCGTCCTTTTGAATTCTTTGACAAGGGAGAAGGGAGACACAAAAGAATTCAGGCGGTTAGTCCTTCGTTCTTTTGGAAAAGGGAGAAGAGAGACACAAAAAGAATTCAGGCGGTTAGTCCTTGGCGAATTCTTTTTGGCAAAGGGAGAAGAGAATGCAAAGATGAATAGCACAAGTTTTCAAGGTTTGGAAAACCAGAAAACTTTGGAAAGCTTTTGGTATGAAGAAGAAGAAGAAGTTCAAAGAGATTCAAGGCTTGTAAAGGATTGTATGAATAAGTGTTCAAGATTGAAAGAATGAATTAATTGAAAAAGTCATTTAGAAGAGTTATAACTTTTAGAAAAACTTAAAACCAATTTGAAAAAGTCAAAACCTTTTTGAAGAGTTACATATTTTGATTTATTCAGAAACAGTCCCTGGTAATCGATTACCAAATAAGTGTAATCGATTACACAAAGCTTTTATGTGAAAGGATGGGACTCTTCACATTTGAATTTGAATTTCAATGTTCAAAGGCACTTGTAATCGATTACCAAAACATTGTAATCGATTACAACTTTTTGAAATTAATTGGAACGTTGTAAATTCAATTTGAAAACTTTTTCAAAACAATTTAGCTACTGGTAATCGATTACAGCAATCTGGTAATCGATTACCAGAGAGTAAAAACTCTTTGGTTAACATGTTTTGAGAAAAAAATTTCATACTTATCTTGATTAAGTCTTCTCTTGATTCTTGAGATCTTAAACCTTGATTCTTGATTCTTGACTCTAAACTTTCTTCTTGTGTCTTGAATTCTTCTTGATTCTTATCTTGAACTCTTGAATTGTTCTTGATTCACTTGAGTTGTGCTTTGATTGATCTTTGATTCACTTGAGTTGTTATTTGATTGATCTTTGAGCTTTTTGTCATCACCTTTGTCATCATCTTTTGTTATCATCATTGTTATCATCAAAACACCTTTGATTCACCATGAAGCTTTGCTTCTACACGTTTTGCAGCTATCTACAATTACCCATTAGTAGACCACAAAAGCACTATACAACAAAAAATACCTTTTAAATTATAGATTGGTAGGGTAAATTGCATAGTGAGGTCAGAAAAGAGCTGATAAACGTGGATCATTGTATGCATTACTTGGTCTCTTCTCCTTATGAATACTATTCTCCCTACTTTTGCCATTGCCTTTTTTTAATTATAGATTATATCCCTTGAGACCAATATCTGTCCCCTTATCATCTGCAATCTACAGTTCATGGTCCTCTTTGCTAGCTTGGTAGGGTATTGAGGACTATGCCAAATGTATTTTTTTTCATAGTATTTTTGCATCAATGAAGGGTATTTCCCTCGCTCTTCTTATTGTGCACTTGTATTGATAACACATGGAAGTTAAAAACATACTTTGTTGCGTTGTGTCTGAGTGTGTATTGTTTATAAAGTCCTTAATAGCATACATCAATGAAATTCAGTAATTGTCTATTGTTTTACTGCATGTTTTAATTATTTCCCTTATTGACGTTACGGATTATATATGCTCTTGAGAAGCAGTTAACTCTTCTCACGGAATAAGTGTAATCAAGTTGACATTTTTTTATACTATAGCACTGCATCACCACACTCTTTCTGCTTGTTCGTGATCATCTTCTGAGGTATGCATTTTATTTTTACACTATTGTGCTTATTACATGGTTGTTGATACATAAGTATTGATTTATATGTGTAGTATTCCATCGTGAGTTAACCTTAGTTTCCCATTCGAGATTCAATACATTGATTAATATGGACAGTTTGGATTAATTAATGTATTGAGTCTTGTATTGTCCGTTTGGACAGTTTGGGATGACATCTTTTTTATTGTTGATTCATACATATAGGTAAATTCTCTTTTCTAAGGTTTGAACAAATTTTGGAATAGTGCATTTCATTTTGTTCTTTGGGTGCATACTTGACTGCGGTGGACGTGGCACATGTCACTGCTTTCATGTTGTGTTCCTGGAGATCAATGTGAAATGCAGCCGAAATTTTGTCAAATCTTAAAAAAGAGAGTAAACCTACAGTATGAATCTACTATAAAAATGTCTTCCTGAATGGGATAGGACCACACCTTTAAAGAAAAAAAAAGTGAGGTTCTCATGGATGATACATAACTTAATGAAGTGTGACAACAAAGGGGAAACATGGATTAAAGTTAGATGAAAGCATCACGCATTAATGAAGAATATCAGCATGGGGTGGAACAATTCTTACAATTTACTGAACAAAATGCACAAAGTTTGGGGGGAAAATTTTTCTATCCATGTGTTAAATGTGTGAATGGGAGACACCACTGAGTAAACGAGATAAGATCACATCTTATATGTGATAGTATCATTCCCAAATACACAAAATGGATATGGCATGGGGAATTTCCAGACATGCGAATAGTTTATCCCACCCAACCTGTTGATGAAGACATCGGAGATCATATAGAAGACATGATTCACGATCTTTGACAAGACTGTTTTCAGCAAGCACATGCACCTTTGCATGAGAAATTAGAAAGTGATTCGAGAAATCCATTGTATAAGGGATGCACAACTTTTACAAGGTTGTCAGCGGTGTTAGCTTTGGTGAACTTGAAGGCAAGATTTGGGTGGAGTGACAAACGTTTCACTGAATTGCTTGTGCTATTGAAGAAAATGCTTCTTGAAAGCAACACATTACCGAATAATCAGTATGAGGAGAAGAAGATATTATGTTCTATGGGAATGGAGTACCAAAAAATTCATGCCCGCCTTAATGATTGCATATTGTACATAAATCAGTTTGCAGAACTGCGTAAGTGCCCCACATGTGGGGTATCACAGTACAAAGTAAAGGATGACGACTGCATTGATGATGCAACCACCAACAGTCGTCCAGCTAAGGTGTGTTGGTATCTTCCAATAATACCAAGGTTTAAGCAATTGTTTGCCAATCAAAACGATGCAAAAAACCTTACATGGCATGCAGATGGCAGAAAAACTGATGGTTTGCTCCGACATTCGGCTGATTCTCCGCAATGGAAGACAAGTGATCGTTTATATCCATATTTTGGGGAGGAACCAAGAAACCTAAGGCTTGGTTTTGCTTTGATGAAATGAATCCTTTTGGTAACTTAACCACAAACCATAGTTCATGGCCTGTTTTGTTGATGATTTACAATCTCCCTCCTTGGTTGTGCATCAAGCGAAAATACATTATGTTTTGTCTAATGATAGCGGGTCCAAGGCAACCTAGGAATGATATTGATGTGTATCTCAGTCTGTTGATTGAAGACTTGACAAAATTGTGGGAAGATGGAGTTGATGTGTGGGATGCAAATTTGTAGTAGATCTTCAGGTTACGCGCAATGGTGTTTTGTACTATTAATGACTTTCCAACATATGAAAATTTAAGTGGATATAGTGTGAAAGGACATTATGCATGCCCTGTATGTGAGACAAACACCAGCTTCATCCAACTGAAACATGGAAAGAAAACAGCATATAGTAGACACCAAAGATTTTTGAAAGCTTATCACCCGTATCGTCGATTGAAGAAAGCTTTTAATGGAAGTCAGGAGAATGAAAGTGTGCTGCAACCATTAACTGGAAATGAAGTTTATGATCGGGTGAAGGACATCATTACTATCATTGGAAAGACCCAAAAGAAGACATCATCTGAGACAAACATATGGAAGAAAAGGTCAATATTCTTTGATCTTCCATACTAGTCCGATCTACATGTGCGTCACTACCTAGATGTAATGCATGTAGAGAAAAATGTCTGTGATAGTTTAATTGGTACCCTTCTTAACATTAAAGGGAAACAAAGGATGGTTTGAAATGTCGTCAAGACCTGGTTGACATGGGAATACGAGACCAGTTGCATCTGATATCACAAGGTCGGCGAACGTATTTGCCTCCAGCATGCCACACAATGTCAACAATAGAGAAGATAAGTTTTTGTCAATGCATGTGGAGTGTAAAAGTCCCACAAGGATACTCTTCAAATATCAAGAGCCTTGTAGCCCTAAATGATCTGAAGTTGATTGGTTTGAAGTCTTATGATTGTCACGTGTTAATGCAACAACTACTGGCTGTAGCAATTCGGGGTATCCTGCCTGACAAAGTCTGGCTTGCCATAACTCATTTGTGCTTTCTTTTTAATGCTATCTATAGCAAAGTCATTGACCCTCGATAATTAGATGATTTGGAGAATGAGGCTGCGATTGTCCTTTGTCAATTGGAGATGTATTTTCCTCCATCATTTTTTGACATAATGGTTCACTTAATTGTTCATCTTGTCAGGGAGATCCGGTTATGTGGCCCTATTTTTTTTTACAGAGGATGTAGTAGTATGTTTGTATATATCAGTGGAATTATACTTAATGAAACACATTCTAAGACGATTGTTATGTAAAAACCTTCTTAGAAGAGACTCATTCTAAGACGGTTCTTATGTAAGAGCCGTCTTAGAAAAGACACATTCTAAGTCGGTTCTTATGTAAAAATCCTCTTAGAAGAGGCATATTCTAAGACAGTTGTTATGTAAAAACCATCTTAGAAAAGACATATTCTAAGACGATTCTTATGTAAGAACCGTCTTAGAAGAGACACATTCTAATACGGTTGTTATGTAAAAATCGTCTTAGAAGAGACACATTCTAGGACAGTTGTTATGTAAAAACTGTCTTAGAAGAGACACATTTTACATAATAACCGTCTAAGAATGTGTCTCTTCTAAGATGGTTTTTACATAACAACCGTCTTAGAATATGCCTCTTCTAAGACGGTTCTTACATAAGAACCATCTTAGAAGAGACATATTTTTTAAGATGGTTTATTCCATAATCGTCATGGTACATCAATGACTTTTAATGTCGTTGGCTTCAAAGATGGTTCAACTACCGTCGTTAAATGTATATTAGAACCGTCGTTAAAAGTCAATTTTCTAGTAGTGTTGAAATCAACCAGGCTATTCTTTTTCTCCACATATCGCTTGATGAATGATTTAATACCTTCACAAATTGACGTTGTTTTGATCCCACAAATGAACTTTTTGTGCATATGAGCAGTTGCCTATTTTTCTTTCATCTGATGTATTATTTTCACCCAATTATTGTCACCAAGCTTATATTTTTCAACAACATTCTTCCACTTTAGTTCAAACTCATCTCGAGAGAAATTTGCATATATCAAATTTCTAAACTCATGCAAAAAGATTTTATTTTCCACATTCTCAGTTGCATTTCGATGGATATGTCGTGAGCATAATATGTGTGAAACATTTGGAAAAACATACTTAATAGTCTCTCTCATTGTGTTATCACCATTTGTCACCACACTTAGGATGTTTGTTAAACATTGCTTCAGAGAATCTTTCTAAAACCCATTTATATGTATCAATTGTCTCATCAACAATGAAAACAAAATCAAATATTGCAATTTCTTCATGATGATTATATCCACAAAAAATTACCAATGGCTTGTTGTATTTGTTCTTATATGTAGTATCAAAAGCCACAACATCTCCAAAGCATTGATAATCAACTTGGCTTGCTCCATTTGACCAAAACAAGTTTTGAAGCCTGTCATCACTTGTTAGGCTAAACTTACAAGACAACATGGGATCATTATCTGGCTTTTGCTTGCAAATAAAATAGTGCTGCAAAAGCATCCCCGTCTTCTATCCTAACATGCTTTTGCTTGTCTATGTGGTTATAAAGATCTTTCTTACAAAACCCAAGATCAGCATGCCCACCTTTCTATCCTAACATTAATCCCATTATATGGCATGTTCTCACACTATATAAGTGTAAGCTATCAACTTGCGCTTTGTCACCATCATTCATTGAACAATATTCGAGATACAAGTGAACAAATTCTAAAGGAGTCTACTCATGATTCTGGGAGTTATGAAACATAGAAACTTTCCACTTTGAGGTATTGTAACCTAAATTACACGAAACCTTGCTGGACATTTTGTTCGAATCATAGGCCAGGGATCTCGAATCCGATCTACTCGATCCCAATGTTTTTCGATTTTGAATCCTCCTCTGTTGCAAACAAACTAACGCATCACAATTTAATGACTCTTTTTTATCATGTTTGATATCATACTTCCTAACAACAAAACCTTGACATTTGGCATAATCTTTATAAAACTGATAAGCTTGCAACTTACTATCAAATTTCTGCCCAAATATTTATTCAATTGTCAACCCTGCTATTTTTGTATAACCTTTTGGTACATCACTATTCATTTCTTCATCGCTCCCAAGATCATTATCATAATCATGATTATTAGTATCAACTTCATTCATCTTTGTATCCTCATTCCAATTCATGCACACTTCTTAGGTGTCAGTTTCCATCTTGAACAATGTAACAAAAGATTTGAATACATTACAAATGTACTTAACAAGAATAAAAAATTAATAATAATAGAAAATATTAAATAAACACCATATAGTAGACATGCATGATCAAACAAACTCTCGTAGTGCCTACTCACGAAAATAACCCAACTAGATGGACAAGTATTTACAGTTAATAGATAGATATGGCATGCATAGTTTTCAATAATAAAATAATTTTTCCTATGACTGCAGACAAAGAAAGACAATATAGCTCCTGCAATGGAGAGGTGATCCAAAAAACATTGATCTTTCAGTTGTAAGATTTATTATTAAGTCACAAATAAGTAGATTAACAAATTCAACATACAACACCATAGTAACTCAAATTTTCTCAGAACATGCATATAAACATAAACCAAACTATAAGGATAAACTACATAAACTCTGAGCCAACCAACACTATATATAACTTTAAAGAGGAAACAAAAACATATGACATGTCTTCACATCCATGAAGTCTCCAAAGACATGCGACCACCTTCTATCCCTCTGCTCCCCACATACGTTGGATACAGGATTATCACAAGCACAAACATGTAACATCCCAAAAATAAATTATATTTTTATTATAGAAAATTATTTAATAGGAACAAGAAACATATAAGATAAGATAGGATGTTTCTTTTATCTTCTATTTTTAAATATGTAGTTTTATCTTATATTTATCTCTAAGATAAATCAGGTATAATAAATGTGAATCATGCAGGTTTTAGGTTTTGATGATGCTGAAAAAAATTTCCTTGATAGTTATTTTCATCATCAAAAAGGGAGAAAATGTGAATAATGCAGGTTTTGATGATGCTTAGAAGAATTCATGATTGTCATCATCAAAAAGGGGGAGATTATGAATGTATAAATACATGATTTTGATGATGTCAAAATAATCAAACAAGGTTGCTTTCAAGATTACTTCAACAAACATTCAAAGGTTAAGCATTGCTTCAAGATTAAGACAAGGTTGCTCCAACAAACAAGCATTGCTTCAAGATTCATTTAAGATCAGCTTTTGCCTCAAAACACATTGTTTTGAACATATCAAGGCTCTGGTAATCGATTACCAGAAGACAAGTTTGCAAATCAACTTCTTAAAAAGGTTTGAAATTTGAATTTTGAATGTGTAATCGATTACCATTGATGAGTAATCGATTACTAGCAACGGAACTCTTGGAATTCAATTTGAAAAGACATGAACCTTCAAAATATAACTGTGTAATCGATTACCAAAATCCTATAATCAATTACTTATGAAGAATTTCAGAAAAAGATTTTTGAAAGGATACATCTCTTCAAACCATTTTGAAAAGGCACGAAAGGCCTATATATATTGTTAGACAAGTGGCCTCAGATATCTTAAGAAGGGGGGGTTGAATTAAGATATTCCAAACTGTTTCCCCTAATTAAAAATCTATTTCACTTTTTACTCAAGTTATGAATTCCCTTAATGACAATCTTCTTAAATATTAATTCAAATGAAGCAACTTGAATATGAATATAAAGCAATAATAAATAAAGGAGATTAAGGGAAGAGAAAATGCAAACTCAGTTTTATACTGGTTCGGCCACACCCTTGTGTCTACGTCCAGTCCCCAAGCAACCCGCTTGAGAGTTCCACTATCTTGTAAATTCCTTTTACAAGTTCTAAACACACAAGGACAATCCTTCCTTTGTGTTTAGAGATCCTTTACAACAAGAGACTCACAGTCTCTTAATCCCTTAGAGAATGAGAAGAAGAAGAACAAATCTCTCTAGAAAGAGATGGATTTTACAGATTGAGCACTCAATTAATTCCTTAATGAATTGCAATTGAATTGGCCAAGGAATTCTTAAGAGGATAAAATGAATTTGCTCTTTGAGAGGATAAACACTTTGTTGTTCTGAAAATCTCTGAGCAATTTCGTGTTTAAGTCACATATATATAGACCATTGGTGGTCATGAGTAAAGCCTTTGAAAAGTTGTGACTCTTGAAATTATTTTTCTTAAAATCCTGTCTGGTAATCGATTACAGTAATTGTGTAATCGATTACAGCTTTTAAAATTTGAATTAAAACGTTTACTAACTGCTGGTAATCGATTACCAAAATTGTGTAATCGATTACAGCTTTTAAAATTTCGAATTCAAATTTTTATAGCTGTTATAAAACGTATTTGGCCACTGGTAATCGATTACATCCTCTGGTAATCGATTACCAGAGAGTAAAACCTTTGAGAAACACTTTTTATTTTAAATCACTTGGCCAAACCTTTGCTAATTCAATTAGGAATTCCCTTCCTAATATTCTAGTGATCATCTTGATGTTGTAACTTGTAATCTTGAAGTATTGTCTTGAATTTTAATCTTGAAAAGCCCATTTGCATCAATTGCAACACATCATCATGATCATCATCAAAACATCAAAGCCAATTGCATCTACATATATGTGTGTCTGACTTCGAAAAGCAAGAGAGAGATATTCTAAGAGAACTTCATTGCCAAATGCTCTCTCAACAACTCATGGGCAAACACTTGCAAATCTATTGAGAGTTCATCCATGAATTTCAATTTGTATCATCCACTCTAAAGGAGAGAAATCTTTCTGTTCACCTTAGAAAGTAAGTTGTAATCAAGAGACTGGTTGTCTCTTGCATTGTGAGTTTCTTGAACACAAGGGACAAGGATTCCTTGGGTTTTCAGAAGTTGTAAAAAGGCTTTTTAAAAAGTTAGTGAAAATCTCAAGTGGGTTGCTTGAGGACTGGACGTAGGCACGGGAAGTGGCCGAACCAGTATAAATTGAGTTTGCATTTCTCTCTTCCCTTATCTCATTTATTTTATTGCAATCAATTTTATCTTAAGCATTTAAAAGAACATTGTTAAATTGATTGTTTCTTCTTCTTCTTCTTCTGCATTCTAAGCCTATCACCTAAAAGGGGGGTTAAAAAGTTGTTAGTGGGAAATTTTGAAACTTAATTCACCCTCCATCTTAAGTTATTGAGGTCACTTGTCCAACAAGTGGTGTCAGAGCAGGATTCTTGTTTACAGTTTAAAAAATTGAAGAATAATTATGGCCTCATTTAACTTTCCATTTCATAAGGGAAATTCTATTAATAGGCCTCTTGTTTCAATGGCGAGGGTTATCACTATTAGAAAACCCGAATGCAGATATTTATAGAGAAGAGTGGAAAAATCTGACAAGAGAAATTTTAAAGAAAAGAAAGAAAAGAAAGCATACATCACTTGGGAAGATAATGACATGGATTCTTCAAGTGATTCAGAAAATGAAATCATAAATTTGGTTCTTATGGCCAAAGACTATGAAAGCGAAGAAGAGCAAAGTTGATACATTAATAGCGGTTGCTCCAAACACATGGCGGGAGATGCATCAAAGTTTATTCATATTTCTCCCAAAGATAGTGAATATGTGATCTATGGAGACAACAAACAAAGGTAAAATTTTTGGAGTTGGAAAAATAGGTACGAATCCCTTTACCTCCATAGAAAATGCTTTACTTATTGATGATCATAAGCATAGTTTATTAAGTATTCATTAATTATGTGATAAAGGTCATTTATCTAACAAGAGGATTTTAATGTTTGTCTATTTTTGATTATTTTTGCCTATGATTGTTAACTTTTGATTGAGTTTTGATGCTTGTTTTCTGCTTGAGTTTTGATTGTCCTTGATGATTGTGTTTGAGAGTTATGTTGATTGTCTTTGATGATTGCTTTTGATGATTGTTTTTTGATTGAGTTTTGATTGTCTTTGATGATTGTGTTTGAGAGTTATGTTGATTATTGATTACTTTTGATGATTGTTTTTGATTATTATATATTTTGATTATTTATACTGAATATGTATTTTTGTGAGTGCAAAATAGTTAGTTTTAAGGCCTTTTGATATCATTTCATTCTCATACATTAAAACAAGCGGTAACATTTTCTTTTGGGCCAAGAAATGGTACTTTGAATGGTATGGTATGCTCTACTTTTTTAATTCATTATAAATTGCTTAATGTTATTCTCCTCTTTGGTCATGATTTGTTTTTTATGTTGACAAAGGTGGAGAGATAGATAAAAGATAAGATAGTAAGGGGACTTCTCTATTTTTTTATGAGAGTTTTTTTTATATATGAAATCTTCAACTGTTTCATATAAGCAATCATTGCAAAATCAAGGGGGAGTAAACTCTACAGATAGATATTCTTTTGTTTTTACTCCTAACCTACAGATGATTGTCATCATCAAAAAGGGGGAGAATGTGAATCATGCAGGTTTTAGGTTTTGATGATGCTGAAAAGAATTTCCTTGATAATTATTCTCATCATCAAAAAGGGGGAGAATGTGAATAATGTAGGTTTTGATGATGCTTAGAAGAATTCACTTGATAATGATTGTCATCATAAAAAAGGGGGAGATTGTGAATGTATGAATACATGATTTTGATGATGTCAAAGAATAATCAAACAAGGTTGCTTTCAAGATTACTTCAACAAACATTCAAAGGTTAAGCATTGCTTCAAGATTAAGACAAGGTTGCTCCAACAAATAAGCATTGCTTCAAGATTCATTCAAGATCAGCTTTTTCCTCAAAACACATTGTTTCCAACATATCAAGGCTCTAGTAATCGATTACCAGAAGACAAGTTTGCAAATCAACTTCTTAAAAGGGTTTGAAATTTGAATTTTGAATGTGTAATCGATTACCATTGATGTGTAATTGATTAACACCAACTGAACTCTTGAAATTCAATTTGAAAAGGCATGACCCTTCAAAATATAACTATGTAATTGATTACCAAAAACCTGTAATTGATTACCAGTGAAGAATTTCAGAAAAAGCTTTTTGAAAAGACACATCTCTTCAAACCATTTTGAAAAGGCACAAAGGGTCTATATATATATGTGTCTAACTTTGAAAAGCAAGAGAGAGATATTCTAAGAGAACTTCATTACCAAATGCTCTCTCAACAACTCTTGGGCAAGCACTTTCAAATCTATTGAGAGTTCATCCAGGAACTTCAATTTGTATCATCCACTCTAAAGGAGAGAAATCTTTCTATTCATCTTAGAAAGTAAGTTGTAATCAAGAGACTGGTTGTCTCTTGAATTGTGAGTTTCTTGAACACAAGGGAAAGAGATTCCTTGGGTGTTCAGAAGTTGTAAAAAGGTTTTTTTTACAAAGTTAGTGCAAATCTCAAGTGAGTTGCTTGAGGATTGGACGTAGGCATGGGAAGTGACCGAACCAATATAAATCGAGTTTGCATTTCTCTCTTCCCTTATCTCATTTATTTTATTGCAATCAATTTTATCTTAAGAATTTAAAAGAACATTGTTAAATTGATTGTTTCTTCTTCTTCTTCTTCTTCTGCATTCTAAGCCTATCATTTAAAAGGGGGGTTAAAAATTTTGTTAGTGGGAAATTTTGAAACTTAATTCACCCTCCATCTTAAGTTATTAAGGCCACTTGTGCAACAATAAAGATATTTGGATAAGATAATATATTAGATTTATTTATGTAAAAGATAAGGTGTAGCCAAATAATTAGATGATGAAGTTGCTAGGAATTAGTATCAATAAAGGTTAGAAGAATTAGAGGATATTAACAAAAAAAAGATGAGAGATGAGAGAGAGAGAAACTGAGAGATAAGAGGACGCTAGGAAGAGAACATGGCGTGACTATAAAGATACATTATGGGAACTTCTAGAGGCTTAGGGAGGTCTTCAAGAGGTGAGTAAAGAAACATTTTCTAAACTTCCATGGTATAAATTTTTGGGAATGAGTCTTCTTAAATTTACCAGTTATGAATTGATATACATTAATTATTGCATTAATTGATCCCTACGTGGTTGCAAAAAATTAGGATCCGTAGTATTCCTGTGCAAAATTTTTTAAATGCCTAATATATTAGTATTGAATATAATCTTAAAGATTCAAGAATTTAGCTTTGAGAATTAGAATCAATTCTTGCCTGTGGGTTACATTTAGTCATGTTAAATACTTATGTACATACACATCGCACTTCACTTGGAATCCATATTTTTTTCTTACGTTAGTTAATGGTTAGCATAGATATATTCACTACATATAAACATGTATAAATATAATGCTCTATACTATTTTCTTATTATTAATTACTTCTATGGTGTATAGTGTTGCCAGAATTATATGATATTGAGAAATAATATTGTGATAGATTGGAATAGGTTATGATTATTGTGTTGGAGTTCAAAAAGTAAATGGGTAGTCTTAAGGGATAACTTATCTCTTTTATTGATGTGAGAGTCAATCCTTGCCTTTTAGGAAGGAATGCCAAAATATATTCTATTTCGAGAATATGATGATAGATATTCCATTTGAGATGAAATATCTATTTTTAAAAAGATATCCATGTTTGGGATGAGATATATACTTATTGAAAGTATCTATATTTGGGATAGGATATTAGGTAGCTCCATTCGGGATGGGGAAGGTAGTGGGATACCATTGTATGAATATGAGCTCATAAACCTTAGTGAATATATAAGATTCATAGTGGATTCGGGATTCACATTGGTTTTGGGAACCAAAGAGTTAATTTTAATGATTCCAGGAATGACTGTGTCGTGTAAGTGATATTAACTTGAATGCTTGAGATGCTAATGTTACTTATTAACATGTTTTCTGTATTGAGAATGTTATCTGAATAAATTGTGGTTGAATTAGTTTGACTTTATTGGTGTGTATATTTATGATATTTTAGTTTAAATTCACTGTAGGTACCATGGTTGTGTTTTTCCGGTTACCGCATCATCTGAGAGCAACACTATTTACAAACTTCTTTTATAACTTGTTTTACTCACAGAGATTATATCTCATTAGAAGTGTTGTTTTTGGAGCACGAGGAAGAATTTGTTTAAAAAAGGAGACTTGAAGTGGTAGTGGGTTTGTTTTAAAAAAATATATATATAAAATCAAATATAGGCGTATAGGATTGCTTGTTTAAACTATGAAAGTGATATACTAATCTCTTAGATATTGGGCTTGATCAACCTAATGTCTTAGGGGTGGTATGCATACTTATATCTTAGATATTGGATTTGATCAACTAATATTTGAGGGACAATGTCCAAATTTATGGAAACTAATAGATGAAAGAATATGATGAACCTTAACCCCTAAGGGCTATCTGGATTTCGTAGGAATGACTTGCTGACTAGTTCCTTTCAATACTTGTTGAATGGTCTTATAGTGTTGATGTTATATGCTTTCACATCTCATGTTTAGTGGTCATACTTGTTGTGCATTGGTTGTCCTCGAATCGTGTTGTTATATGTTGTTTTGATAAGTTATTTCCATTGCTATGCAATATGTTAACTAACTCTTTTGTGCCTAATTCTGTATTTATGTTGTTGGCATGCTACATGTACATAGAGTTTGAGAGAGAAAAAGAAGAAGAGAGATTGAAGATATTATTATTGATTCAGAATGAAAAGTCAGTTACAATTGATTATGTTTCTCTATTTATAGAGAAAACAAATGTGGTTGCACTTAACTTGGCTAAGATAGTTAACTAACCATAGTTACTTACTGCTCTAATACAATAACATAAATAACAACTCTAATAGAATAATAGAATCATAGTTGTTCTAATTGATCATAACTGCTCTAACAGAATAATAGCTACTCTAACTGAACCATAAAGTAAAACTTACTTATACACTAATACCCCCTCAAACTCAATGGGGATGAGAATAAAAAATGGACTCAACTACATTGAGTTTGGACCTAAGAAAGAGAAACTGAGTTGGTGATAGAGGCTTAGTGAGGGCATCAATTGATCTATAGCAGGAATATGATACACTTTAAGCTTTTTAGCTAAGACTTTCTCCCTAACAAACAAAATGTCAATTTCCATGTGCTTAGTCTGGTAATGAAGAACTGAATTATGAGTGATTGCTACTGTACTTTGGTTGTCACAGTAAATCTCTGGGGTTTGAAAAGGAACAAATAACTTAGTTAAAAGAGTTTGAATCTATGTAACTTCAGTCATGGCTTGAGCCAAGCTCTTGTATTAAGCTTTAGTTGAAAATCTAACCATAATTTGTTGTTTCTTGGACCACCATGCCACCAAATTAGGACTAAAATAAATCACTACACCAGAGGTAGATCTTTTATCATCTGGATCTGAGGCCCAATTAGCATCATACAGGGCTTTGATAGTAAAAGGTTGAGAGGAAAAAGCAACCTTGAAATCCAAACCATGACGAATAGAGCCTTTAAGGTACCTTAGAATGCATTTAACAATTGTCCAGTAAGAGTCCATAGGATTAGCCATGAACAGACAAACCTTGTTCATAGCATAGCTTAACTCAAGCCTTGTAACAGTTGTGTATTGGAAAGCACCAACAACAGACCTATAGAGAGATGGATCACTGAATAAATATGAGCCAACTTTGGTTAACTTGCAATTAGCAGTCATAGGGGCAAAAATAAACTGTGATTCTCCCATTTTGTTTTTTTGAAGAAAATCTTTGATATATTTGCTTTGAGTCAGTAGAATAGTCCCATCAGCCACTGATTTGATTTCTATACCAAGAAAATAGTCAAGTTTTCCTAATTGTTTAAGAGAAAAATTGGAATGCAACTTGGTGGTGAGTTGTTGAGTTATAACATTGGAGGTACCAGTGATAATAATATCCTCTACATAAACAAGAATGTAGATAATGTGTCATTTGTCAATATAAACAAACAACGAAGTATCACACTTGCGGGACGCAAACCCAAGCTGTAAAAGAGTTTCTTTGAGCCTATCAAACCACTGCCTTGGGGCTTCTTTAAGGCCACACAAAGCTTTTTGTACCTTGCAAACCAAGGTTTTATCTGAACTTTCAAAGCCTTATGGATGTTGCATGTAGATAGTCTCTTCAAGATGGCCATTTAAAAAGGCATTGTTGACATCTAGCTGGAACAAATCCCATTTATTAGTGAAAGAAAGAGTGATAATCAACTTGATTGTAATAGGTTTTATCACAGAAGAAAAGGTTTCATTAAACTCAGAACTAGCAACCTGATGAAATCCTTTAGCCACTAACCTGACTTTGAACATGTTAACTATCCCATCAACATTCTCCTTAATTTTGAAGGCCCACTTACAACCCATGGCTTGTCTGTCTTTGGGAAGAGGAACAAGATCCCATGTTTTATTGTTAAGAAGAGCCTTATACTCTTGTTTCATAGTAGAAAACCATTATGGGTCAGTAAGAGCCTGTTTAACAGTGTTAGGTTCACAGTGTGCCAAAAATAGTGAAGGATGTAACCTAGGTTGATGAATTCCATACTTGGATCGAGTTTGCATCAGATGGACATTTTGTGAGGGAAGAACATGATTCAAAGAAGAAGAAGAAGTGACAATGTGAGATTGAGAAGAAGAGGTATTACACAGTTCACTTGGATCTTTGTTTAAGTCAAAAATAATGTTAGAGTGTTCATTATTAACAAAATTTGGTTCAACATTTGAAAGAGGAGAACATGATGGGATATTTTGAGAATTAAGGAATTTGGTATTGAGGGATATAGATGGGTCAACCCTTATAGAAGTAGAATTAGTTTCAACATGTTGAGAAGAAGGAGTGGGTTCATTAGGAGAAGGTGAAACAAGAGGAATATGAGCAGTAGGTAAAAAATCACTCTTAGAAGAAGTAACAAAGTTGAATAAAAATGGAAAAGATCAGTGTAAGGATATTTAAGCCCATTGAAGATAACATATTTGGAAACATATAATTTGCCATTAGCAGGGAGACACTTGTAGCCTTTGTGAGAAGTGGAATAACCAAGGAACAAACACTCATGTGACCTGAAATCAAGTTTGTTTTTATTATAGGGTCCAAGAAAAGGATAGCGAGAACATCCAAATAAACTGTAGTTTGGAAGGCAAAATCCTGAAATTTTAAAGGGAGAAAAGCTTGTTTGAGAAGAGTGAGGCCTAACTCAATGATATGCCTGTGTTTTCTTTCCACAACACCCTTTTAATGATGTGTGGGGGGGCAAGTTATCTTGTGAATGATCCCATAGGTTTGAAGAAATTAGGTAAGAGGTCTAAATTCGCCTCCCTAATCTTTTTGAAGACTCATAATTTCGGTATCAAATTGGAGTTTAGCCATGTTTTTAAATTGCTAAAAAATAGAAAATGTTTATGATTTATTTTTAAGAAAAATAGATCCAAGTGAACTTAGAATAGGCATCAACAAAGCTGATATAATAAGAGAAACCCTTTGAGGATGAAATATGAGATGGTCCCCACAAAATCAATGTATATAAGTTCAAGAGGAGCAGAATATACAATTTAAGATAGAGAAGATGATAGTCTATGTGACTTACCAACATAGAAAACAACACATAATTCGAACATAGTTTTATTAACTATGGGTATATTACAATGATTAAGCCCAAGACTTAGTATATTAGCATTAGGATGGCCTAATCTAAGGTGCCATATAGTTTGGGAGCTAGTACTAGGTGTTGTTTTAACATAAGAAACTAGATTTACAATGGAATCAAAAATTTGTGTATTAGAACAACTAGAAACAAAAGTAACAACATAATTAACACTAGAATTTGAAAGTAAGGAGGTGGTTGAAGTAGAGTCTTTGAGTGCAAGATGTGGAAATATGTAGAGGCCATCAGGATCCAATGAACCTTGATGTAGGACTTCATTGGTTCCATGTGATTTCAAAACACAATGATTAGGATAAAACTCAAAGAAAGCATTGTTATCCTTAGAAAATTTGTTGACATTGATTAAGTTTTTAGTGATGGTAGGTACATGTAATAATTGTTTTAAGGATAGAGAGACTCTAGGAATAATAAGGGAAATAAACTTAGTGTAACTAGAAGACTTAATAGAAAGGCCTTGGCCATTACCAATGTATATTTGGTTTAGCCCCTCAAATGAACCAAGCTATTGGATGTTTTGAGACTCTCCAGTTACGTGGAAGGATGCACTAGAAGCACCAGAATCAGGTATCCAGGTAGTAGAGTTAGGATCTTTATTTTCATAATTAACCAACATTGCACTAGTTGGAAGTCTTTATGAGAATTAGTTCCTTGATTCAGTTCTAAACCAAAGGTGATCGATGAATTTCTTTGAAACACTGGTTCCATCAGAGTGAGAGACGCATTTGGTTGAAAATTAGAATCATAGCAAAAATGACACACCACTGTTATGTAACCCAATTTGAAGTAAACTTGGCACTGAAAATTTGCATAACAACGACGGCCTCTACTGCCACCATGACGACCTCTACCAAGGCCAAAGTCATTGCTTCCACAACTGTAGCCACCGCCACGATTGAATACACCACGATTTCCATAATAATTGGATTGATTTTGTGAATTTGAATTATTCAAGGATGAATTGTAAGAATTTGAAGATGAAATGTAACCTTGAGCAACATTAATCAAAGGTGAATCAACAAAGCGCTTCTGAAATTTACTTCTCCAATCAAAAATGGTTCGAACTTACTTTTAATCACTATGATCACTAGACTGTACTCCTCTGGTAGGCTTTCAAGAACTGTGTCAAGGTGTTCACATGGAAGAACAAGATCTCCATACAATCCAAGCACATCGACTATGCATTTGATGCGTAGAAGAAACTCATGCATTGGTTTATGCTCAAGCATTGCAGTTTTGAATTTGTTCAAAGTATCCTAGCTTTTGCACATGTTTGCTTTTGAAAATACTTATGGATCTGCTCCCAAAGTTGATATGAATGAATGCATCTAATTATTCGAGATAGGATTGAAACTGAAAGAGTCGATTGGAGCCACAACAAGAGAATCTGATCTTGTTGTTCCCAACCGGAGTATGCTAGATTTTCATTTCGAGCTCCACAATTTGTCTCCTTGAGAAAGCGTAGCAGGATCTGAGGACTTGCCACAAAACGCTGAATTTTATGAGTCTTGAAGACATGTTCTACCTATTGCCTCCATAGTAGGAAGTTAGAATCATCTAAATTCTGAGAAATCATATGAAAAGAATGAGTAACGAAAGTGGAATTCGGATTTGTTGCCATGGATAGACCTCAAGCTCTAATACCATCATATAGTTTGAGAGAGAGAAAAGGAAGAAGAGAGATTAAAGATATTATTATTGATTCAGAATGAAAAGTTGGTTACAACTGATTATGTTTCTCTATTTATAGAGAAAACAAATGTGGTTACACTTAACCTGATAAATAAAGTGAGATAAAGCTATTCCAAAAAAATGATAAGATAAGATATTAGGTTTATCTAAAAATAAATATTTTTTAAAAAATAGATGTTCCATCTTGGATGGTAATATCTCTCATCCTATTCCCAGAATAGAATGTATATCGTCATTCCTTCTTGAAAGGTAAGGACTGACTCTTACATCAATAAAAAGAGATAAATCATCTTGTAAGACTACCGATTTACCTTTTGAACTCCAACACAATAATCATAACCAATTCCAATCTATCACAATATTATTTCTCGATATCATATAATTCTGGCAACCTATACATCATAGAAATAGTTAATAATAAGAAAATAGTATAGAACATCATATTTATACATGTTTATATGTAGTGAATATATCTATGCTAACCATTAACTAATGTGAGGAAAGAAAAATATGGATTCCAAGTGTTGTGCGATGTGTATGTATATAAGTATTTAACATGACTAAGTGTAACCCACAAACATTTAGTATTTATAAGTCGTCATGTACATATAGTTATCCAACATAACATATCATAATTAATCATCTCATATTAGTTCATAAAATAAATTTAATTACAATATAGGTTTAATAATGACAAACCATCGAGAAGCAAACCTCAAGTTATTTGAACTTCACTACTAATGGTTGCTTTGAGTGTGGTTAATTAGACAAAACTAAATTCAAAAGCATGGAAAAGATGTGATGTATAGGCCTACACTTGAAGTTTTCCAGACATAGATTCTGGAAATTCAAAAGTAGAACTACCAAAAAAAGAGTTATTCAGAAGCTAAAAAGACAATCATGTTTGTTGTGTCAAAGTGTAGATATTAGAAGCTATATATGATTAGAAGCATGATTCCCAAGGTAGCTTTAGTCAAGGGGTAGATAATAGACATGTCTGTACTATTCTAAAGGCAAACAATTTGGAAGAAATGATTTTGAAGTTAGGAGTTCTCTAGTATACTTAAAGAATTTCAAAAAGGGAACTCGAAGAAGACAACAAGTCTTGATCAGAGACAAATAACCAGGAGATTGTAACATTGAAAACAATGTATTTTAGTTACCATAGCTTCTCATAAAGACATGTTGTAGACCAATCTTTAGAAGACACCTCATGATTCAAATTAAAGAAATCATGAGGAACCACTAATACCATACAACTAAGCACACAACGAACACATTTCAAAGTTGAAATGTGCAAGCTATCATAATAGTGGAGAAAAGTAGAGATGAATGAAGCAGTTTGAGAAGAGCTGTAAAAGAATTGGAGGAAAAGCAAAATGTAGAGAAGCCAAATACATGAACATGGAAAACTCATGCAAAAGTTTGAAGTTTGAAATCTATCTCCAACGACCATAAATGATTATCTGCAAAGTTCTATATATTGATGCAAATTTGAAGGAGGAACTTGCAAGGAAAGAGTGCCAAATAGAAAGGGTAAGGTCAAAAAAGATTTTATCTAGAAAATCCTAATTAGAAGAAACTTCCATAGCCAAAAATACTCTAGGTGGATCCAAGTAGAGCCAAATCGTAGGAGTATCTATAAACACCTTCATGTGAGGAGCCTCAGTAGAAGGTATCTCAAAAGGTGTATGATGCAAGCTCCATTGGATCTTGTAGGCCTAGGATCTTCTTCATCAATGGATTCCTTTGCTTCTTGGAAGATGAATGGCAGCGGAATGGAGAAAGGGAGAGAGAGAGAGGAGACGCCTCTTCAAGGAGAAGATGAGTCTAGAAGAAGCTCACCACCACAGGAGGCCATGGATAAGAGCTTGGAGGAAGAAGGAGATGAATGAAGGGAGAGGGAGAGAAGAGCACGAAATTTTGTGCTCTAAATGAGCTTTGAAATCTGAAGTTTAATATTCAAATCATCAAAGTTGAAAAAAATGCACACACATGACCTCTATTTATAGCCTAAGTGTCACACAAAATTGGAGGGAAATTCAAATTTCACTTGAATTTGAAATTGAATTTGTGGAGCCAAACATTGGAGCCAAAATTTCACTAATTATGATTAGTGAATTTTAGTTATGGTTCAGCCCACTAATCCAAGATCAATTCCAAGATTCTCCACTAAGTGTGCTTAGGTGTCATGAGGCATGAAAAGAATGAAGGACATGCACAAAGTGTGACTATATGATGTGGCAATGGGGTGTAGTAAGCAAATGCTCACCTCCCCCTCTAAAATTTAATTGGATTGGGCTTCTACCAATTCAATTAAATTTATTTCCAACCACACACATCAAATATCCACTTAGTGCATGTGAAATTACAAAACTACCCCTAATACAAAAACTAGTCTAGGCGCCCCAAAATACAAGGGCTGAAAAATCCTATATTTCTAGGGTACCCTACCTACATTATGGAGCCCTAAACACAAGGCCCAAAAATAATGAAACCTTAATCTAATATTTACAAAGATAAGTGGGCTCGTACTTAGCCCATGGGCCCGAAATCTACCCTAAGGCTCATAAGAACCCTAGGGCCTTCTCTTGCATCTCTGGCCCAATCTACTTGGAGTTTTTCTATCCAATGCCCTTGCGGGGTAGGATTGCATCATTCCCTCCCCCTTGAAAAGGATTTGACCTCAAATCCCGAGGTTCTTGAAACTCTGGGCTTTTTTCCTCAACACCTGTAAAAAGAACAAAAACATATGTATTAGTGGTGTTTTGTATGTTGAAGTAAGGTAAGGTCTGAAAACTCATTTCCTGGGCATCTTCCCATGAAGGAACATGGTTCCTCACCAACTCAATGAGTGGTGCTACAAGTATAGAAAAATATGGGGCAAACCTTTTGTAAAAGTTTGTTAAGTCTTGGAAGCCCCAAATTTTTCTTACACTTGGTGGAGCGGGCCACGCAGGAATGACCTTTATTCTCTTAGGGTTCATGGGAACCCCTTGATCACAATTTAAAAAATTAAGAAAAGTAAAGCAATAGAACATACCTTTTTCTGTATTTTCATGTTGATTATTCCTACCAAAAAGTATGACAAACCTAAGGTGTCCCATATGAGTGCCTAAGTTTGTATTGAAACTAAAAATAAGAGCAAACCTACCTAATGAGTCCCTATGTACACAAATCATGAAGATGTTGGGTGCACGAGTGATTTTACAAAAGAGTGTTGCACCACCAAAAACATTCATCACACCACCTATTTTAGGGATTTGGTGCCTAATAATACCTATTTTGGGCACCAACAAAGCACAAGGATTTAATCTCTTGCGAACCAAACCCTCATCCAACAACTCATTTACTTGAGGATTAAACTCAAGCCTAAGAGATGTGGCAATGCTAACAAGTGTCTTTTTACAAAGGAGAAAATGTGGAGGTTGTCTAAGAAGGGAAATTTCTTTAATATTTGTCTTTATTTCAAAATGTCTTTCCTTCTTAGCTAACCTCTTGGAGGAGACACTTACCTCCTTACACTCCTCCTTAACCATTAAAGGTTGTCCTTCTTCTTGGGGGTAGATCTCTTCACTAGATTCTTCCCCTTTTGCTTCTTCACTTTTACTAGAGGAAGGCGAAGTAGTAGCCTCATCTTGACTACTATAAATGTCTTGGCCCCTCATAATCATGGTTTTCTTGGTGGAGCATTGAGAAGTAATGTGTCCTCTTCCAAGACATTTAAAGCACTTCATGGAGCTAGTCTTCTCTTGCATACTAGCCTTAAGGGGTTGCTTTTCTATTGTCTTTCCCTTATCATCTTTGGGCTTAGAAGGTCTCACCCCTAAGATTCCTTGACCTTGGTCTTTCTTTTGATAAGAGTGAGAGCCATAAGATTTTGAAGTAGACTTCCTTTTAAGTTGTTGCTCTACCCTTATTTCCCAATCTAAATTAGCCTCTACATTGTCCTTCCCATGGAAGTATGGGAGTTTAATGTTAACCTCTTGAGGCTTTCTTTCATTTTCTCTCCTATGGGAGTGAGGTCTAAGATGTGACCTATGCCTTCCTTCATAATAGTCACGAAGTTCTGCACTTAGGCTCTTGCAAGAGTTATGACTATTATAGGAGACATGTTTTTCTCTTTTCATTTCTTTCATTATTTTTCTTCTTTCTTCCTCTCTTATTTTCTCTCTTTCATCTTGACTTATTTCTTCCACTCTTTTTTTACCTTTATCTTTTCTCTCTTGTTTTTCTTTCCACAACTTAAGGGATCTCAACTCATCTAATATCTTATACAAGGGGTCCTTAGGAGTAGAACCCTCACCATTAACACTAGATGAAGAATGAAGACTTATGTTGGTTCCTAAGTTATGGTTCTTTCTTGTTGGGGGTTTGAAAAAAAGGTAAAAGAAACTATGGTTGAAACTAGCCAAAATAAACACTAAAAAAGGTGTGAAAGATAAGGTAAAAACTAATTGGTAAAAGGAAAGCTATCTAGGCGGTTTGACAATGGAGGTAAAGGAAATAAGCTATGAAAGTAAGCAAGAAATTAAAGTGCAAGAAATGCAAACTAGGCGGATCCTAAGAGTGTTTGGATGACCTCATTTAAGGTTCCCAACAAAGCACTCACTATCCTAAGGGAAAATTGCCTAATATTATTACACACAAATGGAAGTAGGGTGACCTAGCGGAGGCTCCCAACTTACTTCCAATGAAAGACCTTTTTGTTACAAAATTTGAAAGCAAAGCAAATTGCCAATTACAAAATTACAAAGAAAAAAGTCCTCAATTGTGGTGGCTATTCTCTCTTTAGTGTTTTACTCAATTTGGAGTGCTTCTTAGTCCAATAGCTCTTAAGGTGGTTGGCCCCTTGCTTCTTGACTCAAATTCTTCAAGATATGGCACCAATCCTCCTTTCCAATTCCCTATATGGCAACTCACAAGCAAGGAAACAAAGAGACAAGCAATAACCAAAGACCAAAAAAAAATGAAATGAAAGCTAAACCAATAGAGTTTTAACAAGACAAATTTCCAAGGATTATTCAACAATTAAAGCAATGAAAAGCACAAAAAAGCAAGCTAGGACTCAAAGAGAAACCTAGAATGGCTCTAGAGTAGAGTAGAAAAACTCTAAAAAAAAAAAAGACTCAAGAAACCTCTAGTTTTGGCACTTGTTTTCACAATAATTTTCAATTTAAATTTCAGAACTAGGATTGGTATAAAATAGGCACCAATTATAGAACAAATTTTGAGCCAAAACAACAAGCACACTTTCCTTTCACTTTTCTTTTTTTTTTTCCTGGACACTGATTTTTCTGCCAACTTGTGAGATTTTTCTTATTTTTTCCTTTAATCCAAATCGCTTGGTTCTTTTTTTATAATTTTGGTCCAGATGTCTAGAAAATTCATTAAAAGTTTCAGCTCAAAAAACGTAGTGACCAATTCCCAGTAATTTATACAAGTTCGTATGTTCAAGCTGCCAGCACCAGCGATTTCAACCTAGAAATCAAGAGTAGTATTTATGTTGCTTAAGGCTTGGATAGTTACAATTTGTGTTTGCTTATGCTCAATTATCTTGAATAACACAATTAAAGAGAGCTTAAGACTTATTTTGATTCACAAATCCAGCCACAACTCAGCACCACAACTCAACTTCATCATAGGCATCATGTAGGAAACTTAGAAAGCAAAAAAAAAGTTCAAGAACAAGACTACTTCTAGGAATTGATTTAGAACATGTTATGAAGTAAATAACATGCATGAATTAGACTCAAAATTCAAAAGATAGGCTAAGAATGACAAGAATACATGAACAAATGTATCTAGAATTCAATTAACAAAATAAAATTCAACACAAACTTAGAACATAATGTGACAATTACTATGACTAAACATGACTCTAAGACAACATGGATTAAGTGATTTACACTTAGATTTTTGTGTTTTTTTTTTCTAATCAATATTTTGGAACAAAATTTAGATCTAAAGGTTCAGCACAAGAATATTATGAATGAAAATTGATAGAACCTAAAATCAACACAAAAACAAGATTCAAGAGTAGATCTACAAATTTTGAACCATAGAAATGCAAGAACAAGTGTAGATCTAAGATTTAATCGGTTTTTTTTTTTTTTTTGAATCTACTCTAAACAGCACCAAACCACAAGACAATGGAGGATATACATGGAGAATAAGATGAAGAACAAGGAATTAAAGATAATTCACCGAACAAAAAGATAGAGGAAGCAAAAGAACATCACCTAGATGAAGATGCTCTTGATACCACATGATGCAAGCTCCATTGGAGCTTGTAGGCCTAGGATCTTCTTCATCAATGGATTCCTTTGCTTCTTGGAAGATGAATGGCAGCGGAATGGAGAAAGGGAGAGAGAGAGAGGAGACGCCTCTTCAAGGAGAAGATGAGTCTAGAAGAAGCTCACCACCATAGGAGGCCATGGATAAGAGCTTGGAGGAAGAAGGAGATGAATGAAGGGAGAGGGAGAGAAGAGCACGAAATTTTGTGCTCTAAATGAGCTTTGAAATCTGAAGTTTAATATTCAAATCATCAAAGTTGAAAAAAATGCACACACATGACCTCTATTTATAGCCTAAGTGTCACACAAAATTGGAGGGAAATTCAAATTTCACTTGAATTTGAAATTGAATTTGTGGAGCCAAACATTGGAGCCAAAATTTCACTAATTATGATTAGTGAATTTTAGTTATGGTTCTGCCCACTAATCCAAGATCAATTCCAAGATTCTCCACTAAGTGTGCTTAGGTGTCATGAGGCATGAAAAGAATGAAGGACATGCACAAAGTGTGACTATATGATGTGGCAATGGGGTGTAGTAAGCAAATGCTCACCTCCCCCTCTAAAATTTAATTGGATTGGGCTTCTACCAATTCAATTAAATTTATTTCCAACCACACACATCAAATATCCACTTAGTGCATGTGAAATTACAAAACTACCCCTAATACAAAAACTAGTCTAGGCGCCCCAAAATACAAGGGCTGAAAAATCCTATATTTCTAGGGTACCCTACCTACATTATGGAGCCCTAAACACAAGGCCCAAAAATAATGAAACCTTAATCTAATATTTACAAAGATAAGTGGGCTCGTACTTAGCCCATGGGCTCGAAATCTACCCTAAGGCTCATAAGAACCCTAGGGCCTTCTCTTGCATCTCTGGCCCAATCTACTTGGAGTTTTTCTATCCAATGCCCTTGCGGGGTAGGATTGCATCAGTGTAGTGCCCATCCCTTTATGTTAGAAAAAGATATCAAAAGAGTAATCAAGAGATTATTGCTTCTGAAGTTTAGAGAGAACACAACAAGTGTTGTATGATTCTAGTAATAGTTTCTACGAAGGGTGTGTACCTTGGAGAGGTTTTTCAAAAGAATTAGAAGAGCCTGCAGAGGCTTAGAGAATACTGAGTTGAGTTTGTAAAGGTTTAGAATACTGGGTGTGGGAGCCAGTGGAGTCTTCCAAAGAAAGAATACCACGATTGTGTTTGGTCTTAGTGGAGAAAGCCTACAAATGTAGGTACTAAACATAGCCCTAGTTGGAGTGAACTAATATAAATTTTGTCATTGTTGTATCTTTCTTTATTGCTTCTCATTTACTTTCTGTTGTTGCATGCTTATCTTTAGTTTTGGAAAAACCTTTGTTTACAAAAGATTTACTCTAATATTTCATTAAAAGGTTTTCACAAAGCAGTTTTATTATTTAGAAGAAGGATCTACCTTGCCTCAGAAAAATGAAAAACCAAAATTTGTGAAACAACAAAATTTGTGATTTTAAAAGGCAGCTTCTTAAGCAGTAGTATTAAGATTTACTTGGAGAATTTACCTTGAGTTATTATTTTATCTTATATAAGAAGGAAAATTTTTGCTCCTAAATAACTTCCAACTTTTATTTGGTGAATCTTTTAGAGATTTAATGGGTATATTAGATTTTAATTTGAATTTTTAAATATTTTATTTCAATTGTTTATTATTTTGTCTTAATCTAATGGTTTTATTAATTGTTGTAAAGTTCTCACATAAGAAAGTTTTTTCATCATAAGAGTCATACTCTTTCTCTTTCTTTCTTTCTTTCTTTCTCTCTCTCTCTCTGTATATATATATATATATATATATATATATATATATATATATATATATATATATATATATATATGTGTGTATGTATGTATTTGGTTACCATATTATTGGTATGTGGTATCTATCGACTTTGCCAATGACTAATCTCCGTAAAAGAACTTGATTGACCACCTTTAGTTGGGTTCTCCACTCTCAACCACATTTTTTCTATCCATAAGGCTTGAATCCGAGACCTTGTTTAAGGGGACCAAGTCTAGTACCACTTGGACTAACGACCTGTTGGTATGTATGTGTGTGTATATATATATGTGTGTGTGTGTGTGTGTGTGTGTGTGTGTGTGTGTGTGTAGATATGATTCAACAATTGGATATATAAAAACTACATTTTCTATCAAGTTATTGAATGGTGTAATAGTAGTTTACACACACACAAGTAAGGGAGGTGTGTTTAACAATTGCCTATTCTTTTTTTGGGCAAATGCTATACCCACTTCACTTCGTTTTTTTCTAGATGCAGTCCCCTTTATATTTATTTGAATATTTTACTATCATAAATTTTATTTATACCCCAAATACCCTTATATATAAGTACTTTTGAGAATACAAAATCAAATTTTTTTTTTCTAGAAACTACTTTTCAAAATATAAAAAAGTTTCCACAAACTACTTTATGGAATATTATGTAAAATTGTGTATTCCGGAAAGTACATTCCAAAATCAAATCTAAAATAGTATTCTAGAAAGTAGTTTTTGGAATTTAAAAATAAACGCTAAAAAAATCATTTTACAAAATTTAATTTTTATTTTTCTTTTCTTCACATCTTTATTTCTTTAAATTATGAATAAATCACAAAAAAGGAGTGCAATCATCCCATGTTTGAGAGCTTGATGATGAAAAAACACTAATGTTAGACAGAGAGACCAAGCAAGGAAGGAAGGTGGGAGAAAGATATTGAACTGAAGGTCATAAAGGGAGAGAAAGAGAGGAACGATTCTAATAATAGAGAGGGAGAGTGTTTTGTTGCCTTGGAAGTTGTGTATTATCGTGTGGGAGGGAGTGTATGAAAGTGTGAAGGAAAGATAAGGTTTGAAAAAAGGTCATTTAATTAAATCATAACCAAATTAAAATAAGGAAGAGGAGTGTACTTAGAAAAAATGAGAGTGGATATAGCATTTGTCTTTTTCTGATTCTTGATGTTGGTCCTAAATGGCCCATTAGGCCAATCCACTCTCCATATAGGCCCAATTATTTCTAAGGGATATGTTATCTTTAAGGTCTTTTTTTAATTATGATCTCTTTATCTTTTAGAAAAATCTTATACCCAAACAATGAGAAAAATAAAATTTTATACCCAAACACAGATAATTCACTTCTCTTTAAGAATAAGACCAAACACACTTTAAATACCTATGTTAGCTCAAAAGGTACCTAATCTCTCAAACCCTAACTATCTCTTGATTTCTCTTTGACATTCGGTTTGAATGGCCGCGCCAAAAGACTCTTGTTGAAAGACCACCACACAACAAGATTACAAGGTACGCGATGACAATTGGACTAGTTCGGAACTAATCCAATTCCTTTTTGTTATTTCATTCTTCATATTATCATTTTCAAAATTATCATCCTATGTAAAAAAATTGTTGAAAACAAAGTTATCCTTTTATCCCACTTGATTAGATATTTATCTTTCAACCATGATTTTAAATTGCAGGTCTAATTTTGTTGCAACCCTTGTCATTGAAAAATATGGTTGATGCAGCCGTAGTTATTTGTTGCCAAGCAATTATAATAAATTAAAAAATCTTCAAGTTGTTGGTGGTTGCAATTGCAATTGCCCATAGTTTAAAATTTTACAATTTAAGTCAACAATCCCTACAAACCAGTAACAAGACTTTTGTACTTTGGGAATTGCACTTTGTAAATTGTGTATTTCTACCATTTATTTATTTTACAATTTAAAAAATGAATTTTTTTTTCTTTTTTCATATAGTACAACTGTAGTTGCCCCCTGATTTTGTTAGTTAAATAAGGTTGTTGCTATGGGTTCATGTTAATGTAATCGTGTCTCATCAACTTTTCCATTCATAATTTTTTTATGAAATTTTGTTGATTAAAGCTAGGGTCAATTATGAGTGCCATTGAATAGAAGCCATCAATGTGTGATGCCTTGGTATATCTCAAGAATGTAAATGTTACATTTCAATATGAGAAGGAAAAGTATAACATCTTTGTAGATGTGTTGAGGGATTACAATGCTAAAAGGTTTGATCACATTGTATCACATCGGTCCCATTTTATGCCCTCTCCCAAAAAATAAAAAAACATTTGCATATTTTTTATTGTTGTACTTTTTTGGAAATGATGTCTTGATTTAGTTAGTAGAAATTTATTTATTTCCTCTCCTTTGTTCATTTGTAGAATTAATGTGGAGAGTGTCAGGGATATCGTGAAGATCCTATTTAAAGGACAATTCTTACCAAAATCTGAAACCGTGACATGTCAGGGTGATGTGGTTGAGTGGGATCCCGAACTTCACATGTCATCTTGAAGAGGTACCTTTGACAGGAGGGGGGACCTGCAAAACAAAGGAACCTGACACTCAAGTAAGAATATGTGTAAGGAAAGAAAAACAAGTATATGTTGTAATGAAGCTCGTTTAAGCGAAAGAGAGAGATGGGGGGCATGCTTGTTGCCATGTGCTGAGTGTAACACCCCATTTTCGTAAAATAAATTTAAAAGATTTTTTAGTTAAAAATAAATAGAGTTTTAGAAAAATGGTGAGATTTTTATAACTAAATAAATAAGGGAAAATAACTTTATTAAAATAATGGTTTGAAGGAAAATAAAAACGATATTTGATTTATTCATTTGATAGGAAATAAAATAGTATTTTTTTATAAAATAATAAATAAAGAAAAATAGAGTAAATAATAGACTGAGAGTATCATAGCTATAAATAGATACATATTAGGTCAATTTTTAGACTGACGATAGTCTATACGGTTCCTCTTCCTCTCAATTTTGTTTTTCCTTCTCCCCTCACAAAACCCTCTCTTTTTCCCGCATACACTCAAACTGTCTTAGTAAAACGATGATCCCAAACTCATTAACTGTTGGATCATGGTAAATTTGAACACGAGGTTCAGAACTTATTTCTGCACATACCTACCATTGGGATTTCAAAGATAATGTCTGTGGTGGAAGAAATGTCTCTCACACTGAGCTTT
Source organism: Glycine max (assembly GCF_000004515.6). Taxonomy (NCBI): domain Eukaryota; kingdom Viridiplantae; phylum Streptophyta; class Magnoliopsida; order Fabales; family Fabaceae; genus Glycine; species Glycine max. The sequence goes on from NC_038254.2 coordinate 17,764,583, forward strand.
TCCTTTTCCCGCAGACACCCAAAACCTGTTCGAGTAAAACTAGAATTCTAGACTCATCAACCATTGGATCATCGTGAAATTTGGACACCGGCTTCAGAATCTTTTTTGTCACATTCTCACTGTTGGGATTTGAGAATTAATGTCAATAAAGAGAGAAATGTCCCTCGCATGTTGATATTAAAATGAAGGCTATAATCTCTTCTCATTTTCTCTAACGCTTGGAAATCCTAATAGAGCAAATAGAGCAAAAGTTTAAGGAATCTTAGGGAACTGCTAGAGACATAACTATCATTGTCGGACTACACAATGAGCCCGCTTAGAGGTAAGGGATGAATTTATCGCAATTGGGGTTAGAATGAACATGTGTAGGAATCCTTAGGGGATCAAATTGGGGTTTATTTTGGGATGTTTATTGTATTGTAATTCTTCTTGTATGATTATCTGAACTGTTTGAGGGATTTTACTCCTCGTGTTGTGAGAAACATTTTTGTATGATTTGTTTGTGTTTTGGATAAGATTTAGCGTGATAAATAATTATATTGGGATCGTAAAATTGTAATTGAAATTGTTTATAAGTGGTAAATTAAATATGTGATGAATTGTGAAATAACATATTGCTTTGAGATTATAACATTGTTATTGAGATTAAGTATAAGTGCAAAGTTGAATGTGCTGATTTGTTAGATACACGTAAACATGTGATGGTGGATTGTGACATTGTGAGATGTTAAATTGTGAATATAAGATTTGATTATGAATAAGTGTGTGGTTAACACTTGATGTGACAATACTTGTGTTTTGAGCTGTGAATTATACAATAATCCGACCAGTGTTTACCTTGAGAAAAGTGTTTATGCATAGTGTTAAAGGGAAAATGTAGGATTCCTAGTTAGGAACCAGTGCTAAATTGTAGTGCAATGTGTTAAACATGTTTGAAACACGAGTGTGAGGGTGTGGGTATTGTATAATTCATGAGCAGTGTTTGCATGCAAAAAATTGTTTTAGGGGTTGGACGAATGAACATGTGTAGGGGTCCTTATAGGATCAAATTGAGGTTTATTTTGGGATGTTTATTGTATTGTAATTCTTCATGAATGATTATACGAAATTGTTTGAGGGGTTTTACTCCCCGTGTTGTGAGAAGCTTTTTCATATAATTTGTTTTTGTTTTGGATAAGATTAGCGTGATAAATAGTTATATTAGGATCATTAAATTGTGATTGAAATTTTGTATAAGTGATAAATTGAATATGTGTTGAATTGTGGGATAACATGTTGCTTTGAGATTATAATATTGTTATTGAGATTGAGTATAAGTGCAAAGTTGAGCATGTGTTAATTTGTGAGATACATGTAAACATGTGATGGTGGCTTGTGACATTATGAGATGTTAAATTGTGCACATGAGATTTGGTTTTGAATAAGTATATGGTTAACACTTGATGTGACAATACTTGTGTTGTGAGTTGTGAATTATACAATAACCCGACCAGTGTTTACCTTGAGAAAAGTGTTTATGTGCAATGTTAAAGGGAAAGTGTAGGATTCCTAGTTTGGAACCAGTGTTAAATTGTAGCACAATGTGTTGAACATGTGTTAAAACACGAGTGTGAGGTTGTGGGTATTGTATAATTCACGAGCAGTGTCTGCGTGCAAAAATTGTTTTAGGGGTTGGACCTGAATCAAGAAGGTGGGGCCCTAACGGATTCTTCGAAGTCTAGGCCTTGGGGGTAAAGACACTCGATTGGAGTGATCCTTTAAGCCTATGTTGATCCCATATGATTGGAGCATTCTTGCAAAACAAAGTGAACCTGACTGGTCACCTTATGATTTTACTTAGTGAGAGTAACCTGACATACCCATTATGTGGTGTGTCTTGTTATGTACTCCTAAGCTCCCCAGGATGGTTTTTCACTGACATGGTACCACATTGCATATAGGCTTGAGTCTTAGTGTAATTGTTGCATAACGCTTGCTAATTGTTTATTATAAAATTGATGAGTGTTATTACGTCTTGACCCAAGTGTGTGATTCACGTGTAATGTGATTGGTGATTGAAAAATGAATTGTAAATGATAAAGTGGTGAAGTGACGTGAGCTGTACTAAGTTGAGCTATGTTATAAATACTTATATAATTTATTTGGATTACATCTTTGTTTATTTGTATTTTTTTAGAAATGTGATAACTCAATCCCTGTGTGTTATTTATGTTCGGATACTGTGATGATCTCGAACCTTGTGTTCGTGGGAGCAAATGACTAGGTGGATGACTTTAAAGAACCTCGTGCTTGAGGACACTGGGACACAATGCTCTGATAGGATGTGACATTGAGGATGAGTTTTTATTTTAATCTCATGATGTTATTTTATTTTATTTTACCTCACTCATTTAAAAAAATTCTTTTATAAACTTTGACGGCCTTGCTCCGAGCCGAATATATATTTTAATAAGTTTTATTTGACAATATTAAAGTGAATGTGAGCCTTTTACCCCTTTGAAATGCTTTTATTTAAATGTTTTTAAAAACTATTAATTAATTCCGCATTTTTATTCCTTTTATTATTAGTACATATATGTGTGGGGAAGAGGGTGTCACACTAAGTGTGTGAGCCAGTCATGTAGAGGGGTTCGATGGAACCTATATTTATATTAGTTGAGTGAGGGTGCTGGTCCTTGTTTCTAGGGGCAGTTGTAGCCTTGTAGATAATTCCTGGCTTATAAATAATAGTCGGGAGCTTATAGATAATGTTAGAGATAAATATTTGCTCATAGATAAAAGGTAGAAGATAATCGTACCTTGTAAATAATGTGGCATTGTAGATAATTTAATACCTTCCAATAGATAAGATATTCAAATACATTTGACTATTAGTTAGGTTAGAGATAACCTGTTTGTTGGGGAGCCCGACTGCTAAGGGTCGATTGTCCGCGCTTCTATAGCAGGGTTGATGTGGAGGGTTGACACATGTCTCCAAGTGCCAAGTAGGATGCCACGTAGATTTTGTGGTTCCTGGACAGTACATAAGCCCCCCAAGCTCTGAGTTGGCTTGCAAGCAAAAGAGGTTGTCCAGTGTCGAAGTAGATTGTCCCGCGTTGAGGGAGTCTGTCTGATGTATGGGGTAGTATTCTTGTCAAGCAATGGGTGACAAGTTTATCAAGCCCCCAAGTATGGACGAGTATTATCCAGTGTCGAGCGTGGAAGCCTTGACGAATGTGAGAGTTGCAAGTCGATATGGACATGTGTTGTCTGGGTTGCTTCTATCAAGTTGTTCGTGATGGACGTATCTTTGGCATGTCAGATAATGTAAGTCGCCGAATTTGACAACTCTTCCTTTTTCTGACCGTTGGAGAGTGCATTGAAGACAACACATAACGGTTATCTACTGTAGTAGGCACGTGCGATACTCTTGCATACTTGTCACACACGGAGTGGGCACGTACTAGAGTAACGGTCATGCGTGAGTCAGGGAATGTTATGGTGTGAAGTTTTAGGGCACCTCTTTAGTTCCCGCTAGTTACTAACAAGTCCATCTCCCCTATAAATGGAGTAGACGTTTGATTTCGGGTCACTTTTCATTATCTTCTTGCTTCCTTGCTTGGTCTTGTTCATTCTCGATTCCTTGTGCTTTCTCGGCTTTCGATTTCCCTTTCTTTTCCCTCCAACTTCCAAATGTACTTTCGTCCACCGCAATGTCTACTTTTTTGTCTAATTCTGCCATCGGTCTAGGTGGCAATGACTATGGGGGCTTGATTGAGCAACCCATCATGGATCGAGAGGTCATCTCGATAGGCGGTTAGTCATATGAGAATACTCACCGAGGTGCCTTTGATAAAGATTCCTTCTCCTCGGAGAGGGTGAGGACTTCACGCCGAACTAATGGGGGCACTTCTTGCCCGCGTGGAAGGGCACGACCTTCTGCAGTTGAGGAGCCAGTATCGGTTACTATGATCCTCCCTCCTTCTACTTCCACGGGTGCGAGGAGAGCTGGCAGTGGCGGAGATGTGAGGTCGTCTCCCCGCGTATGACCTAGCGTGAGTGCTAGGTCACCATCATACATCCCCGCCTTTGTTGGCTATGAGTGGGTGAGGGATAACATGTTGAATTATAAGTCCTATTTGAACTCATCGGCGAGTGTCGTTGCACTTCAACATTAGGTGAAGCTAGTGAACCCTGAGGGCTCTTGTAAGTTGGTTGTTCAGACTTGCAGGAGTGATGACTTCCCAAAGTGTTTCTTCAAAAGAGTTTGGCAATTCTGGAGGAGAATGGACTGCGACACCAAGAGACTATGTAGAAGGTGGCATCCTTGGAGGCGGAGGTCACCAAATAGAGGGCTACTGCTCGAACTCTTTGGTTAGTGGAACGCCCTAAGGTGGCCAATGCCACCATTGCTTTTGTTGAGGCCGTAAGGTCAAATCGCTAGTTGTCTGCTAAAGTTGGTGTTGTATTGGACAAGTTGCTGCTCACCTGATTAAATGGTGATTAATTGTTTAGACGCTGGAAAGACTTACAGGCTGAGAAGATGGACTTGGGTGGAAAAGTAGAGAGCATAGCGGTTGAGAAGAATGGTCTTGCCAATAGGATTGCTGAGTTGGAGGCTTGACTTAGGGAGTCAGAGTCTAGATTGGAGGAGTCTGAGCTGAAGGCTGCCCAGGAGAGGGAGACCAGCAAGGAGCTCAAGGAAAAGCTGATTTTGTACAAGAAGGAGGTCGTGTAGCAACATGAGAAAGGCTTTCAGAAGGCCATCAGACCGACTAGTTTCTTTGCGAAGAACCTTGACTTAGGTTTCTTCAATCCCTTCAAGGATGTGAAGGAGGGCATCTTGCTTGATGAGGAAGAGATTGATGTGGAGGAGGAGGTTGTTGATGAAGGGTAGGGTGTTGCGGAGCAAGGAGATGATACATGTGTCTAGGCTGCCTTTATCTTTGTCTTTTTTCTTCTTTGTTGGACTTTGGCCATATAGGCCTTGTAATTATGACAATTTTTTTATTTTCTTCAATGCTCAAGCTTTCCTTTGATAACGAATTTTGAACTGTGCATGTCTTGTGTGTATGTATGCTGCCTTTGTCTTTGCAAAGTTCTGTACTTTTGGCCGTATGAATGGGTCGTCATGATGTAGACAACATAGGAAGTAAGACCTTGTTGATTCGGAAGTAGGACCGTGGTAGTTTTGTAAAGAGTAGAATGACGTAGAGTCATTTTAGGTTTGATTTCAATCTAATTAAAGGTCTTGTCACCCATTTGGTGGGGCTTCCTTTTGTTTTGTGGAGTTTCTCCCCAGATGGTTGTGAGGAGTTGTTTTGAATTGCCCTTGGTTGAAGGTCTTTCCTAACCAATGAGTGGATAGGTCGCTTGACCTGCTGAGTTCGTCCTTTGATGGTTGTGAGGAGTAAGTGTAAGCTGCACCTAATTAAAGGTCTTGTCATGCAATTCGTTGGTGGGTCATCCTGACATGCAAAAGTACTCCTCTGATATTTATGAGGAGTGAGTATAGGTTCGACCTGGGTAAAGGTTTTGCTTAATAGTGGGGTGACAATTCGCTTAGTGGAACTTGGACCCTTAATGGTGGTTGTCGTAGTTGCTTCATGTGAGTGGACCAAGGGAGTATCTTGGGTTTTGTAGAATTATGTACCAAGGTTGAACCTTGGGTTTTCATACCATGGACAAACCTTGGGTTTTGGAGATGTGAGAACCAAGGGTGGACCTAGGGTTTTTGATAAGCTTGTATTCCTGCACAGATAAAAGTTAGGCATTGGAAAGATTGTCAAGGGTAGACCTTGTGTACATTGAGTTCCCATGGGGATGGAACTTAGTAATGGAAAAGGCTTCACCAAGGGTGAACCTTAGGTTTCTCGAGCCTTGGACCAGGGACATGTTTGCCCTTGGTTTTGTTAAGCCTACGGAGCTGTGTCGAGGCTTACCAAGGACGAGCCTTACATTTTCTAGACCTGTAAGGATTGGCAAGCGCGAAGCTTTTGATGAGTCTTGTGTGCAACATAAGTGTTGTGCTCTGGCATACGTGCCTCTTACAAAGTGGCAAGAAATGGAGGCATGGTGGTGTGAACCAATAGGACTTATGAAGGGCAAACCTTGGGTTTTGAAGACCCTTTGGAGGATTGACCAAGGAATTGTCTGACTTGGGTTTTGAGCACCATGCTCTTGCATACATGTCGCTCGCTGTTGGTGGCCCATATTGAAGGCATGGTGATATGCTCTTCCATATATGTCACTCATCATGGGTGACAAATATTGGAGTCATGATGGTAATACGCTTTTGCGTGTATGTCACTCGTCGTGGGCGTCATACACAGGAGACTTAGCAGAGTGCTCGTGTGCACATGCCTCGGGTGGCACATACTGGAGGCTTAGTCAATGGAGGCATGGTGGTGTGAACTACTGGGACTTATGAAGGGCGAACCTTGGGTTTTAAAGGCTCTTTGGAGGATTGACCAAGGAATTATCTAACCTGGGTTTGAAGCACCATGCTCTTGCATATATGCCACTCGCTGTGGGTGGCCCACACTAGAGGCATGGTGATATATTCTTCCATATATGTCACTCGCCGTGGGTGACACATACTAGATTCATGATGGTAATATGCTCTTGCATGTATATCACTTGTCATTTGTGTCATACACTGAAGACTTAGCAGAGTGCTCATGTGCACATGCCTTGGGTGGCACGTACTGGAGGCTTAGTAGTATGCTTTTGCATATATGTCACTCACCATGTGTGTTACTCACCGTGGGTGGCACACACTAGAGTCGTAATGCTAAAAGAAGGGCTAACCAAGGGAGGACCTTGGGTTTTAGGAGCCTTAAAGGTACGACTATGGATACTCTTGTCTTGATAAGAGAAATGTGAAAAGGAAGAGATGTAGAATTTCATTGAGTACAAATTCCCTTCGTTACCCCATATGTGCCTCTTTAAAAACTATTCAAGCCAAAACCCTGGATTTTGTATTTTTGGGACAAAAGACTTGAGTAGGGAAAAGAGTACAACATTGGGTTTAGAGTGTAGGTTAGCTAAAGTAGAACTTCAGGTGGGTGGCATTCCACGTTTGTGGGATTACTTTGTCATCCAGCTCTTGTAGTCGGTACGCTCTATTGTCTAGGTTAGCTATGACCCTGAAGGGGCCTTCCTAGTTGGGGCCAAGCTTTCCTACTCGGGGATATTTTCTGGCTTCACCTTGGACTCACCGTATGAGGTTGTCGGGTTGACAAGCTCGTGGTTGAACCTTTGTATTATATCTTCTGGTTGCTTGAAATTTAAAAGCTTCTTTTCTAATCTTTATCATTTCTCAGACTTCTTTAGTGGGTTCAAGTTCCACCCTTATATTTTCTTCATTTTGTTGTTGCTAGAACAGTAGTCTTTTTGTCGATCGTTCCCCGACTTCAACGGGGATCATGGCATCAGTGTCATATATGACCTGGTAAGGAGTTTCATTGGTGGTTGTCTAAGGTGTACAGTGGTGTGCCGAGAGTATGCTGTAGAATTCTTCTTTCCATGGACCCTTAGACTTATCAAGTCGAGTTCACAGGGCCCTAAGGATGACTGTGTTAGCTGCCTCTGCCTATTTGTTAGTCTAAGGATGTTCGATAGAGGTGACCAGGTGCTTGATGCCTAGCCTTGTTAGAAAGTCTTTGTAAGTCTGAGCTTTGAATTGGGTGTCGTTGTCGGTGACAATGGCATATGGGAGGCTGTACCTACAAATGACATGCTTCCAGGTGAATTTTTCCACCTCGCTGGCTGTAATTTCCCGAAGTGATCTTATGACTATCCACTTGGTGAAGTAGTCAATGGCGACTAGTATGTACTTGATAGCTCTTAAGGCCTTTGGCAGTGGTCCTAATATGTCCATTCCTCACATGGCGAAGGGCCAAGGTGAGCTTAGACTGTGAAGGTTGTTAGGAGGAACGCATGGCAAGCCTGCAAACTCTTGACATCATCTACATCTCTTGGTAAAGTCAAGGGCGTCTGCCTTGAGTGTTCACCAGTAATAGCCAGCTCTCACCACTTTGGTGGCTAGGGAGTGTCCTTCGGTATGGAGACCGCAGATCCTTTCGTGAAGTTCTCTCATGACGTTGTCTGCCTATTGACTGTTTAGGCATTTGAGTAGGGGTGTTGTCAACCCTCTTTTGAATAGCTCACCATCAAGGATAACATAGTAACTGCCCTTTTATTTGAGGCGCCGAGGAGGCATTGGGCTTCTTCCTCATTTGGTGGTAGGATCCCCCAAATTAGGAATTCTTGTAGGGGGTCATCCAGTTTGGTTCCTTCTCTTCTCCGGCCATAATTTCCTCAGCATCTATGGTGGCAGTTTGGAGCGTCTCCTGGATGATAGTCTTGAGATGCCTGACCTTCTTGGTGTTGGCCAACTCGGAGAGTAGGTTTTCTTGGGTATTACTTTCCTTGGGGATGTAGTAAATTGGTGAATATGATTATGGTGGTGTATGTTGAATGTTGAATGAGTTTCCATATCATGCATACATGGATAATTGACATTGCATATGAGTAGCCATGTAAGTTGAGGGTGCTTGGTGAGCTCTCAACCTAGTGATGGAGGTTTTCGTGTTGGCTAAAACTTAATGGGCCTATAAAATAGATGGGTGGGTGAACCCCTATAGAGGTTAAGGTCTTTACAAGCCTTACTGAGATAACCCACAAAGCAGAGTGAGGTTAGAAACTTTACAGCAATAATAAAGAAAGCTAACAGAAGAGGAGATGAATTATCTGGCACTTGACCAAATGGAAGTAGAGTCAGATGAATAGAACTTATACTATCTTAGCCTTTTTATGCTGGTTGACGACAATAAAGGAAAGTGCCTCAAGGAAATGAAATCTCTCATTCTCTCATTGAGGAGCGATAAGAGCCAGAATCACTTCATCAAAATGTGGTAGAGCATAAAAGCTAAGCTTAACTGGCGAGGAGACAAAGTTCTATTCCTATTCACTCTCAAGTCCCGAGTTCATCTTCTTTCCCAATAAAGTAAGGAAGAAGGGAATCTCCAAACCACTCAACTATGAGAGAGAGGGAGTGTGAAGGCATCAGTGGAGTAGCAATCACCAATCCTAACAGCCTAAAAGTCAAATATGGAAGCAACTCGAGCAGGGCTAATTTGAGTCTCCCTGAATGGTCAAAAGGTGAAAATCTCCTTGAAGTAAAGCATCAACATGGGATATCATGATTCATGTACATGTGCTTTTGTACTTGTGACTTGAGAATGAAGTGATATTTGGTGATTGTGAGAAGGCCTTTATATTGTTAGTGTTGATGGGTTTTTAAACCCTTCTTAAGATGAATTTATATCATTTAAGTATTTCCTTTATATATTATGTTTCTTTTTCAAATGAACTTACCCTTGCATTTTTTTGTTGAAGCATAATGATTGTGTCACTTGACACTAGAGCAAACAATGATGTTGCTTTTGAGGATATTGCTAATCATGGTAGAGGTGGACTTGTTAGTGGGCTTAGGGCTGAGATCTGACTCTTGGACATTTTATTTATGCTTGGTTTTAGTGGAGACCCACTTAGGGATTATATATGATTATAAAAATTGTATTTATTCCTTTAAGGGAACCCTTAAGCTCTATTTTAGCTACCTTGAGATATTTTTTATCTTGTAGTGCTCTAAGGCACAACTCCTTTGTGTTTTATATATGATGATTAGATAATATGCTTAGAATTGTGAAAAAAAATCATGACCATTGTCATATCCTAATTTCGTCCAGGGACCTTTGCTTGATGACATACGACTTTTCTTTGGTCCTTGTGAGGTGCTTGGCACCCATCATTAGGCAATTTGTGAAATTCCAGGACATGCCGGAAAACCAAAAAAATATTGATGCACAATCCGTAAGTTTTCGTGACACACCGGAAATCAAATGGAAGCACCGTTGCATAATTAAGTGAGGTTCCGTAACATTCCGTAAGTCAAAAAGGGGATGATTATGTAATCCGCAAGGTTCCGTAACATTACGAAAAGAAAACAAGTATCGTTACGAAATTCGTAAGTTTCCGTAACTTTACGAAAAAAGAATCACCAAAAAAAAAAAAGCAGAGGGGGGTGTACTTAGTAAAAATGGGGGTGCAAATAGCACCCAGGCCCACTTGGGCCCTCCAGAAGATTCCTCCAGAAGGCTGTTGCTTCTGGAGGAAGCAACCTGGCTCGCCTGGGTGAGCTGGGCGGCAAGCATCTCCCCTATTTTGCTATAAATAGGGGAGGAAGTGAAGAAGAAAAGGGTTCAGCCCCTTAGGCACTTCTCTCTCTTTCGAATTTGCTTGGAAAAATTGTTTCCGTGAAGAAAATCTAAGCCGAGGCGCTTCCGAAACGTTTCCGTAACGTTTTCCGTGAAGAATTTCGCAAAGGTTTCAACCGTTCTTCGACGTTCTTCATTCGTTCTTCATCGTTCTTCGATCTTCAACGGGTAAGTACCTTGAACCAAGCTTTTCGATTCATTCTATGTACCCGTGGTGGTCCACATTGTGTTTCGTGTATTTTTATTCTCATTTCATTTACTTTTTATACCCCCTGTTGACGTGCTTAAGCCATTTTACTTAAGTCATTTCTCGCTTAACTTAAAAGTAAAATAAATTTCCACCGAACGTTTGAATTGTATGATCCGTAAACTTTGGTTAAAATAAATTCCGACCGTTCGGTCGTGCCGTAACCACGTTGGAAATCAAAAAGAGATAAAATAATAATATAATAACAAAAATATACCTTTTAGTAAAATAAAGCGGAAAATCAACCGGACATTTTCTCTTTGGGATTTCTCATTCTTAACCGAATTGACTAATAACTAAGGTGAAACTAAGGCTAAAATCAACTCGCCTAGTCAAGCTTGTCCACAAAAATAGGTTTTTGAAGTTTGTCATTTCAATTTCTCACTAAGTAAAATGGATCATTTTTCAAGGTCCAACGCCTTAAAATGATCACCTCTTAAAGTAAAAAAGAATCACTTGATAAGAAAGAACTACGTAGGTCTGATTTCCTCATCGCAATTGAGGAATACGTAGGAGCAAAGGGAAACACCCTTGTCGACCACAAAAAGAGAAAAATATAAAAAGGGTATAAAGGATATAAGGACTTAAAAGGGAACATAAAAAATCAAGGTCATGTTTGCACATTCAATTAAAGGCTGCCGTCCCTTGGGACGGACGTGCGGGGTGCTAATACCTTCCCCGTGCGTAAATACAACTCCCGAACCTTTCACTTAAAAGTTCGTAGATCGCGTCTTTTCCGGTTTTTCCGACGTTTTCCTCAAATAAACGTTGGTGGCGACTCCGCGCGTATTCCTTTTGTGGAACACGCATCCTGCGAGTCACGCGTCGCCCTCCCGCCGAAGGGTAGGTTGCGACAGTTGGCGACTCCACTGGGGAATGTTTTTAGAGAGTTAGGCCATTTAATCTTGTGCAATGTTTTACCGTGACTTACTCCTTTGTTGGGTTTCCCTTCATTATGTTCTTGTATATATAACTCATTAATGTTTTTTGTGCATTTTTAAGTGTATGCTTGAGGTAAATATTTATTCATTTGATGCACACAAACACTAACACTATTTGCACACACGGTGAGTTGAAAAAGGGGCCCTATACCCGGGTTCGTGGGAACATAAGGAGTGGAGGTGAATCCGTGATCATGCTAGGTCTCCGACTTGCTTGATTACAGTGAACCCTCATCTAGAGTTTTTCTCTTTGAAAACATATTGTTGCTAGTAGTCCCTACTACTGCAGTATGTTCTTCGAAGAGGATGATACCTCTAGAAACCATCAAGAGAGATATGACCACCTTGGGAATTATCACTAAAAGCCCTTTTAGTTCCCTCCCATATAGGTCCCTTTAAATAGGGGCACGGAGCAAACACGTTACGTGCCATTTTTCACACTGTCATGCATAAGTGTCATGTACCCTTTTGCTTATATTTGTTTGTGAATATTGTCGTACTATGTACATTCCCGTGTTGCGCCTTTCGCATATGCATCGCACATGGGTTCTGTCTTGATCCCCTCTGTAAACAAACCAACGAAGGGTCCGTGTCACCGTTTTAAATACATACATTGGGGCACTTTGCTACCCCTAGACGTTGTATCTAAGAAGGAGACAGTTTCTCGGGCTCCCGTATTTGTAAATTGCATTTGTGTCATATGCATTTCTTCATGCATTCATCCATTCCACCCATGATAGATGTCGGAGTTTTGATTCACACTAGATTTTATTTCACTTTAGTAAAACATGGGATCAAGTCAAAAGCCTTCGCTTAAAAAGAGGTTCTATCAAGTCAAAATCAAGAGCTTAGAGGTCACTAGTTTACGAGAGTTGGGGCAATTAATGGGTCAACTTCAACGGCAAGCCTTCCGCAAAGCCTATGGTAAGATTTGGGACCTAGCTAGGGTAGAAGTCTCCATGGAACCGATTGCATCCCTTTCCCAGTATTATGACCAGCCCCTAAGGTGCTTCACATTTGAGGACTTCCAGCTAGTGCCGATTGTGAAAGAGTTTGAAGAAATCCTGGGATGCCCACTGGGAGGAAGGAAGCCATATCTTTTCTCTGGGTTCTATCCCTCCACGACAAGAGTTGCCAAGGTAGTGAAAATCTCAGCACAAGAGTTGGACCGTGTAAAGCAAAACAGGAATAGGGTAGTCGGAGTACCAAGGAAGTGTTTGGAGGAAAGGGCGAAGGCCTTGGAAAATCAAAGCAAATGGGCTTTCTTCTATTGACATCTTGGCACTTTTGATCTTTGGAGTTGTCCTCTTTCCGAATATGGAAGGGTTAGTGGACCTAGCAGTGATTGACGCTTTCCTCGCCTTTCATCATGGCGAGGAAAGCCCGGTCGTCGCCATTTTGGCCATGTATGACACGTTCGACCGGGGATGTGAAAAGAGCGGCGCAAGAATTGTTTGTTGTGCACTGGCTCTCTATGTGTGGTTGGTTTCACACCTTTTTCTCCAAGAAGGAAGGAAGAATCAGGATTCTATCTTCATGCGAAGGATGTCCAAATGTTCCCTTGATGGAATAAGGGGTTGTATTAATTATAATCTCGTCCTCGCCATAAGACAGCTTGGCTACCCCATGAGAGGAGTGCCATCAGACGAAAGCATCACGCCTTTCATCGCACGGGGTTTCAGTGACCACAATGCGAGGGTACTCCAAGGAGTTCGCAAGGCATGGGATGCAGCGTGAAGAAAGGACAGAGAGCTTAGGGGAAGCAGTAATGGGATCATCGGCGGCTATCATAAGTGGCTGAGAGTCCGGACACAAGGATTGGATTGGCTCCCAAATCTAAAGACTATGAGAGATGATGAGGTTAAAGCTTCGGAAGAAAGTGATGAGGTACAAGCCCTAAAGGCAGAGCTTGAAAGAGCCCGGGTAGTCGAAGAGAAGTTCAAGTCCATAGCCATCAAAGTCTGAAGAGAGTATGATGAACTAAGGGACGTCAATATGGCCACCGTTGAAGCCTTGGAACGAGAAACCAAGAAGGCCCAAAAGGAAGAACACAACCAAAACAAAGTTTTGAGGGGCTTTATAGGGCAGCAATAGTGAGCTCAAGCTCCAAAGAGGTGAAAGGAATCATCACGGGTCAAAGGCATGATCTTGAAGGACGAGCTAAAGGCTTGCCTTAGGTCGAAAAGAAATTTGTCCCAACAGTTAAGCGAGACTGAAGGGAATATGTGGGCCATCATCAATGAGTGCAAAGAGAAGCTAAATCTAGCAGCGACTCACGAGCAAAGGCTAGAGGATGAGTACGCCAAGATATCAGCAGAAAGGGAAGCAAGGGAAAGGGTAATTGATTCATTGCACCAAGAGGCAACAATGTGGATGGACCAATTTGCTCTTACTTTGAACAGGAGTCAAGAACTTCCCCGATTGCTAGCCAAGGCCAAAGCAATGGCGGACACCTACTCCACCCCCGAGGAGATCCACAGACTTCTCAGCTATTGTCAGCATATGATAGACTTAATGGACTATATGATTAGAAACCGCTAGGAAGTTTGTATTGTCGCTCAGATCTTGACTAGTTATAACTTTTTGAATAAAATGAGTTTATCCCACGTTTTTACTCCAAAAATCAGTGCGAATCAAGTCACTCCCGCATTTTATCTCTAGCATGCATTGTATGTTGGTCTCGTCCTTTGTCACGGGAAGCCGGAAGGTCCATATCACCTTCTTAATTGTACACATGGGGCACTGCGCCCCCAAATGCGCAAGTAAGAAGAGATAATTTTCCGGGCTCTCGTGTCCGTAAAATGCATTCATATCATGCATCGCATAAGCATCTCTTCAACATCATAATGAACATATCGTTCCTGCATTTGTCCATTATCACATTCCCATTTTGCATGAGTCATTGCATCATCATGCATATGCGTTCAACATACTTTTTGTTCTACATGTTTGCTCATACATGATCCTTGTATTTTCCCCTACAAAACAAAAACAAAAAAGGGAAGCATGAAAATTCATGATGCATTCTTAGTTGCATGTGTTAGGTACCATGAGCCAACCATGTTGGGATCATAAACCCATTTCTAAAATTAAAAAAACACACAAACAACAAAACAAAATGATTGAGCATGGTACCTAATGCGTGGTTAATTAAGAAAGGATGTTTCTTCGGGCATCTCGATCTCATAATTACATTTTCCATGCATAGCATGCATATTCCCGAGTCTTTCATCCCTATGAATTGTTGATGAAGTATTGGCGATCAAAATTGCCATTCCCTGGGTTATGGGGTTGAACCAAGCTCGTGCTTTTATGAAAAGGTTCATCGAGTCAAGTTGAAGTATGGAAGTAACCATCTTGAAAAAAATTGGGGCAAAAGATCGTGTTACATCACTGCTTCGTCTACTGCCAAACACATTTAGGGCTGCTGATGTCCCTGTTACTTCCAGTTTCACCTTGACGAAGATGTCATGGACCATGTTGAAAATCTAAATTGATTCAACCCCATATCCAGTGTACAAATTTGCAATACTTCAACTGTGCATCATTCGCATACATCCATGTTGTTCATTGGTTGCATTGCTCATTGCATTTTTTCCTTGAAAAAAAAAAGAACTTAATCATTGTTATAAAAAAGAAAAAAAAACATGCTTTACGGTGCCCTTACCAAACCTGTGCTAGAGCTAGAGTAATGGGTAAAGCAGAGGAGGTGCAAGAGAAGGTGAAGGTCGACATGGAGGCTATGAAAGAGCAAATAGCCACAATGATGGAGGCCATGATGAGCATGAAGAAGATAATGGAAGCCAATGCGGTTATGGTTGCCGCTACTAGCGCTGTCGCTAAGGTGAACCCGATGCTCCCATCTGGCCTCAAGCAAATGAATCATCCAACCTCAAATGTGGTAGGCAAAGATTTGGGAAGTACGGATGACCCCATGATGTGCAAATTCAAAACAAGCACGCCTTCCCGCCATATGGCTTGCCTCCCAAACTATACACCACCCAATGTGGTGTACAGTCCCAATAAGAATGTCAATAACTCCACTCCTATACCCATTGAGAGCCAACAACCCCGAACTGATCATGCACATGTCTCTTAAACCGTGGGGGAGACACATGAAATTCCCCATCACAATCTAGCCGACTTCGAGCCTTGGCTCGAATATGCCACTGAAGGGCAAGCAGTTGGTGGTATACCCCTTGAAAACACTTCGGAAGGCCCTCAGTATCACCCCCAACCACAACCCTCATGTTCCACAGCGGTTTAAAACCCTCATGACTATGGCAGGAATGGGAAAGTTGGATCATCTAGAGGAAAGGCTTAGGGCCATTAAAGGAGGTGAAGATTATGCCTTTGCTAACCTAGAAGAGTTGTTCCTAGTACCTAATATCATCACCCCTCCCAAGTTCAAGGTGCTGGACTTTGACAAGTACAAGGGGACTACTTGTCCCAAGAACCATCTAAAGATGTATTGTCAGAAGATGGGGGAATACGCAAAAGATGAGGAATTGCTGATACATTCCTTCCAAGAAAGTCTTACTGGGGTAGCTGTTACCTGGTACACTAACTTGGAACCTTCCCGAGTCCATACTTGGAAGGACCTAATGGTTGCCTTCATTAGGCAGTATCAGTACTATTCTGATATGGTTCCGGATAGGATGCAACTACAAAACATGTGCAAAAAGGGAGATGATAATCGTGATGGCAGACACATTATCGGTACTCTACTATGAAAAGATGGTGGGCTACGCACCCTCAAAAGCTTTGCGGATTTGGTCTTCGCCAGTGAAAGGATCGATGTGGGTCCGAAAAGAGGCAAATTTGATCATCCTACTAGGACGACTGAGAAAACTGGGGCAAATGAAGAGGGTGAGAAAGAGGGAGAAACCCATGCTGTGACTGCCATTCCTATACGGCCAAGTTTCCCACCAACCCAACAATGTCATTACTCAGCCAATAACAAACCTCCTCCTTACCCACCAACCAGTTATCCATAAAGGCCATCCCTAAAATCAACCACAAAGCCTACCTACCGCACTTCCAATGACAAACACCACATTTAGCGTAAACCAAAAACACCAACCAAAAATGAATTTTGCAGCGAGAAAGCCTGTAGAATTCACCCCAATTCCAGTGTCCTATGCTGACTTGCTCCCATATCTACTTGATAATTCAATGGTAGCCATAACCCTAGCCAAGGTTCATCAACCTCCATTTCTCCGAGAATACGACTCAAACGCAACGTGTGCTTGTCACGGAGAAGCCCCGGGGCGTTCCATTGAGCATTGTAGGGCTCTGAAGCGTAAGGTGCAAGGTCTAATTGATGCGGGCTGGCTGAAATTTGAGAAGAATCGCGTGTAAATCCTGACATTGACAAGAGATTCCACACATGGGGCAATTTTGAAGGTTGTTGTTAGGTGTCTCTAACGACTCATCAGGATTTTCAAGTTTATGCCATTATTGTAAACCACAGTTACAATGTTAAATGAAATGGATAAAGTTGATATCTTTGTCCCTCATCCTCTCACAAACGCATGTTTGCTTATTCAACTTTCACTGGAATGTGGGTGCAAGCCATTGGTTTGTTTGCTCAAGCGACCTGCGCTCCTGAGTGTTGACTTCTAAGACTGTTCAATCAGAGATTACTCGTCTTGCACGTTGGTAGGGGTGCCGTAAAACAACGAGTAAAGTTCAAAACAAATAAGTTTCAAAATAAAAAAATAAGTTTCAAAATAAAAAATAAAAAGGCATTTGATTGACTGTGTTTTCAAGTAAAAATATAGACGTTCAAGTGACTTCATTTTATCATTCCAGAAAGTTTGTCTTCATAGAGAAGCGAGTTGTCAAGAATAGGATGCTGGACAAATGGCCTCAGTTACCTTAAGAAAAAAAGGGGTTGAATTAAGATGCAAAGACTATTCCCCAATTGAACTATCACTCTTTCTTTTTGGATTAACAATGCACCCTTAACATGAATTACTCAAAAGACAATTCAAAATAAACTTTTTTAAAGCAAAAGATAAATAGCAATAAATAAAAGAAGTTTAAGGGAAGAGAGGAATGCAAACTTGATTTATACTGGTTCGGCCACTTCCCGTCCAGTCCTCAAGCAATCCACTTGGGATTTTTCACTCTCTTTGTAAAACTCCTTTTACAAAGTCTGAACTACACAAGGATAACCCTTCCCTTGTGTTCAGGAATCCTCTACAACAAGAGACTCTCGGTCTCTTAATCCCTTTTCAGAAGTAAGAAGAAGAGAAGAAGAAATCTCTCTTAAAAGAGATGGATTGTAAAATGAAGATCAATCAAAATTCCTTATTAAATATGCAAGTGGTTAACCAAGGAATCTTTTTGAGAGGATAAAACATTTCAGTTCAGAAAAACTCTTAATCTTTTGAGAGGATAAAATTTTTGGGCAATGAAAACTCCCTTTAAGTTCGTGTTTCCAAGTCACCTTCGATGGCCATTCATAAACCATTTGAATAGATGTGACTCCTGGGAATTATATTCTGAAAATCCCCTCTGGTAATCAATTACAAGACTTGTGTAATCGATTACAAGTTATAAATTTTGAATTCAAATTTCTAGTGACTGTGATAAACATTTTCAACTGCCGGTAATCGATTATCATAAAGAAAATCTCAATTTGAAATGATAGAATTCTTTGGTCAAACCTTTTGTATTTTCAATTTGGAAACTTCTTCCTAAAGATTATAAGAGATCAAACTTGATCATATATCTTGACTTTCTTGGATTCTTGTCTTGAATAAAACTTAGAAGCACTTGATCCTTTAGCATCATCAAGACATCAAAACATCTTGCTTCTACATAGTAGTCATTTGACTTAATCCATCAACTGAAAAAAATCCTTCAACTATTTCTCGTCCTTGGAAAATTCTTTTTGCAAAAATCAATTGCTTCTTTCATTCTCCCTTGCTGCAAGGTTATGAAAACAAAACAACGATGGATACCTTAGAGCCCTACACTGGGGCAATGAAAGGCACTATGCATAAACCTCAAACGAACCTAGGGGCAGATTAGAAGTTCTCACCCAATAGGTTCCCAGCTACAAGGTCATGACAAAAGATGACAATTGGTACCTCAAAGCCTTACACTAGGGCAATGAGGGGCATCGTGCATGAGCCTCAAGTGAACATAAGGGCAGATCAAAAGTTCTCACCTGTCGATGTTTTTAAACAAGAAAAAAAAGGAGACAAGCCCTGGAATTTCAATAGATTGATTAAACATCAAACGGCTCCATTGCCGTCACTCCAAAATGGTCAAGTGACTAAATCAAACAGAACATACACTCTGAGGGAGTTCCCGGAGAGATTTGCAAAAAGATAGGAGGAGGTTGCATGAATTATCACCTCTTTCAAAAGGACAGTCAATCTATGTTTTCCAAAAAAATTAAATCAAAATCAAAATCACAAAATAGGGAAAGAATGTCATGAACATTGTACAATTTTCCATAACATTGCATTATTGCATACAAAGCCTGCATTTACTGCATTTCACGACAAAGGTTGCATGCATTTGCATCCCTAAAAATCATGTTAACTGCATAGATTTCGTACACCTAATCTTGTGGATTTGGGATGACCGGCCCTCTCGATGAGTCGATCTCTTGCTTTCTCATAAGGGTGGACCCTTGGGTACTTGTACCTATTGCCTTCAGAGGACTGCACGTCCTCACCTTGAGAGGACTAAACGTCCTCGCCTTGAGAGGATTACACGTCCTCACCATCAGAGGGCTGCACGCCCTCACATCCAGAGGACTACACGTCCTCACCTTGAGAGGGCTACCCGCCCTCGCCTTGGGTACTAGTTACCCTCACCTTCAGAGGACTACATGTCCTCACTTTCAGAGGGCTACACGCCCTCGCCATCAGAGGACTGCATGTCCTCACCTTCGTAGGGCTACACGCCCTCACCTTTAGAGGACTACATGTCCTCGCCAACAGAGGGCTACACGCCCTCACCTTGAGAGGACTACACGTCCTCGCCTTGAGAGGACTACACGTCCTCACCATCAGAGGGCTGCACGCCCTCACCTCCAGAGGACTACACGTCTTCGCCTTGAGAGGGCTACCCGCCCTCTCCTTGGGTACTAGTTACCCTCACCTTTAGAGGACCACACGTCCTCACCTTCAGAGGGCTACACGCCCTCGCCATCAGAGGACTGCATGTCCTCACCTTCAGAGGGCTACACGCCCTCGCCATCAGAGGACTGCATGTCCTCACCTTCGTAGGGCTGCACGCCCTCACCTTTAGAGGACTACACATCCTCGCCAACAGAGAGTTGTACGCCCTCACCTTGAGAGGACTACACGTCCTCGCCAACAGAGAGCTGCACGCCCTCACCTTGAGAGGACTACACGTCCTCGCCAACAGAGGGTTGCACGCCCTCACCTCTAGAGGACTACACATCCTCGCCTTGAGAGGGCTGCACGCCCTCACCTTTAGAGGGCTACGTGTCCTCATTTTCAGTGTGCTCCACATCCGCACCTTAAGAGAATTTAAGGTCCTCTGTCCTTAAATGCTTAACCGAGACTTGCACTTTCGGTTAAGGGACCAGTAGTTTCCTTTTAACGGTTCCTGGGCCACCCCCTGATATTGGAGGAGGGCCAACTGTGCGAGCACAACCAGAGAGGGAGGCTATCACACAGCTACTATGCATACCGGGGCAAGATTTCACCCGTGCCGCTGCAAATAGACGAGTGCGGATCATGCGCACCAACATGACCACTCTTACACAGATATAGATGACATTGCTACTTAGCAACATTCTGCCCAGCGACCGCAATGCCAATCTCCCCCTACAAAAGTATCAGTTGGTCTGTGTCATCCCGACATGGGTAAGTATGCATATGGTTCAACTGATTTCCGATACCATCTATTGTTTGCAGGGATCGCACCCACAAAGACACCCAGTGGACCTGAAGAAGTCCAACAGGGCCCTGGGGTTTCCAGCTCTGGTTACGGGCCTCTGTCGGCCCTACAGGGTGCCCCGTTTCCCCCAGCATGTTCATGTCGTTGTGGCATAGGTAAGTGTGCACCTCCCCCAACTAATTTCTGATGTCATCTATTGTTTGCAGGGATTGTGCCCGCAAGACACCTAGTGGACTCGAAGAAGGCCAACAGGGTCTTTGAGTTGCCAGCTCTAAATACGGGTCTCTGTCAGTTCTAGGGAGTGTCTGTCGCCCCCAGCAAGGTCATCAGGCCCCCTTACCAATCGAGCTTTCATCAAGAAGTACTGCGCCCCCAGGCAGGCGCAGGGCGAAACACCACATCAGCATTGGGATGGCCGGTAGTGGGCAACAGACGCACCGCCATCACCTCTAGAGTTCACCTCTGCTCATCCACAAAAAGGTTTGAGTATTGCCTACACCACATGGCCGACCAATAGGCGACCAAGTCGAAAGCCAAAGGTAAGCAAAGTACTAGGTCAGTGACCGACAAGTCATAAGGCGTCCAGCTCAAGACGTTAAAGAAGCGCTACTAGGAGGCAACCTAGTAACTTTTAAATTTATGCTTGCTATTTGAGCACCTTTTGTTTCTCAAGTCATATTGGGACACACCTGGTTGCTCATGATCCTAAGAATTTAAATAAAACGAGCACAAGCTCGGAAGGTAGTCATACCTCACAAAATATATATATATATATGTATGTTTAGGTAGAAAGATACCTTAGATATGCATGTATGTAAACAAAAACACACTTCACAAAATATATATATGTATGTTTAGGTAGCAAGATACCTTAGATATGCATGTATGTAGCAAAAAGATACCTCACAATATATATATATATATATATATATATATATATATATATATATATATATATATATATATATATATATATATATATATATATATATATATATATATATATATATATATATATATATATATATATATATATATATATATATATATATATATATATATATATCGGGGGGGTAGTCTCACATCTCAATCTATATATATATATATATATATATATATATATATATATATATATGTTTCTCTTTTGATATATATATATCTCTATATATATATATATATATATATATATATATATATATATATATATATATATATCTGTGTGGCACAAATATATATCTATATATATATATATATATATATATATATATATATATATATATATATATATATATATATATATATATATATATATATATATATATATATATATATATATGTATGTATGTTTAGGTAGCAAGATACTTTGGATATGCGTGTATATAGCAAAAATACCTCACAAAAATATACACATGTTTAGGTAGCAAAATACCTCATGAAAATAAAAAATCAAAAAAAAAAAGGAAAAAGAGAGCAAATAAGAAAAGAAGAGGGCAAGTAAGGGAAAAGAGAGCAAGTAAGAAAAAAGAGAGGAAAAAGGAAAAGAAAAATAAGTGCTTAGC